>NC_057861.1:479538162-479909829 GCF_019393635.1 Dromiciops gliroides
CATTCAAATACTCTTGTCCATTATTAAAACAACAACTTTCATTTGGCCTCACCATTCCTTTAAAGCTTAAGCTATCATTCTGTATCTCCTCTTTCCAACCAAACTTTTACCCTCATTGTTCACCTCCCCACACACTTCTCAAACCTTTGCAAACTGGCTTCCATCCCCACCACTAGACTAAAACTATTTTCTCCAGGGTCATCAATGATTCCTTATTGCTAAATCCAATGACCTTTCTTCCGTCATCTTTCTTAGCATATCATAGTATGATTTCTTCCTTATCCCATATAGTAGCTAGGCATCTATAGTAGTTATTCATTAAATATTTGTGGCTATTATTTCTGGTATTCATAAGCAAGGAAAGGACTTTCAGAAGCTCAACCTACGAATGAGCAATCACTATTTCTCCAGTTGTATAGATCTAATTTTATTTGTATAAAAAGAGTTTTCCAGTTCGGTTCATATAGTTCTAGGTTTGTCTTGGCAGGTAGACTTCCAAGTATTTAATATTGTTTGCAGTTATTTTAAATGGAATTTCTCTATCCCTGCTAGATTTTGTTGGTAATACTTAGAAATACTGATGATTTATGTGAGTTTATATTCTGCACTTTTGCTGAAGTTGTTAATTATTTCAATTTGTTTTTTACTTGACTCTGGGATTCTCTAAGTATACCATCATATCATCTGCAAAGAGTGATAGTTTTGTTTTCTTATCTATTCTAATATCAATAACCATATCAATAACCAAAACAACAACAAATCATATGATTATATCAACAGATACAGAAAAGCCTTTAACAAAATACAATAATTCCTATTAAAAAAAACCCTCTTTTTCTTCTCTTATTACTAGAGCTAGTACAATATTGAATAGAAGTGGTTATAATGAGCATTCTTGCTTGACACCTGATTTTACTGGGAAAGCTTCTAGTTTATCCCCATTACAGATAATGGTTTTATATAGTTTGTTGTTCAGTTGTGTCTTATTTTTCATGACCCTATTTTGGGGGTTTCTTGGCAGAGATATAGGAATGGTTTGACCTCTTTTTCTTTAGCTCATTTTATAGATGAGGAAACTGAGACAGAGGTAAGTGATTTGCCCAGGGTCACACAGCTAACAAGTATCTGAGGCCAGGTTTGAACTCAGGAAGATATAAATCTTTCTGACTCCAGGTTTGGCATTCTATTCACTCTACCACCTACCTGTCCCTTTTAGCTGGATGTTGTTGCTGTTGTTGAGTCATTTCAGTTGTGTCATGACCCCGTCTGGAGTTTTCTTGGTAAAGATACTGGAGTGGTTTGCCATTTCCTTCTCTAGCTCATTTTACAGATGAGGAAACTGAGGCAAACGGGGTTAAGTAACTTGGCCAAGGTCATACAGCTAGTAAGTATCTGTTAAGGCTAAAATTCTAGCTATACTGTCTAAAATATCTAATGAGTGGTCGCCAATAAATTATAAGCTTTAGCAAGAGTTAGACTTTTAGGCATTTATTAAGGAGAATAAGAATTTGGTAAAGAGAGAGAGAGAAAGGCCTACATTCATCTATCTATTAAAGGGAGAGTGCATTTCTAGCTCCCTTCTCCACCGGAGTCCTCAGGAAAAAGAGAGAGTCAGAGCGCCAGGCTCCCCCTTTTTCCTCCCACAAGCAAACGTCACTTCCTGACGCCAAAGAAAAGATCCATGGTCTTGCCCTCAGAGACCTTCACCTCATGGCGGAGCTTTTCTACAGTAAGTCTCCAGCAGGTGGCATCATTCCAATCGTTTCATATCTGAGACCACATTTGAACTCATGTCTTTCTGACTCTAGGCACAATGCTCTATCCACTGTGCAACATAGCAGCTACTTTTTATTTTAAGGAAAGCTCCATTTATTCCTATGCTTTCTAGAGTTTTTTTAATAGGAATTATTGTATTTTGTTAAAGGCTTTTCTGTATCTGTTGATATAATCATATGATTTGTTGTTGTTTTTGTTATTGATATGGTCAATTACGCTGATTGTTTTTCTGATATTGAACCAGTCCTGCATTTCTGGTATAAATCCCACCTGTTCATAGTATATGATTTTTTATGATACATTGCTATTATCTACTTGCTAGCATTCGATTAAAAAATTTGCATTAATATTCATTAGAGAAATCGGTCTATAATTTTTTCTCTGCTTTTGTTCTTCCCTTTTTAGGCAACAAAATTATTTGTGTCATAAAAGGAATTTGGTAGTACTCCCTTTTTACCTGTTTTTACAAATGGTTCTCTATAATATTGGAATTAATTATTTTTTAACTGTTTGGAAGAATTAATTTGTGAATCCATCTGGTCCTGAAGATTTTTTCTTAGGGAGTTTATTGATAGTTTTTTCAGTAAATAACTTATAAATACTTACTAATGACATTGCCTTTGATGGAGAGTTTCCTTTCATCAAAGGCTTAGCTAATAAATCACCAATCAGAACTTAGATGTAATGTATAAACACCTTTGATCACAATCATAAAACCCCACCAGTGGTTGATACCAAGACAGACACCTGTGCTTTCTTGAACTTGTAAATATGAGTATCCCAAGTTTGATTAAGAGCATTGCTTATTGACAGAGCTTTGACAGAATGCCACCTCGTAGGGAGTCACAAAGTTTTTGGCTGGGCTTGTGCTAAGATATGCAAAACTTGACTAAGATATGCAAAAGGAAAGCCTGAAGATGTCATTGCAGTACTTACTCTTGCTGTAGGGACTCTGGGGCAGTCATGGGAAATGGGGTGGTGGTTTGGAATGAATGGGAAGAAACTCCTTACTCTTAAAGAAAGGTGAAAAGAATGAAAACTGAGTATTCCTGAAACAGTGGTATTCCTGAAGCTTCCAAAAAAGGCGCTTGAGAAAACAATTCAGATTAAATTAGTTTGAGGTGCTTTTGCAGGCTGGTAATCTGGCATATCACCAAATACTAAGGCTCTGTTTTTAAGGTTTCATAGATTGTTATGAAATATTGTAAACCCAGTTGTAAACATAATACAAAATAGTAGAATAAGAAAAATATAAGGAGAGTCAACAAACTATCTAGGAAAAGACAAAATTATATAATCCAAACATTTGTCAGAGAAACTGGTTCCCTCCCAATGAGTTCACTCCCAATGGTAAAGAGCGGTCATGAAGGTTGATCAAATCACAGAGCCAGACCCAAGACAAATTAAGGAAGAGACCCCATAACATATGCTAAAGGTTGGGCCACCCAGGCAGTGGCTGCCATCACCTCAGGTGTTGTTACTTTCTCTTTCTGCCTCTAATTCCTGCTTTGAAGGCATAATGACCATTAGAGTCGACTAACAAGCCCATCTCTTTCCAGACATCTCACTTCCTGACTCAAGATTGGCATGCCACCCCTAGAACATTATCTAGTGTGTGAGATTAGTTAAGGGTTTAGGAATTAACTACTTATTTACCAATATCTAACCATGCTCCCAGTTGCAGCCAAGGCCCTTTATTAGACTTCAGATAAGTAATAGCTGGAGGTAATTAAGATGAGGATCCTTGTACTTCCATATTCCTGCATTCCAGCCTTGACTTCCAACCCACCACCCCAAGTTCCTGTACAAGAACCTGGAGGATTGTGATTGGACAGCATTTACCAAATGTAGTCTGAGCCCATGCTTACCACCCTATTCCTAGACAATCTTCTTTTTCTTCTTCTTTTTTTTTTTTTTTGCAAGGAAATGAGGGTTAAGTGACGTGCCCAGGGTCACACAGCTAGTTAAGTGTCAAGTGTCTGAGGCTGGATTTGAACTCGGGTCCTCCTGAATCCAAGGCCGGTGCTTTATCCACTGCACCACCTAGCTGCCCCCATGGCTATCTTCTTGCAATGTGAATCTGTACCAGCAGTGTGCTGGAGCTAGCTCTTACCAGCATGGGCCAACTGTAAAGTTTTCAGTATGAGCAGTTACATATTAGAAATCATCAACTCTTACAGATCACGCCTTAATTTATAATTTTGTTGATTTGTAGATTTGAGGAAGTGATAGAAAAATGTTAATGATTAAATTTAAATTATGCCCCACATCTATTTTATTTTTTCTGGAGAGCTGATTGATACTAGCATGACACGACTCTACAGCCTCTTTTCCATCTCGATTCCCTACTCAAGCTCAGAGCAGAAATTAAATGGAGACTATCCAAATACTACTCTCTGGTCACCACTCTCCTGTGAGAATGTAAGCTCTAGGGTGGCAGGGACCATTTGTATATAGGCATACCTTCTTTTATTGTGGTTTTAGGTATTGCTTTTTTTTTTTATTAAAGAAATTGAAGGTTTGTGATAACTGCATTGAACAAACCTATCAGTGCCATTTCCCCAGTAACATGTGTTCACATTGTGGAAAGTCTCACAGTATTTCAAACTGAACCATTACTATTATGTGTTATGATGATCTATGATTGGTGATTCTTTTTTTTTTTTTTTTAGTGAGGCAATTGGGCTTAAGTGACTTGCCCAGGGTCACACAGCTAGTAAGTGTTAAGTGTCTGTGGCCGGACTTGAACTCAGGTACTCCTGACTCCCGGGCCAGTGCTCTATCCACTGCGCCACCTAGTTGCCCCCGACTGGTGATTCTTTATGTTACTACTGCAATTGTTTTGGTGTGCCATATAAGACAGTGAACTTAATTGACAAATGCATGTGTTCTGACTGCTGCACCAGTGACTGGCAGTTCCCCAGTCTCTCTCCCTCTCCTTGGACCTCCTTAGCCCCTGAGACACAATATTGAAATTATGCCAACTAATAACCCTACAATGGCCTCTAAGTATTCAAGTGAAAGAAGAGTCAATAGATGCTGCAAACTTGTTTTTTTATTTTAAGAAATTGACACAGCTACTCCAACCTTCAGCAACCATCACCCCAGCAGCAGCTATCAACACCCAGACAAGACCTTCTGCTAGAAAAAGGATTACCATTCACTGAAGGCTCAGATGATGGTGGTTAGCATTTTTTTTAAGCAATAAAGTATTTTGAAATTAAGGTATGTATACTTTTGTTTGTTTTTTGTGGGGCAGAAAGTTAAGTGATTTGCCCAGGGTCATACAGCTAGTGTCAAGTGTCTGAGGCCGAATTTGAACTTGGAGCCTCCTGAATCCAGAGTCAGTACTTTATTCACTATGCCACCTAGCCGCCCCTGTATATTTTATATAATATTATTGCACATCTTAACAGACTACAATATAACGTAAATGTAACATATACACTGGGAAACCAAAAATTTCATGTGACTTGCTTTATTGCAATATTGGTTTTATCGAAGTGGTCTGAAACTGAACCCACAGTATCTCCAAGGTATGCCTGTATTTTGTATCCAGTGATTAGTGCCAGGAATA
This sequence comes from Dromiciops gliroides, assembly GCF_019393635.1. NCBI lineage: Eukaryota > Metazoa > Chordata > Mammalia > Microbiotheria > Microbiotheriidae > Dromiciops > Dromiciops gliroides. The sequence goes on from NC_057861.1 coordinate 479,543,516, forward strand.
TAGTTAAGTATTTAATAAATGCTTTTCCAATAACACTCTAGGGTGTTTGGATACTCAGACTCCAGGGTGATTAGAGATATAAACTTTTTTTCATTTGCTTTTTAAAAGGGATATTCCAAAAATCAGTTTCACAAGATGAAGGAAGTACAGTTAGCTGTTTGGTTAACAGATTTGGGCAGGAGGGGATAGGGGGTTAAAGTTCAATGAGTCATCATTGTGTGATGTGGCAACTCAGTATGATATGGCAACCAAAAAAACTAAGGTGATATTGGGCTACAATGGGTGGTATAGTTTCCAGGAAACCGTCCTGTTCAGTTTCCTGAACTGGGTGGAAGTTGTGTTGTTTCATGTGCCACAGTTTAGGAAATATATTGATAATCTGGAATTCATTCTGAGGAAAGCAGCTAGAGTAGTGGAGTCCATGAACTATGAAGATCAGTGAAGGAATTAGACATGTTTAGCTTGGAGAAAATTGAGGGGAAGGGTGGGGGAAGGAAAGAGGAGGGAAGGACTTGATACCTGTGTTCAAGTGTCTAAAGGGCTAACATTTTGGAAGGTTAGACTGGTTCAGTTTGGCCTGAGAGAAGTAGAAGTTACAAAGAGGTTAATTTAGGCTTGATGTCAGGAAAAGGTATCTATATGGAATGTATTGCCTTGGGAGGTGAGATGGGCACCTCTTTGTTGCAGGTTTTCAAGCAGAACTGGATGAGGATTTCTTTTTAAGTATAGATTAAATTAGATGGCCACAGTTGAGCCCTTCAAGGTTTAAAATTCTCTAGTTTGGGAAATGAATTACAATTAGGCTTTAGAACCCCCAATACCAGAGATGAAAGGGATTAAGATTATTTAGTCTTCGTTTTGTAAATGAAGAACCTGGGACTGCAGGGGGAAAAGCTGTGGATTTGGAGGTCCTGGGTTAAGAATTCAATTAATACTCTGTGCTGCCACAGTCCAGCTGCGATTATGTTGCTGTTGTCATTCAGTTGTATCTGATTTTTCCTGACCCCATCTGAAGTTTTCTTGGCAAAGATACTGCAATGGCTTGCTATTTCCTTCCCCAGCTTATTTTACAGATAAGGAAACTGAGGCCAACAGGGTTAAGTGACTTGGCCAGGGTCACAGAGCTAGTATTTGAGGCCAGATGAACTCAGGAAGGTGAGTCCAGACCTGGCTCTCTACCTGTGCCACCTAGCTGCCCAGAAGCTGTGATTACGTGATTCCCTTAATCCCATTGAGACTCGGCTTTCTCTTCCGTAAATTGAGTAAATGGGACTAGATGATCTCTTATGGTTCTTCTAGCACTAAACAGTATGAGAGAGAAAATGGCTTGCCTATCAGTTAGATCAGGTAGTATTTGAAGAAAACCAAGAAAGAAAAGCTTGAATAAGAATTTAGTGACTAGGAAAATATCAAATATCTAGAAACAAATATGACATTTTGAAGAAAAGTTCTACACTTGGTTTAGAGCCAAGATTCTTCTGAGCAAGTTCTTCCAGGATTAAAGGGACCATAAACTTAAAGCTGGGATAGATCTAGTCCAACCTCCTCATATTATAGACAAGAAAATGGAGATCCAGAGAAATTTTGATTTGCCCAATGAATCCAGGTCAATGGGCTCCAAACAGTATTCTTTCTGTATCATAGCCCTCAGAATAGGTTATATATTCCATCTATAGAATTGAGGTATATTTTATTATAGATTAGTATAAAAGATTTAGTCAGTTGGTAAGCACAGTAAAATTCTGTTACTTGTGGTAGGCCTAGTGGAATAAATTATCCGTGTTTTTGTCTGTTTAGTGGCAAGAAATCTACTCTGATGTGTACAATGGTGTGTTGTGGTTTAGTCTTTATTTTAAAATTCCAAGGTTTTTTTGGACATTATCTATTCAGTCTAAGTTAAAGGAAGAGTAATGGAGCAATTTCTCATTAAAATACAATTTTATTCTATTCTTTAAATTGGAGCCACTATTAGAGCTGGAAGGAAAAAAAAGGGGGGGCTATAACATCACCTAATGTTTAAGTAATACTCAGTAGCCTCTGAAACTGCCATTTTTATTAAGCTCAGCAACTATTTTAAAATGAAGATTTTAATGGAATGATAAAGCACATTTAAAACACAGAATATTTAACAAGTACATTCAAATGCTTACATTATACATTTACATTCATGTGAAATATAAGGAAGTTATATGTCTGTGTGTCCTTTGTATTTGGTACCTTTATATAACCAGCACTTAGTATACATATTTTCTAAATGCCATTTTATATATGATCATTTGACAATTAGTACAGTTTCTCCTGTGAGACAGAATTCTGTTCATACTGAGAGTAGTTAATAAAAATTACTTATCTTTAAATGTTAATTTTACACTAATGTTCTACACCAAGAGAAATTATCTAATTTGTAATATGTGGATTTCTTGGTATCAGGCTGTCTTGTTTGGTTTATAGTCTTAAGTGGCTCATAATAAATGAGGCAGTAAGAAGAATGAGGATGATAATTCTGAAGCCTTAATACTTCATGCCATAGATGAAATCACAACACACAATGATCTTAGATAATTATGCTAAAAATCCAATAATTTTAAAAGCACCCATTTAAAATCCTTAAGTTTGTCATTTTATAATGAGATGAGAAAAAAAATCACAGAAATAATGAAGGTGGTACAAACATTACTAACCTAAGATGTTTGTTAAGTTTTTAAGTCTGAACAGTTAACATCCAATTATTCTAATAACATCACTCAATTTGGGACTGAATTCCTTAAGTTGAAAAGGGTCACCATTACCCTTTGAGAGTAGGAACATATTATTTAAAATTTCTCCTACTGGAAAATTCATAAAGTTACCCTTGAAAAAATTAAACCCAAAGAGATGCTTTCTTGTCAATACATGAAACAAGCAATTTTCCGATAAACAAAAGCACTCCTTATGAGAAAAAAAAAATATATATATATATAAGAAATGTTTCTACAAAGTAATTTTTACATTTTTATGGGTATGTCAATTCCAAATATGCAAATTTAATCCTCAAATAATATTGAATTTAACTTAAAACATACACATAACATATTTTAAAAAAAGATTCAAAGCATGGACAGAAGAAATCTCTTCCTTCAAAGATACTCCAGATATCTAAATATTGCAGCATAAGTGATCAACAACAACCTCCATAATGTAAAAGATTTTAACTTAAATGGTCAATGAGATCATTCTGGAAATACTTAAATAAACAATGTTCTCAGAATGTTGTTTCAACCTAAGAAAGGTTTTCGACACCAATTTGTAATCCTCTGAAAATAGAGGACTGTGTAATGGCAATACTATTATACTGTAGAGTGAGATGTGAGAGCCACTACAGTACATACCAGTGGGGCTTTTCCCACCACCTTTCTTCCTCCACCACAGGTATACAGTAAACATCAGACACACACAAAAAAATGTGTAGCTTCTTTAATATACAAAGTTACAACTGGCTAAACATTCAGGACACCTCTGTCTTAAATATTTCAAGACAATAACAAAAGACCCTTTTACCTGAATATATGCAAAGTGTACAGCAGCTCTGAAAACATTTAAATGGATACATAGCGTAAAACAAGAAACTTCAATGAATGGCTTTGAGAAGTAAAGGTTTATTGTGTTCTTTTTTCCCACTAGTAATTTTTTTTGGTGGGGAAGGCGGCATCTGATTCCAGTTTCAGAAAGATTTCATTTCTTCTCCTCAGAGGTTTTTTTATGTTCAATTTCATCTTCAGTTCTGTTATCTGAAGTCTTTTTAGATGCACTAATGTCTATACAGAAGAAAAAAAAAGAATTGCATAGGTTTTACAAGATTCAGGTAAATCCAAATAGCATTTTCTAGCCAAAAAAAAAAAAAGAGATGAGCAAAAAAATAATTTTGAATGAAAGTAGAGATCCATGTTGGAACAACTTGGAAAGTTTTTAGGTAATGTTAATCACATTTTACTTCTTTATGGTCAGCATTATAGTGCTCAAAACTAAAATATCAGGCCACAGAGAAATATTATTCAATTCATAAAATAACATAATACCACGGAAAGCTGTAACTAGCTCAATTCACTAAGCATTTATTAATAGCCTTCTAGGATATTCTGATATGACAAAGAGATGATAGAGAAACAGTCCCTGCAACCCAAGGAGCTTCTATTTTAAAAAGTGGAGGAAGAGATCACAGATAAAGACAAAATGCATATATAAAGTAATTCCAGTGTGGGTTGAGTGTATCAATAACAACTGAGGATGGGCAATGAGAATCAGGAAAAAGCTTTAATAGAGGTGGCATAACATTATCTTTAAGGCCAACGTGATTTTTGGAATTCTTGATTATGGAAATCTGGAATCAATTAGTCCTACAGATATGGACATAAGAACATCATAGTATACAGACAAAAGCAGTTGGTCAAAGTACTTTTTCTCTATAAGCCTCGGTTTCCTCATCTCTAAATAAACGAGGGTGTCATCCTCCTTAGTAATATAAAATTTTTTGTATGACTAAGGCAGGACCACGTGCTGGGAAAAGCTCAAGGGTACAGAAGAAAACAAGAAGTTTATTTTATAGAAAATGTCCACATGATTAGGATCATAGGATAAGCTCATTTTGGATTTCTAGTGTACTTTTTTTTTTTTTTTTTGTGGGGCAATAGGGGTTAAGGGACTTGCCCAGGTTCACACAGCTAGTGTGAAGCCGGATTTGAATTCAGGTTCTCCTGAATCCAGGGCCAGTGCTTTATCCACTGCACCACCTAGCTGCCCCTCTAGTGTACTTTTTAAGTGCAGCTGGATTTTCTATCATGAAGAAGGCTAAGACCCATACTCTATCCATGCATATCTTTTCTTGTATGTTGAGCCAAATAGCCGACTCAGCTACAGCCTGGGTAGAAAAACTATGGAGTTATAAGTCTGTATTGCCCCAATAATTTAGTAGTCATTTCTTTTGCTATACTGCTTTCACTGGGACAGAGTAAAGATAATCAATCTGTTGCTTCAAAGTCTACTATTAGTTTGCCATGATTCCAGGATTACATTTATTTCTTTTAACCAAAAATATTTGACACATTACTTACAAGAATCCAAGCCCAACTTTATATCTTTTTCCTAGGTCAGCAATTCTTGAGCTATGCTCAAAAGAACTCTGATGTTTTGTGACTAAGGGCTCCATGAGAAAATTGATTGTGATCTAGTGGCATATTCCCCTCTAAAATATTAAATGAAAAGCAGTATAGTATAGTGGATAGTGGGCTAGCCTTGAATGCAAGAAGCCCTTAGGTTTAAGTTCTATCTGTGCTAAGTAGCTATCTAAGGCACTTAACACTTCAATGTCCCTGGCAACTTTCAAATCATAAACTGTAGAAGAGTTGAATATCTATTTATTGATCATTTATCTACCTACCTATCAGTAGAAAGAGTGTCCACATTGGGAGTTCCCAACCAAACTCCCTGTCTCATACCATAAAACAAATGAAGTTATACACAACAGTCTGTAATTTCAGTGTACAAATTCATCACTGACACAAAATCTAACTTCTATAACTTAGGGGCTGGTCTTAGTCACCTAGCATTTATTAAGTGACTACCATGTGACAGAAACTAAGCAAAGGACTGTAGATACAAAGAAAGGCAAAAAATAGTCCTTGCTTCCAGAGAGTCTAAGTAGCTAATGAACAATTCTCTGAGATGCTTTTGAATTTAAAAGACAATCACCTGGTAACCAATCTGGTGATGAGCTTCTCCAAACTTAGCTATACTGATGTTTGGATAAGAGATGTCCATCACCAAGCTAATAGTTGAAGCTTTAACTGCTCAGTAGGCCTTGCTGGAGCTTATTTGCTCTACTAGTATCATCTTCAGGAAACCAGGATTTTGAATTGGTGGAGGAAATGTTTATAAATCAGAAGTTCTACTCTGATCCATCACTGTGGATGGTGGTGACCCTGGGTTCTCAGAGATGCTGCCAGCAGAGCACAGATCCTGGAAGTTTCTAGCATGTTGGAAAGACTTTAAATATAGCATTATCCGTCAAGTCCACATCTATTTACCAAGGGGCAGGCTAGATAAGTATGGAGATGCTCATCATGAGGAAGCATGTTACTTCATGAGTCTCATAGATTTTAAATGGTGTATAATTAAATTACCTTAGCTACTAATTCTCTAAAATATGAGATCCTTTAAAAATAATTAACAAGTAGATTTAATGGAGCAACTGACTGATATTTATACTGATGTTCTTGCTATAAAGGAAATGGTAAGATGGAAGGAAGATATAATAGTTCAAAGGTTCTCTTTGAAGAGGCAAATAAAAGAGTTGATGAAATTGGCTTTATAGTACAGCCAAAGGCAACAAGAAACAATTTCATAGGATATTTGCTTATAGCTATTGCAGTGCTAACTACTTAAAAATAATGTTGCCATGACAATAACTGCAGCTAATGTACCAACAGCTATCGTAGAGGATGAGATTAAGAAATTTTATTAAGAACTTAAAAAAAATGTCCAAATTAAATAAAGATATACTTGGTGACTTCAAGGACTTTTTTTGTTTTTTTGGGTGAGGCAATTGGGGTTAAGTGACTTGCCGAGGATCACACAGCTAGTAAGTGTTAAGTGTCTGAGGCCGGATTTGAACTCAGGTACTCCTGAATCCAGGGCTGGTGCTTTATCCACTGTGCCACCTAGCTGCCCCCAAGGACTTCATTGCAAAGGTGAACATAGGGGAAGATGATAAACATGATGGTTTAGGAATAAGGAATGTGTGAGAGAATAATTCCTTGCCTATATCTTTTGAATACTTTCTTTGAGAAAGAGAGTCTGAAGGGGCCAGATGTGGCAAGTATGGCAAAAAAATGATAATGATTCTATTTGGAGGTGGGTGGTGGGTGGGGCAATGAGGGTTAAGTGACTTGCCCAGGGTCATACAGCTAGTAAGCATCAAGTGTTTGAGGCCAGATTTGAACTCAGGTCCTCCTGAATCCAGGGTCAGTGTTCTATCCACTGTGCTACCTAGCTGCTCTGTCTGCCTGCCCCTCCCCCAGATTCTATTTTAATGGACATAAAATAGCTTTTTACTGATGTGAGTTATTCATAGATAAGCTAACCATAGGGAGTTTTACTATTGAGCTTTGTTAGAGCAAAGACCAAAATTAATACAAAATTAGAGAATGAGAGATTTGTGTTCAATGAAAACAAATCCTACCTGACTTAAAATAATGTCAAAAAGGAATAGATGGAAGAAAGTATACTATAACAGATTATTTCCTAGAGAATTTTAAACAAAATTAACTGCCATGAGGATACCACCTTAGCCAGCAACACTTGATCTCATTATTTAGCAGAGAAATATGGCAGCAAAGAGCGAAAAACAGTTTAAAATATAAATATGTCAGGGCAGCTAGGTGGCGCAGTGGATAGAGCACCGGCCCTGGAGTCAGGAGGACCTGAGTTCAAATCCGGCCTCAGACACTTAACAATTACTAGCTGTGTGGCCCTAGGCAAGTCACTTAACCCCAATTGCCTCACCAAAAAAAAATATATATATATAAATGTCTGTAAAAATCTTATAGATTAGGATGGTGGAAAATATGAGTAGTAGTGCCTCACAAAAAGTTCATCTGAAAAAGATCTGAGAAGAAAAAAACTTTGGGAAACATGGGAAAAATCTTAGATCTTATCATCTCCTCACTCCCCAAAAGGTGACTGGTAGAATGCTAAAAACAAACAACCTACACGACTACTTTTCTATCATTATAAAGTTTTGTAAGCATAATCTATGTACATACTGAAGGGATCCTTGATGAAGTGTGACAAGGGAATAGGTGGGCTTTTGAAAATGATCTTCTAGAGCAGAAAGCATTTCTACAAGGAGAACAATCATACAAGATTACAAGGAGAACAATCATACAAGATTCTTTTAAAAGGTGTAACAAAAGAGAGAACTTTGATAATTAGCAGATTCCTATTAAGTGAGGCATAAAAAGGAAACAGATGCTGAAGGTATTTGCCAGGATCATGGAGTCTATCCAATGGAAAGTCCAAATCCATATAGACAAGAAAATTCTCAAGATACTCCTGTATTTTTTTTTTTTTTTAGTGAGGCAATTGGGGTTAAGTGACTCGCCCAGGGTCACATAGCTAGTAAGTGTTAAGTGTCTGAGGCCGGATTTGAACTCAGGTCCTCCTGACTCCAGGGCCGGTGCTCTATCCACTGTGCCACCTAGCTGCCCCAAGATACTCCTGTATTCAGAAGACATTGTGTTTATTATTTCAAGCCCCAAGATTCTATTTTTGTTGCTGTTATTCAGTCATTTTCAGTCATATCTGATTTGGAGTTTTTTGGGCAAATATACTAGAATGTTTTGCCACTTCCTTCTCCAGCTCATTTTACAGACGAAGAAACCAAGGCAAACAGGGTTAAGTAACTTGGCCAGGGTCACACAGCTAGTAAGTGTCTGAGGCCAGATCTGAACTCAGAAAGATGAGTCTTCCTGATTCCAGGCCCAGCAACACGATCCACTGTGCCATCTACCTGCCCAAGATACTATAAAGTCTCATAAATAAGATAAATAATCACTGCCTAACTATCTTGGTCTATTGTCCAACTTAATATACAGCTAGATAAACAACTCAAGAGTTCATCCATCAGGATATATCTTGGACAGACTACGAAATGGACAATGACCTGAGTCTAGAACTGAACAAGGTAAACACTCAGTTGCCTTTAAGAAACTATACAGTACTTTTAAGGACCCTAAACTTCTCCCTGAAACAAAAACTTATCTTTTAAGCAAGAATATTTTTTTGATGACATGCACTGTAGGTGTAAGTTACAACATATTACCAATGAGGAATTATTCAGGAGAAATAGAGTAAAAAAATGCCATTAGAGATTTATGACTTGACACAAAGATGGTACCATCACATGATGAGAGTAGGGGATAATGCATGGAAAGCCTCCATATTCTCAAGGTATTGATGAGACTGATTTTAATAAATGACATGGACACAATTCTACAGGATGGGAAGGCACGGATGGTTTGTGATCTGCATTATTAGAAGGATGAGATAAAAGAGCCAGTAAAGTATCAAAAAATACTCGTGCCTATGGCAACTGTTCTAAATGGAAAGAGATTTAATTTCCTTTATTTTGCTACAAAACATGTCCAACCACCCCTCAAACTGCCTCCCTCTTTTTCTCAAACCCTCTGAACTGTGTTCTTGGTTCTTTTAATATATTTTAAACACCAAAATATTCTGGGGCCAAATTAATTTGAGAAAGTTGTTATTAGGCATTATTGTATGCATCATTGCTCCTTGTTGGAAAGCCCTCTTAAAAGTCCTTAATTCAGCAGTTAAGTTTAATATATATTTATTCCAGGTCTGCTAAATGCTATAGGAAATACAAGAGAAAAGATATAGTAGTCCTTGCCTTTAAGAAGTGTAAAGATCTAGCTAAGCACTTAATGCACAAATATGAATCATGTGGAATAACACAAGGCATTATATAACAAAGTAAGGAATGAACTGTGGGGTTTACATAAACATTTCCCAAGTGCTGAAAATTCTTGTTGACTGTCAGAAAGAACTGGAAGTTCATTCTCATTATAGGTAGCCAACATTAAGGAAAACAGCATAGTATAGTGGAAAGATTGCTGGATTTGAAGACAGATGAGCCTGGTTTTATGTCACTATTTTTTTGGCCCTGAGCAAATCTACTTTCCTAGGTCTCAGCTTCCTCATTTATAAAATGGGAGAATGAGATGAATCTTAAGCTCCCTTTTTGCAATAAACCTATGAGCTCAACAAGTACAAGTTTGTGTTAGGAAATAATGGGAAATACAGATGGCTAGATAACATATAGACTACAGTCCACTGACATAATTTGAGCTTCAGGTTGTCGATTAGTTCAACAAAATGATTATTACAGGGAATGAAAATCAGTTTCTTGAATGACATTTTATTTCTAGTAGGGATTATAAAGGTTACTTAGAGCAGATCTCTGATTTTATAGGTGAGGAGGTGGAAAGACTTGCAATTGGTTGCCTAAGGTCTCATAGCTAGGTAGACTTTTCAGTTCAATTTAAGGCTAAATACTGGGTCAAATTTAATAAGATGAAATGTAGTAGTCTTACAGTTCAGATTCAAGAATCGTAAAAAATGGAGGTGGCAAGGGAAGCTCATCTGAAAAAGATCTAGGAATTTTAGTGGACTGTGAACTCAGTGAGTTAACAGTATGATAAGGCAGCTAAGAAAGGTATTGGGACCTAAGGCTGCCTTAAAAGAGGCATGGTATTCAGTTCTAATGAAGTGGTAATATTGTACTATGATCTGATCAGAACATACTTGTAGTTCTGGGGTATTGAGAAAGGTGTATTGATAACCTGGACAAAAAAGAGGCTGGAGGGCCTGAGATGGTACAATATGAGGATTATTTCAAAGAACTGGGTTAGTTCTTTGAAATAAGTAGAAGTAGAAGAGACAGAACTTATGGAGGGAACATTATGTCTGTTAAGTATCAGAAAGGCTATTGCAAAGAAATGGGATTACACTTGTACTGCTTGGTCACAGAAAGCAGAACTGCAAAGGTGGAAGTTGTGGAGAAGCAAATTTAGACCTGAAAGTAAAAACTTCTTAATAATTAAATGAAGAAGTCCATAAGAAGGGGAGAAATGGCCTTCTTTGGAGGTAGCAGGTAGGTTTCCTTTCACTTGAGGTTATTCAAGAGAAGGCTGAATGATCACTTATCATTATATATCAGATATGAGGTCAATGTACGTTAGATATATTATAGAAAGAATTCTTTTTTCAGGTGTGAATTGGACTGGAAGGCCTAACAGACTCTGAGATTCTCTGATCATTGGACAGGAAAGGGAAAAGTAAAAAATAATCACTTAAGACCATAAAATTTTGGTAAATGGAAGATAACCAGCATTACTGAGTTTTCAGAAGACTTTATGACATTCTGTGGGAAGACAAATGAAAACTAACACTTACCCTTGAATGGTTTATAATCTAGTGAGGAAAACAGAATCTACTCTTTTGAAAAATACAAAAGGCAAACCTTACACAGAAAGTGGCATCTGACTCGGGCTTTGAAGGACAGGTAGAATTTTATAAGTGCTGAAAGGTGTAGCCATCACAGAAGAAATGAGTGGGATAGGTATGATGTTTGAGGAAATGTGAGACTGATATGAATGGAGTATAGAGAGTTTATATGGGAGAGTAATGAAGTTGAGTAAGATGGGAATCAAATTGTAGAAATCTTTGAATTTGGACTTTATTAGGCAGGACATGGACAGCCAGAGAAGATTTATGCTTGGGGAAATAGCATGATTTGAGGGGTACTTTAGGAAGTTTAATACATAGGATCAATAAGAGATGGGAGTTATTATACAACAGTCCAGTCAGAAGTTGATAAAGGACTAAATCTGATAGGAATAGAAAGGACCAGTTCAAGAGAGATGGATTTTGGTGATCACTAACTAGATAGAGGTGGGGAAATAAAAGGAGATGTCAAAGTGGTCGAAGATAGTTTCCAGGTTTTGAGCAAAGGACAAAGTAAGCAGTCAGGCAGACTTGGTTTGAAGTGTGGAAGGTGATCTTTGGTTTTAGAGACTGTTGAATTTGAGGTGACAATAAGATATCTGAATGTCACGAGAGATAGAAATAAAAGACTGCATCTCATGAGAGAAGTTGGGATTAGAGACAGAACAGAGATATGACAGAAAGACCATCCATTTTTCCACAGCTTTAATTAGAGGAAATCTGTAGACCAATGGAAAGTCAAGAATAGATCCCCAGGGAATACCCATATTTAGGAGATGAAAGATAGAATTATCAAAAACAAGAGTAATGGATTAAAAGCAGTAGGAAAAACAATATAGTCCAGTATCACAGAAATAAAAGGATAAAATTTTGAGAATGGTCTGCAGTGTTGAAAGGAAAGAAGTCAAGGAAAATGAGTACTAGTAAAATCCCACTGACTTTATTGATATTTATTTGTCTATGAGGTCATGATGGCAATGTCTCTAGCTTTGGAAAGCATAACAGTATAATCAATGTGGAACTTAAATATTTCCAGATAATAATGAAGGGGTCCCAGGCTGGCTTATAAGCAGATTTGAAAGGAAAAGTTTTCTTTTGTTAAAAAAAAAATTAAAGCATGTATTTCCATGGAAAAGACTGGAAAGGGAAAAAAGAAAAAAAGGTCAAGGTAAATAGTAGCTAACAGGTAAACAGACCAAACAGGCAATGATAATGACTTTTTGGTCTAGGTTCACTATCATAAATTAACAAGCTATGAGAATTATGACGCAAATATGCTTTGCATTTTATAACATTGATTTAAAAATAGAATGTACATAAAATTTAAGATAGTTTACATTTGTTATTTATTTACTAAAAAAGGTACGTGCGCGTGCGCGCGCACACACACACACACACACACACACACACACACACACACACACACACACACACACACACACACACCCCTACCTTCTTTACTTCCTTTAGGAGTCTTTATGGTGTAAGATGGTGTTGGGAGGATCTTTGCAGGTGTGTAGGTATTTAAAGATATTTTTCTTCTTGGAGGTGGGCTTGAATCACAAAGCTGAGAACCTGAAAGTAAACAAGATATTAAAAAATAAGTTTTAAAAAATTTTACCTTTGCATTATGGGGAATTTCATTTGCCACATTCAGTGATCTTACTTGTATATGCCTTCTAACAAACTGATTCCAAATTCTATTAAACAAATGTGTCATAATGGAAAATTTAATTGAAAACTAATTCCTCTTAATCAATTAGATGTTCTGTTCCTACTACAAATAATAAACATTTAATTTCATAGTCTATGGAAAAACTTCTATTCAGTCTATTTCCTCCTCTTCTTGTTAGGAACTGAGATGCTTGAAAGCAAAACCTTAGTCTCAAGACCTGAGTTCTTTGAGCCTTCAGAACAGCCTGAAGCTGTTGATAGTTTTCTTTTAAAACATTGCATCCTTCCCAGGTTAATTTCAATCCATAAGTTCCTCTTTTAAACCACAAATGTCCTGAGAAGAATTAACAATATTGGCATTCATTCATTGTTATGAATTGTTTTTTAATAAAATTATCATTTAATTTCAATGTTTAGCTGGGATCAATCTGATTAGTGGAATAATGGACTATAATATAAGGGTAGAACAGGGAGAAGAAAGGATTATTCTGAAACATGGAAGCACTACTGGGAAGAAAATCCAGGTACTCAGGAAATGAGAGAATCATGGGAATTATGTAAAGGAGGGAGAGAGTACCAAAGGTAAACTAAAGCTATTTCAATTTTGCCCAGGGCACTATTGGTGGCAATCACTCACTATGTCACTAAAAAATCAGCTTGTGCCCTAAGATATTCATACTGTAAGTTGCTGATTTATACCTTAGATGAATAGTCTTCACAGGTAACAACATTTACTAGAGATTAACTCAGGGATTAAAAGTTAAGGAACAAAAATTTCTCTAAAACAATATATTCTTAATGGGTACCACTTTCCTTGACCACATTTCTTCAATCTTCCCTATCCGAACATTTCATCTATATCTCACAAATGTGGCTTACTTGTACATTCTGTGCAAAATTTATCAATTAACTCTTAGATGGGAAAAAAGGATACTGGATCATTAAAGATAACTGACTCCCTTTTTATTTTATTTCCTAAGTAAAGCCCACAGTTCTAATTTAGCTTCATTGTCAATATTCTGAGATTCTATTTTAACATAACGTTCTTGATTAATGCTTAAGGAAACAACTAAATTGGAATAAGACAATTTAATTTAGCTTAACCATATATATAAAAATATATGTGTGTAAATGTGCATAATCTATCTATATACACACACACACACACCTAAACATACTAGGTGTTTATGGAAGAGCTAGTTGGTTAAGCTAAATTAAATTGTCTTATTAGTTCCAATTTAGTGAACTATGTCTCTTTCTACATAAATTATATATATATAATAAATAAAACTATGCCACTTAAATGAACAGAAATACAAAAAGATATTTCAATCTTAACTCACATTTTATTCCTGTTCACTTTAAAGAGAGGCATATTCACAAGTTAGATCTATAGAGTAAACTAGGCTGAGTCACACTGCTATCGTTCTACCTTTTTCTTCCTCTATGATGATTATTTCATAGGATTAAAAATTTAGGATTGGAAGGGATCTTGGGTCATTTCATCTAACTCCTTTAATGAAAGTATAATTTTGGATACAAAGAGGTTCAGTGTCTTGCCCAAGGTCATAGAGGTGGTAAACAGCAAAGACAGGATTTGAACCAGGTACTCTGACTCCAATTCTAACATTGTTTCTACTACACCATAGATAAATATTAATGTTGAATGATTTCAGTATAACAATTAATTGTGAACTTTACCTTATTTTAAAATAAACTTTCATTTTATCTATTTAAATACCTTATAAAAAAAAGCAAAGATCATAGTCTTTCTTAGCTAAAAGGATACAGCTAGCGGGTTTAGTTAATTTTTTACTAGAAACGATTACTGCATAGTAGCCACTGGGTAATCTAGAACAGTAACACATTATATGATGCTACAGTTCTATCATCAGTATGACATGGATATTGAATTTTTTTTTCTTAGTAGTAGTAATACTGGAGGACATGTGGAATAGTACTGATCTATGAGCTTGATGTTGATTCTCAGAAGAAAAAAACAGATTATTAAAGAAATAGTCTGTAAGCACAAAGATCACCATAATCTATTCATAAAGAACCAATCATGATAGACTAAGCTCCTTTCCTTTTTTTTTTTTTTTAAAAGACAAGATTAATAGACTAGTACATAGGGGAATGACACAATCATAGAACACGCAGATTACAGTATTTGACAATCTTTCATGCTATCCTTTTGGATAAGATGAAAAGATGTAGACTGGAATACAGTAACAGTAAGATTAGGAACTGTTTGAAAGACTGGACTCAAACAATAGTGATTAATGGATGAATGTCAACCTGAAAGGAATTTCTAATGGAATGCCACATCCCAATTCAACATTTTTATCAATGATTTGAAGGATACTGATGGCAGATTTATCAAATTTGTGGCCAACAAAAACTAGAGAGATAGCTAATACACTGGCTGGCAGAATCAGGATGCAAAATGATCTTATATGGCTATAAACAATACAGGTTGGATCTTTATTTTAATAAGAGGCTGTTTTAGGAGTTAGAAGTCAGCAAGTAGAGGCAAGGTGACTATTTGTTGAGGAACTTGTAGAGAAGTTTTATACTTTAGGTAACGAATGGTTAGACTAAATGACTTCTGAGGTAAATAGATTCTACAGTTTTGTTCTATAAATTTCCAAATCAACAGGAACACTAATAATTCAAATTTAAGTACTAATGTTCTCTCCAAATCTATTATAAAAGATTTTGAGATTAGCCATTTTAGGTAATCTATACCACTGCATTCTCTATAACCATTAAAGACTTTCCTCTAGTATTATTATATCAGAAAGCGAAGTGGGGGGGGCGGGGGTGGAGGAAGACAATGTGAAAACTCTATTTGTACATGACAGTGCCTTTTAGGAACAACTGTTTTATCTTATTTCATACTGAACCCTGGGATATTAACATCATCTTACAGATAGGAAATGGATATGAAGAATGAATGCAGTTAATCTGCTTAATTAAGGTCACATCCATTAATGCCAGAGTTATAAAAGATCCATCTGTGACCCTAGGCTGATATCTTTTCCACTAAACCAGTGTTTTCATGCTAGAAGATCAGACACAGATTTCCATGGTGCTGCTGCTAAGAATGGCCACTTCATATTCCTCATCCTGTTTATTCAGAGTAAAATTATGGCTTCATCAAATCTTGTTTCTTCTATTACCCAAGCCTTGGGGCATGTTGCTTCCAAATACCTCTACCCACCTGTCTAATTTTCCTGAAATGGCACGTGTATATGCCACATATGCGCAATAGAAAGAAAGGTGTTTTGAAATATCTTTTAATTGTGGGAAAGTAAATATGTCCTTAAGAGGGGATGTAGGGGGCAGCTAGGTGGTACAGTGGATAAAGCACCAGCCCTGGATTCAGGAGGACCTGAATTCAAATCTGGCCTCAGACACATGACAGTTACTAGCTGTGTGACACTGAGCAAGTCACTTAACCCTCATTGCCCCGCAAAAAAAAAAAAGGCCATAAATATGAAAAGCCTTATTCTATACTATGAAATTATTTTGTATGATTTTATATCACATTTTATTTTTAGGTAGTCTTCTATCTGTAACCCAATTTCAATTAATGGTCATAATAACAAATTTTCATACAAGAAGGAGTTGTCATTCTTCTTTCATTTGGTGGAAGTGCAATAGAAGCAAGAAAGTCATCCACTTGCTTTAAAGATAAGGCATTGTGAAGAGTTTCTAGAGGGCAGATAGATGGCACCATGGAATATAATTCAAAGCCTGAAATAGAAAAACAAAAAATATCGATGGATTCAAGAGAAATCATGAGTGAAAAGGAGAAAAGATTGTTGCACAGAAACAAAAGAAATTTATCTTTTAAATGTAAACACATGCAAACATATGAGTTCTCTGAAGTCATGACATCAGATGCTATGCAGTATGGAGTTAGAATAAAATGTGTCAAAGATTCTATTTTATAAGTAATTTCAAAGTATAGCATTCACAGGGTCCTTTATATAATGATCTTCATTCCACATTTTGATACATTTGTAAAATAGGAAAAAATTAAATCCAAAGGAAGGGAGGGAAGAGCTAACCAGAGATACAAACCTCATTTTGTATCCCAGCTCAAATGAACAGATGATGCATTTAAACTGAATCTATTTTGTGTTCCTGATAATATGATAATAGCACTAATCTCTGATTTAGAGACAGTTATGAGTTAAAACTTAAAGAGAACAATTTAGCTAGGTATGCTATGGTCAAAAATACCCTCTTAATTATAAGATTCCACATAAATATTGTTAATATTCACTTACAGCAGATTTAAATTCAAGAACATAACTTTCACCTACCTTACTGAATTAATGAATTTGTCACTATGAATCATCATCAGTTGTATCCAAACAACATAAAATACAATTACATTCTCATTTAGTAACATTTGCGCAGAAATATAGTTGGTCAAACCAACATGCAGATAATGTATTTTTAATGCTATCCACGGAGGAAAAAAGGCATTTTAAAAACACCAGGCATATTTCTTACTAGATCATATTTCTAAAATTGCCTGTTTAGAGCTTACCCAACTGAATGGCTTTTAAAACTGCTTCCATGTTGTTATAACACAAATCTTTCTTTGCATTGACTGCATTTTATTAAAAAAAAAAACTTTCTCTTCAAAGACATAAGTTTGCAATACTTAAAAATGATGCTGAAATAAAGTATATAGTCTCTAATTAAAAAGCAATTATCTTGTTAACACAAACATGATTTGCTACTAGATAACATTATTCTAACAGTTGTGTTTTGCTTTAGTAAAAATTTCAACTAACCTAAGTCTATTACATTTAGACCAAAGAAATATCTTATTAAGTTGAATTTAATTTAGAAATTTTATGGTTAAAACAAAACCTATTTCTATAACTCAAGTAGCCCTACTTATTTAGAATCGATATGTACTTAAGTACATAAGCAAAAAGCAGTTCACAGCAGGATGATCTTCATGTGCAAAACAGGCTAGCACTTCAAAATATTACATATCACCTTTATCACAACAGTAAGTAAAAACTCCCATTTTAAGTACTTAAGTATACTGATTTGGCACAAATATTACTACTTTAAAAATACAAAGATTCATGCAAGCAAGTGCAAACCCTTTCTTTGCATTAAAAAAAAATTATGTAGACTCCTTCCCCCAAATGTTAATCACAACTTCAGAAACTTGTTTTTTATTGTATTTACCTATCATATTTTGTAACAAGTAAATGCTAATATATTCAGGATGCTCTTTATCCAGTTTTCCTTTCTCTTTCCATGTTTTTTTAATGGACAATGAAAGGGTTAATGCAATTTTTAAAAGCCACCCTGCTGTCATGTTTAGAGGCTACAAAAACATACCCCTGGAGCCTAGTAATTCCACAGAGGAAATGGTCCACCACCTATAAGGTGTGGGTATTCTGCACTGAGGCCCAGAAAATAAGGTAAAGCACTGTCAGAAGATAACTTGTTTCATCATGTTCCTCGAACTAAATATGAAGGGAAGGATAAGTCCATGAAATGAGTTAAAGGAGGAAACATGAAAGTGAAAGGAAATGAAAATGAAAGGAGAGGCAACTAAAATCCACAGGACAGATACACGACAGAAGAAAGCTTGAAAGAGCAGGAAATCTTGAACACCCAAAGGCTAAACTTATAGGAGTTCAAAAGAATGCATATTAACATGCACTAGATCATGAAAGGTGGGGAATTCATGTAGGTTAAGAATTTTTAAAAAGTCTAATGTGGGATATTACAATTATCTTTGGCCATCTGCTTCAAGAGCTTTACACTAAGTCCAATCTACACAGCCTTTCCTGCACACACACACACACTTCTCTCTCCTTGCTCTAGAGCCAGGATTAAAAAACAAACAAAACTATCTTAACCTTGTGAAGTCTCAGAACTCTGCGTCTTGTTTTTCTGTTAAGATAGTTCTTTTAAAGAGCTCATCTACAGGAATCTTCTTCAGGAGTTGAAGGTGTGTCAAATAAGGCACTATTTCTCCAAAAAGTGGTATTTAAACAGCTACAATGGAGGAAAAATGTGAAACTTGAAAGTGAAATATTCATGTTGAGTTGAATTTCTTACTCCACGATCATGGACCTTCAAGGAATGGCACTGCAATTTTTACAAGGGAATTTGAGGACTACAAGGAGAAAAAAAAAAATCAAATATTTCAATCCACCCATCTGATTCAGCTTTCTGTGAGCCTTGCCTTCTAGTGGAAAAAAAGAAAAATTTTTCTAGATCAAAATACCTCTATTCATAGGCATTTTTGGCTCAGCCATAAGAATTATACTTAAGAAGGAATAAGGCCTTTCAGTTTATTTTAAATTGTTTTATTTTGGTCAAGAGATCCCCAAGGTTCAAATGATAAAAAGCACTGGTGTACAAAAAGGATGTTGCTATTGAAAAGCAGACTAGGATGTACTACATTAATCCCAGCAAGGATGAGGGAATTCTTGCTGACGGGGATGCGACTGTGAAAGCCCTATCCCAAGGAAGCATAACATCACATGGTGATGAAGTCGGAATTCCCTGGTTGCCTGAACTTCACCACAGTCAGAAATTGGTGAATTGTGTACACCTATAAATATATGATTAAGTATCTCAATGGAAATATCTATGTGACCAGAAAAAAGGAATCAGGGAAAAGGTACTCATCTTAAAACTATTAAGAATTAAGAATAATTAAGTATATTTAATTTTATTATAAAAAGGATATGGTTGAATCATTTGATAAACTGGAAAAAGAAAGGGAATTTCCAGTATAGATTTAGAATTAAATTGAACTTCAACATGGGCAATTAGAATGAATTTTATTTTAAAATTTCATAAATGATATTATCTTTATATAAATTAAAAGTGAGGAAGGGAGCTACACAGCACTGTTATTTCAGATACATAACAAGTTAGAACTGTGTGCTGGTTGGAGGTAAAGAAGGACAGGTGAATGATACTATATACCCCACATTTGGAAATAAAATAAAAATGGATGAAGCAAGGGAATATCTTTTAAAATAAAACAAAAAACGTACCATTGGTTGGGTGTCGAGCAAATGAGATAGAAAACCTTTTAACAGCAGAACCACGTGTGGCGTCTGAGAAAGAGAAAAACAGGTACCTGAAATTCACAACAGCTACCAAAAGAGGGACATTTAAAAAAAAGAGGGACAAAAGATGAGAAGGTTAGAATCAAGTGACATGCAGAAGGGATCATGAAAGAGGGCAAAATACAGGTTAAAAGAATTAAACTGGTTTGCTAAAAACTGCAAGGCATTTAATGAAGTGTATGAAAGGAGGAAAAGCAAGATGAGCAGGTGATTTTGGTATATACAAAATTGTACTGGCTAAAGTAAATTTATGCAGAGTGTATGAGTAAGTTCTTAATGTAGCTAACTAGACCTGAGGATTAAAAACTACATACCCTTTTGAGCTTCCAACTCCTGACATTACAAAAAGAACAAGCCTCTATACACTTCAAAGACCCTCTAAAAGCTAAAATATGCATACATATAAAGCAAGAAGTTTTCTAATGAGCAATACAAGAATTTTCATCCTATGCTGTCAATATTTTAAAATATTAACAGCTTGACATTTCTCTCCATTTCTTATACAAATTCCTTTCACTATAGTTTAGATCAGAATCAATAAGAATTTAAGGGGAAAAAAATCAGTTATCACAGAAAAAGTTCTCCGTATACTCATTTAACCATTTTCCTCTCACAAAAAGAAATGCATAAGAACTTACATGTCAACAAACTCCCAGGATACAAGTATATTAACAATAACTAGAAACTTTGCCAAACACAAATCCAAGCTGTGCATAGTGAAGAGAGCTTGAACTCATACAATTAGGCAGAGAGGGTCATTGACCTAAGGCTTGTCACTGAGGAATAATGTGTGCTCATGGGTGTGTGCGTGGGTGCACATTTGTATCTGTGCGTGTGTGCACATTTGTATCTGTGCGTGTGTGCGGGTCTGCACATACCATCTATGCAGCCAGAAGAAGTCAGCTTTTTACGATGAGTACGAGCATAATCCTGTAGGTTAGGTGCACTTGAAGAACCCCCGAGCACCGAGGTGCTAAACAGGCTCGCACAGTGAGACCCTGATGGGAGTTAGAGAAAATACATACAGCAACCGGTGTTCTTCCATTCATATTGGGGTGCATGCAACATGCAATTAACATGGCTCAGGTTCACAATATGCTTGTAATGGCTTAATGGAATAATTAT
This sequence comes from Dromiciops gliroides, assembly GCF_019393635.1. NCBI lineage: Eukaryota > Metazoa > Chordata > Mammalia > Microbiotheria > Microbiotheriidae > Dromiciops > Dromiciops gliroides. Next base: position 479,564,506 of record NC_057861.1, read on the forward strand.
TTTAACTTATTGTATCTAAATATCACTACACTTTTAACACACATACAACGGGAGAAAATTTAACAAGTGTACTTAAAGCCACCTTTTCAGGTACAAAAAAATCCATAAGATATTTAGTTTTATATAAAATCTAAAACATATTAATTTAAAAAACAAAGAAATTAACAGTCTAGGTTACTCTAGAAATCTGTCATTCTTTTTTTGCAAATCAGTATCTAGAACAATCCTCAAAACCTTCTTCGTTTGTTACGAGAAAGTTTTTATTAGTAAAATTATGGTATGGCATATTATAAAATGACATGTTTTAGTCTATAAAAGATACTTCAATGTATGAGAGAAACACAACTAAGTGTTTTCTCTGAATCATTAGATAAAATTCCACTTATTTTATTTTTATTACGTTAAAAATCAAGGCTGAACTACTACTTGTAGAATTACTTTTGTGTTTCTATTTTGTGTGTTAAGAAAACTGACTAAATCATTTGGAATTTCTGCTATTAAATAAATGACAAGTCCTTTGTAAAAACAAAAACAAAAAAAGTCACCTAATAAAACACATTACTAGCATATGTGATGAATCCCAGCCAGAAGAAGTTGTGCCTGGTTTGTGGCAAGTCTTTATACCCAAGCAAATCCTTCACCAATGCATCTATCAGTTTCCACCAGCGCTATCATGTTACATCAATTAAGAAAAGGAAGATTATATAAATTTCTAGCAAGACACTGTGGGAAAATTAAAATCTATCATTATTAAATTATTCATTTGACTAGAAAAAGTAGAAACATAAAATTACCACAAATATTTAAGCATAATACAACAGTTCAGACCCTTTATACAGAGAGCGCAGTACAGATACACTTGAACTTACATGAATTTAATCCTATCTTAAATCTACATAGGTAAATGCTAATTATAGCAAACACCACATAACTTCATATAGTTTGTCAACCATATGAATTTTAAAAGTTAGCGTTTATAATCTTATTACACAGAATAAGGATTGTTCCACTGTTACTTAGCATGTATATAAGAAAATATTGGGGACAGTGTTTTACAGATGAATAAAAGATTAGCTTTGAATTTTGCAACCATCAAATTGTTTTGGAAGTTGCCCTCCCTGCCCCCCCCCAAAATTCAGGTATCAAAAGTTACTTTATTTTTAAAGAGCCTTAGTGTAAAGTAGAAGAGAAAATTTTAGATTCAGAACACGAAGTTTAAATCCAATTGGATATTTTCTAATGGTCTAAAAATAGCATGGTACAGGTTGTGGCAATTCAATTTATATTATTTAATAGATGGGGATTATAAGAAAATGAACTGTTTGTCTTGTTCACTTTATTGAAATGTTTTGTGAACTTGTGTACGCAAAATATTGGGCAACTCATTATTCTTGAATGGGTATGTACAAAGTATAAAGTAAGCATAGCATTTGGTCATGCTTTCATTACTTAAAAAAAATTTACATGTGTGCAAGATAGTGTACAGTATTAGGTTTGTTAAAGGAACAATACTGCCGTCAACCAACATACCTACTGCATTCTGCTTCTGGTCCACAGTCCTTTGTTTTCTCATAAAATTAGTATTTTCTGAAACAACCTGGATAAGCAAAGCAAAAAAAATGAGGCAAAATAGAACTATGAAAAAATCAAGTCCATTATACTTGATACAGCAGCCTGTTCCAGACAGACAAGGGTTAATAAGCATGATAAATATTAGTAGAAATACATAAAACACGAAAGATCATGCAAGATCCCCTTTTGAAGGGAGTCCATTTCACATGAGATCCTTGCAATGAGGTGGTGCGAAGCAGGCATTCAGAATGAGGGCACATATGAACCAAGACAGATGAAAAGAAATCATTTATAGATCAACAGAATTTTTTTTTTTTGGTTTATTTAAAAAAACCAAATGCCCACTCTTAACAGCTCCTGTACTGGAAAGGGGTGGGAGGGAAACAACAACAAAAAAAGGGGTAAAGACAATCCTTTCAGGTCACCATACAATTACTGTTCCATGCATGGGCTTTATCAGAGTAACCTTTACATAGACACAGCCTTAATGGATACCATAATCCCTTTTTCTATAATTAACTTCCTTTAAGTTCCAGATGCAAATTGTTGAAATTCTTAGAGAAGTCATAGATAATAACACATCTTCCATTGTAAAAAACATAAAAGACTCCACAATATTTTGAATTTAAACAGCAAAAAATCTTTCTGGATTTGCTTTATTTAGCACCAAAAATATTGTTGAGGTATCCAATTTTTGTCTTATTTTTTTGGGAAAAGTTCAAAATATTGTACAGTTCAATGGAAGTAGTACTATTTAAAAAAAATATTCCTCAAGTTAGAAACCTCCACATAAAGGAGTTTGTGAGGGAGAGAATGATTAGTGCTAGAGTTTGTCTGCATAGTTAATTTAATTCTGGATCACTGAGAATCTGATATACAGAAAACTCTTAAATCCCCAAATTCTAAATAGCACCTAATTTTTTCAATTATGGAGAAAAATTAAATTTACCTACCACCAAATTAAGTATTTTTAAAAGTCTTAAAGGACAACTAAGCCAAAACAAGAGTTTGATTTATCAGTAGAGATTAATTCCAAATATTTAGAATTTTAAAATAAAAACAAATCTTGGAAATTTAAAATAGTGAAAATGCTGTGAAACAGTGCAATTGTTTTCTTTCCCTCAAAAGTTCTTAGAAATCACAAGCATTTAAAAATGCACAAATCAAATTCAAACAGAAGAATTTATTTCAATAGAAAACACAAGGGATTAGATGTCCTCAAAGACAGTTATTTGTTGCTCTGAATGCGTAAAAATGTTTAATGAAGTAAAGTTTAGAAACCTGTTGCCATGAGCCAAAAATACTGGATGTGAATGCCAGTGATTGAGGGGAGACAGGGGAAGAGGTGATTTGTTCCCCTGATCTGCGTCTTCGACGCCCAGTACCCACACCACTGGTGTAATGCAGCCAGGTACCAGTACCCTCTGGGCTAGACACACTCAGGGGGCTCTCTTCCTGGAAGTGAGAAAGGGGGCAAAAAAAACAAAACAAAACAAAAAAAACAGCAAAGCATGCACAGTTAGATACGATAGAGTCAAATGATCAGAAAGAAAAAAAAATACAGTTTGTCTTTCATTCACTTTTCTAAAACTATTAAACAGTAACTAGGGCATCAAAATATTTCAGTATTTAATTTAATAGCTCAACAGAAATATGACCATTAATTCAACCTTGGACCTGATATTTTCACATTTAAAAAAAAACAACTATCAAATACATATTGTTCTAATTGAGAAAAAAAAGTAGGAATCATTTATTTCATACATATTGTACTGCTTAATAGTTTTCCCCTCCCTCTTCAAACAGGATAAACTTTCCCAATTTCTATTCAGTGGATAATTTTTACATTTTAAGCATTCCTTTATTTTTATTCAAGAGGCTTTGTGTTCTAAAGGCTGGATTTTTCAACCCAAAGCCCTAATGAACTATGCTAAGGAGTAAAGAGACTTCAAAGTCTGAAAGTATGACTGTCTGCCAAACATTTAAAAAAAAGGAAAGAAAAGAAAAAAAGTTTTTAACAGAATAAAATGGAATCAAACTGCACTTGTTTATACTTTCAGGCTATCTATTTTTCTACCCCCTCCAAAGGCTATTTTGAAGAGTTCAGTAGATAAAACATGCAGCAAACATTCCCATTTTACATGTTTGCATGTTCAGGTTTCAGACAGTGAGGACAGAGTAAAATCTACTTGCACCAAATGAAGAGAATAGTCTGTTTCTCTGAGTGTCTTTAGGAAGTACAAACTTCTGATTTCCATGGAGGTGGTGGGCGCTGGAAAAAGTCTTCAATGTTTTACTTGAATAGTCTACCTTATGGAAGTAAAAGTTTAGCATGGCATAGAAATATCTCTTGAAAACAACTATTTAAGCATTTTATAGAACATAAGGTTTACAAATGTGCTGTCTAAATTTTGAAAAATTATCTAGGGCAGTGATTTTGTCAGAACTTTTGCAAATATCATAGATCAGAAACAAAATGAATACTCTTTGATTCATTTGCTATCGTAGTGTTCTGAACTATTTAGAGTGCAGAGGAGAAGGTTTACTACAGTCTTAGAATATGGTCTTAAAGAATTTGAACAATGGAAGGCTACTATGTTCAAGAACATATCAAAATCACTGCCCTCACACAAAAAATAACTTAGGCTATATTACCATATGTCACTTCCCACCTTTTCTGAAATGAAGTAGTTTAGCTAGCCTAAACTTCTTATTTCTTAAGTAAATGTAATAGCACAAATAAGAACCATGGTCAAGGAAATAATATCTGACATATATTTTCTTAAAACTTCTACTACCAATTCAGAATCCATTGATAATAGAAGAGACCAGTATAGGTATATAACAAATTCAAAGACTAATGGAAATATTGTTCTGACCATCATTTAAAATGAAACTGAATTATATTTCCTCCCCACCTATTAGTACTCACAGTTCATACACTGATTATTCTAATTCCTATAAAGGTGGTTGTTGTTGGGCTTTTTGTTTGTTTTTTTTTTTTGTTTTTTTGTGTAATTTAATAGTACTTGACAATTTCTTCATAGCCTTACTCTTTTATCAAAGAATTACCTAAATTAAGTAGTGGCCTGATTCAATCTGGGGGACATCAGCACTTATAGAATACAGATACTCCAAAATAAAGTAATTTTAATCTATAGGTGTATAAATCATAATCATAGGTATTATTAAGATGCTTAAAGTACTTAACTCCTTTTTTTTTCAAATATTACAAGTACTTTTGCTACTGGGTATAAGGAGGTTAGGAAGGTACCTTTAATCTTAAACATCATTACAATTTAATTGAATTAGGAAAATTGATTAATGCTGCAGTTTTGTATTCATTAGGTCAAGCTATTAACTTGGTTTTCCTTACCTTAAACTACTATCATTCAAGTCAGTTACTGCTGAAACAATTTTACTAATTCTTGCCCAAACACAACCAAAAATCCCTCCTGTCTCATCAAGTTTTATTTTTTTTTTAAGGTTAAAAGAAAAAGAACAAAAAACTTATACCACAGTAGCCTCCAGTGACAATGAGAAGAGACAAGGAAATCTGTAAGGATCTTAGCAAGGATTTATCTTGGTAGCTTTAGATATATCCTGTCATAAAACTAAAAATACATAGTTCAGAGACCTAAATTTTACAAATGCCTCCATATTTTTATTGATTTCTTTAAAAAATAGACAAAGTTTTCATTCAGAATTTCTACTAAGTCCCCAAGTCAATTAAACTTAAGCTGTATTTTCTTTTCTATTTTATTAAACTAAAGTTAAGTTTTAGTGAGAACATGCTATGACATATATACTTACTTCACTTGCCTTCCTAGATCGTGGAAGGGCAGATTTTTTGTGTATGTGAATTGGATCTGATACCATGGGTTTGAAAATTACTACAGCTCTATCAGGCTCATCCCTTTTACATTTGCGTGCCTCATCATCGCAGTCACATTTTTTGCAGAATTTCGTTTTGTCTTCATTCTGCAGGTAGAGAGTATTATAAATTTTTCTTTAAATAAGGCAAAAGCTTTGCACATTTATATTTCTAGTGGCAAAAATCACACAAACTGCCCACATAAAAATAGGTATATTCAATTCAACAAGTGATTATTGCAGACAAGCTATGTGTTAAACACTGAAAAATATGAAGCAACGTAGAAGCCTCTGAACTTAAACAATCTTTTGAGGGGAGAACAGACTCAAATATATGAAACAATCAAGACATTACAACATACTAAGTAATAAATGCCGATTTAATCAAGTGCCAAAATGAACAATGGAAAAGAAAAATTGAAATAAATGTAGAACAGGGAAGGGAGGGTATTTACATAGTGCCTTTTTATAAATATGAACTCATTTGATCCTCACAACAATTCTGGGAAATAGGTGCTATTATTAATGCCTTGTTAGAATTGAGGGAACTGTTGTGAACAGAAGTTAAGTGACTTGCCCAGAATCACTCGGCTATGATGTGTTTGAGGCTGGATTTGAACTCAGGTCTTCCATGCCCAGTGTTCTATCCATTGTGCCACCAGTTGCCTTGAAGAGCATAATGAGATGGTTTTAAGCTATTTATGTGTCTCCTCTTAAGGTTTTGTGGGGAGGGTAAACTTCAGTAGGCATGAAAAAACATGGACAAAAATGTGAAAATTGAGAAGACTAAGATTTTCATAGCTAAAGGACACCACAAACCAATGAAATGAACATAATGAAGTACTAAAATAATAGAACATGTAGCTAACACTCATTTTTCATGTCTGTGTATTATAGTTTTAGACAATAAGTTGGTTGGGGAAATTTTAACAAAATGTATACCAGATATTATTTCCTTGGCTATAGTTCTTATTTTTGCTACCATAATTTCTTAAGAAATAAAAAAATTTAGAATGGCCGACTACTTCATTTCAGATAAATACAAAGGGGGCAGCTAGGTGGCGCAGTGGATAAAGCACCTAGCAGACTAGCTAATAAAACCTTCCTGACTTCTCTTGGTGTTAACTGCATCCTTTAAAAGGTGGAGACAACAACAAAGGGCAATTGCACTTTGGATCTTATTCCTGAAAACGGAGGAACTGGTTGCTGGGATTAAATTATGGGAACCCTGAGACGAAGTGACTACTATACATTAGAGTTTGTGATAGACGAGAGAAAATTTTGGCAAAGTTTCATATGTGCCATAGATTTCAAATGGCTCAGAAGAATGAGAGGCAGGATTCCATAGAATTAAATGCTTCAGATGCAATTATCTGGAAAGATCAGTGTAGCTATCTATATAGAGAATTTAAATTAAATTTTCAAAAGAAACAGAGTTGATGGAAACAAGTGAATGAATACAAGGTGCCCCAAAATCTTAGTGCCATTTTAAGCTATTAAGATTTTAAGGGGCAGCTAGGTAGTGCAGTGGATAGAGCACAGGCCCTAGAGTCAGGAGGACCTGAATTCAAATCTGGCCTCAGACACTTGACACTTACTAGTTGTGTGACCCTGGGCAAGTCACTTAACCCCAACTGCCTCAGCAAAAAGAAAAAAAATAAATAAATTAAAAAACGTATTAAAAATCACAAAGACTTTTTTTTCTTTGATATTCTATATCAAAGTGTTAAAGCTCAGAATGTGCTAAAGCTAGTGAGAGATACTAAGGATAATAGTGTTTTTTTTAAAGGTATGCTGGTATTCCAACACAATCATATACCACAACTTGTTTAGCCCTTCCCCAATGGAGCAAAATCAAGTGAATGTTATATACAGAGTAACAGCATTACTGTTTTAAGAGCAACTAAGTCATTTTGACTATTATGAAAATATAAATTAACTGTAAAGGACATATAAAGGAAGATGCTATCTGCATCCAGAGAAAGCACAGAAAAATAGATGTATGTATAGAATGATTTTACATAAATATGTGTGTGTGTGTATACACATACATCTTTGTGTTTAATGATAACCATCTGTACATAGGGAAGAAAAAAAAAAAGAAAAACCTTACATGATAACTATTATATATTTAAAAGGAATAGCAAGTACATAATATATTTGCAGTTTTATGTGCAATCATCTTATTTATTGTGCTATGTTATGGAAATGCTTGTTTTATTCAATAAATTAAAAATAAAATATTTTTAAAAAATTATATTAGGGGATAAAAGGGAGAATTAACAATAGATAGTTTGCTTGAAATGGATGGGAGTATGATAAGTGACAAACGAAAGTGTGCTAAGTCAACCACTTGTGCAGAGTCAGTCTGAGTTTAAGACTTTGGTTAAACTTTGGTTATGTGTACAGCAGTCAGGACCCACTTGTGCATGCCCACTTAGACATGGGGGAGGAGCTGAGGCAGCACAAATCTCACTTCCTTATTAGATGTGTACCAATCAACATACTTTTGCCTTTATATGGAAGTTGTTTAATCCTGTTTATAAAAGTAGAGTGCAGTTTGAAATCTATGCTGGCACTCCAACTGATTGCTACTTTGGTATATTAATAATAATCTCCTTTGTCTCATTTCCTGAGTTTGCCTTATTGACTGAGACAAAGCCTGAATCAGAATTTTCTCTTAACAATTTGGTGACCCATGAAGGGATCACTTGTTGGCATAACTATCACTGGGGGAGCCCCCCATCAGACTCTGCAGCTGGCACTCAGACTTTTGTCTAATTGACAGTTGCAATGGACTTTGGAGTAGACTCTCTCAGTGGTCAGTCAGCCATAAAGCAGTTGGAGAATTAAATTCCCCAAACTCGGGAAGGATAAAGACAAATAGGTTTCTTAGCTTAAAATTGATTCTTTCTCATTTGTGAATGAAGATAAAAGAAGGAATATGAAGAAAATGGGCCGTGGTGAGTAGCTGGCCTTGCTTCACACTGGGTGGCCAAGGGACAGAAAGGCAGGGGATACTGGTATCATTATGGGATCAGGAAAGCGTCCCACAGACTCCCTATTAGGCAAGCTGTTATAGCTTGGGGCAAGGAGAAACTATGGAATGCCTCAAACTCCAGAGGTAAAGCTCAGAACAAACTGGACTCTGTACACACGTAATTTGGCCAGATGAGTATGGGATGTTTGATTATCATCAGCTGCAAATTCTAAACAGCAGCAACAAGAAAACAAACAAAAAATCCCCCAGACCTGAGGACCTAGAGGCTTGGGAAAACAGATTGTTGGTACTGTATGGTAGGACTTTCACTCCCTCTGAGACTGTCCCTTATGTCCATACAATTTGGATTTCTCAGAAACAAAGACAGTGGCACCCTTGAGAACCACTATAGCAGGGAAAAGAAGATAAGGGATTAAGGACTTGAAAAGGAGACTTAGAAAATCAAAGAGGGAGGGAGGGAGAATGTTTTTTCTGTTAAAAGGAGGAGCACTTTAAAAGTGTGAAGGAAAGTGAAGTAGTACTAGGCCTCTGGAAGGAGACATCCTCCAGATTATCAACAGGCCCCTCCCACCCCCCAAGAAGAACCAGTTGCCATGTGGAACACCATCTCTACCTCCCTACCCCTTCTGTTCCTACCTACCAGCTTACCACTAATTGTACTTTGCTTTGAACACTGGGGATGAATTTTCGCAATGAGAGGAGCATGGGTAGAAAGTTAAAGAAAGCTGGAATCTTTGCACTGAGTGTGAATGAAGGGTTTGAAATGAAAGGGTTTATGGAGGCAGCTAGGTGGCACAGTGGATAAAGCACCGGCCCTGGATTCAGGACCTGACTTCAAATCTGGCCTCAGACACTTGACACTTACTAGCTGTGTGACCCTGGGCAAGTCACTTAACCCTCAATGCCCTGAAAAAAAAAGAAAGAAAAAGAAAAGAAAAAAATTAAAGGGTTTAGAAAGAGAGGTTTGAGGTAGGTTTTGATCTTATGAGATAAAAAGGCTATAAGGAACATTATATTATTATTTTTATATGAATTAACAATTTATGATATGGAAAACATAGTAAGATATTTGCAACATGGAGTTATTTGAGGACTGCATACCAAAAGTCGGTCCTTTGAGGACCATAAGAAGAGTATATTTTAGTTTTTATGAGAGGAACAGAAACTGTGCATGGACCCTAGGAGAAGGCTGAGAATACAACACTGCCACTTTGAATATTTGGCAGCAAACAAATTGGAGGTATCAGGCCCTGTAATGTTAAGTGGTAGTAGTAAATGGCCCTTGGGAAAATTGAGATTCTGTATGATAGCATTTGTACAGATAGATCCAGATGTGACTGAATTTGTTCTAGTCTTATTTTAAGTGAGATGTGTACTTCTATTAGGATAATAGAATGTGTGACCCTGTATAAGTATATCAGGCCTTAATGGAAACGACAGTTAATATTTACAATTTAGGCAATATGTTTAGAAACTGCAAAAATAAGTTTTGAAAAAGTATAGTTGAATCAAAATCATTCTATACTGGTCTTGAATGCAATTAGTATAGAATGCCAAAGTATAGAATGATTTTCTATGTAAGATAATTCAGATATGCATTCAACTGAATTGATGTCATCTGACTGGCAATAAGTTATAATTTCAAGTTTTATGTTCAAAATATTAAGTGTTATTGTGTTTCTAAATTTTATTGTATTGTGAATTTTGGAAAGCCATTGTATAATACAATTGTATCATTGGAAAATTTGACTTCTCTTTTGATATGGATGCCACAATTACTAAGTTGTTGTTGTTGTTGGGGTTTCTTTTGGTTAGGCAATTGGGATTAAGTGACTTGCCCAGGGTCACCCAGCTAGTAAGCGTCAAGGGTCTGAGGCCGGATTTGAACTCAGGTCTTCCTGAATCCAGGGCCAGTGCTCTATCCACTGTGCTACCTAGCTGCCCCAAATTACCAAGTTATTAGAGGCTATTGTCATAATGTTAAAACTATCAAATATTTAATTGGGTATATTTTAAAAGGGAAGAGTAATAACTACTTACTTTGTGGGGGGAAAAAAGAGACCTTGTAAAATGTCCTTATTTATAAAAATGCCAAGTTTCTTGGTACCATCAGCTTTAACAAGGTCATAAAATCTTATCAGCCCTATGAAAGAACTTGCTAAATGTGAAATTCCAAAATAATGAATTGGTTGAGAAAATGGGATTCCCCTCTTCTATCACAAATATTCCTTGCCCAAACTAGGTGGGTGGGGGGCGATTTACAAGTTTGCTTATATTATAGAAGTGATTTTATGATGATTTGTGATTATGTAAATTTATGAAATTATACCTCAAAGTAGTCAGTGTTTTTCTATGTTTTGAGTGAGCTATAATGTATTCACTATGTGGAATTCTAGAATGCAATTATTTTCTGTGATCTGAGAACTGCTATAGGTGGATGTCAGTCACTGGGAAAAGTTGAGGGGACAACCCTGGCATAGATGAAGGTAGGATCCTTGTCATTCAGTTTCCCCATTGTATTATTTCCTTTATAACAGGAATGTTTCCTACCTGGTTAATCTTAAGCCTGGCTATGAAACCCTCTAAACAGTGTGGAACTTTGCTACAGAAATGGCTATTCCCCAAAATTAACTATGACTCTTACTTGAACTTAAACAGAACTAAGGATGCTTTATCTTGGGATAGCTATGTCATTTCATGCCCTCAGGGTTAAACCTGGAGGAATAGTCCTGATGATGTTGTTATAATCATGTCCTTCCTTCTTCCTTTCATAGCAAATTTCAGGCCCTTTGATAGTAAATTCAACAATTTTTCCACTTCACTAATGTTAAATAATATTAGAAAAGGGAAAAAGATAAAACCTCAAAACTACTTAATAAATATAGTAGGGAACCCTAATCAATTTAATTCCTTTAAACCACCTGATGAAATTAATCATATAAGAGGCAGATACTAAAGACGATAAAAAATTAGGTTGTACTATGTTCAGAATTGGGGTGGTCTTTTTGCATGTGAAATGGTCAAGACACAAGTCTCAGGATTAGAAGAGATACTGTACTTGCCCTTGGGTTAAGGCAGCTTTGGTGAGTTTAAAAGCAGAGGAATAGAACTGGAGTCACTTGAGAAAGCAACTGGCCCAGAAGACTTTGAAAGACTTCCCTCTGATCCTTTTCCCTTGTGCCTCCAAGAGTACAACAATTGAGAGGGAGGAAAGGAAGAACGCTTAGAAGGGATTTCTCTCACACCCTACATCCCTCTATTGGCAATAGCATCTTTCAATAATAGAACATATAATGGGGCAGCTAGGTGGTGCAGTGGATAGAGCACCGGCCCTGGAGTCAGGAGGACCTGAGTTCAAATCCGGCCTCAGACACTTAACACTTACTAGCTGTGTGACCCTGGGCAAGTTACTTAACCCCAATTGCCTCACTAAAACAAAAATTAAAAAAAAAAATAATAGAACATATAGCACAATACAAAAGAAAGCTTAGAAGGGATTTTTCTCCCACCCCACATCCCTTAATTGGCAATAAGATCTTCCAACAAGAGAACATGGAACACAATCTAATTGAAGAACTGAATTATGAATGGAATACACTACAAAGAGATTAAATGTAGTGGGAAAAGGTTTTATAAAAATATTTATTGTAGATACCAGGGGACTCCTCACTAATTTGGGGAGTTGCCATCCAGGAGCTCTGTTGCTTATTAGCCAGTTCTGGGTCACAATTCCAGGGTAGACAGGAATGATCAGAGTCTTAAGAAAGTAGAAGCCCTACTTGTATAATGAGCAGAGAATAAACCAGAAGGGCAGTGAAAAGACCCTTTCTGAGATCAAACCATGTTGGAAACACCAAAAACTTATAGGCCCCCTGTGAACTGTGTAAGGAGAGGCAGAACAAAAAAAGATGGAAGATTAGGCCATTCATTCCCTATCCAAAGGTGAATAAAGTACAACTCTAATATAAAGTCCACAGTCAAGAAATAGGCTGGAAAAAGGAGCAAACAAAAATAAGAACTTGACCATAAAAAGCTACCATGGTGACAAGGAAGCCCAAGAACAAACTCAGAAGAGATTGACTTGAAAACACCTACAAGCAGCACCTCAAAAAAAATTCAGTTTGGACATAAACCCAGCAAGAATTCCTAAAAAAAGCTAAAGAAAGAGATTTTTTAAAATGGATTAAAAAAACCAAATAAAAGCAAGAGGGGAAAAAGTTAGGAAAAGAAATGAGAGTTATGTAGGAAAATTATAAGAAAGAGAATTAAACGCTTGGTACAAGAGACCCCCCCCCCCGCTATCATTGAAGAAAATACCCCTTAAAAATCAGAATTGGTCAAATGGTAAAGTAGGTACAAAAATACTGAAAGAATAAAAATCTCTTTAAACCAGAATTGGTCAAGTGGAAGCTAAGCACTCTATGAAACATCAAGAAACACTGAAACAATCAAAAGACTGAGAAAAAAAGAAGAAAATGTGAAATATGTAGAAAAAAAGAGATAATACAGAGATGTTGTTCAGATATTTTACACCATAAGGCAAAGTAGAAATTGAAAGAATCCAACAGCCACCTCCTGATTCAAAACTCACTCCTAGGAAAGGAGAAAATACCATAAGCAGCTGGAAAAAAAAAAGTAGTTTAAACATCACAGAGCCACAGTCAGGATCATACAAGATTTAGCAGATATCACTAAGGAATAGAGAGGGCTTAGAATATACTATTCTGGAGGGCAAAAAGTGCTAGGATTACAACCAAGAATAACTTACCCAGCAAAACTGAGTATAATCCTAAGGGGGATAAAATGGACATTTAATGCAATAGAAGATTTCTAAGCATTCTTGATGAAAAGGCCAGAGTTGAATAGAAAATTTGACATTCAAACACAATACTTCTGTATAAAATGGCAAACATGAGTGAAAAAATCAGAAGGGACTAAATAAGGTTAAACTGCTTATATTTCTATATGAAAAGATGATAGAGAACTTGATCATTGCTAGGCAAGTTAGAGGGAGGCTACTTAGAAGGCATTTGTGTGATTGCAGTAAGTTGGGATAATTTCAAAACATTATCTTATATATAAATGGATTTATGTAATGGAGAAGGGAGATAGGGAGTGGGCAACACTTGAACCTTACCCTGATCTGATCTAGTTCAGGGAGGGAAAAATATATACATATACACACAGAGCTAGATACAGAAATTATTCTTACCTAATCCAAGGAATAATGGTAGACTAAGGAAGGCAGTGATCAGAAGTAAAATAAACTCTTGAGAAAGGAACAGGGTAAAAAAGAGAAGGATATATATAAGAGAATAGAATGGAGGGAAATATATAGTTAGCAATCATAACTATGAATGTGAATAGGATGCACTCACCCATAAAATGGAATAGGATGTAAAAATGGAATGGGAACCAGACTTAAACAATATATTGTTTTCAAGAAACAATATGTCTGTTTACTTGAAATAGAATGTTACATATAGAGTTAAAATAAGGGGCTGGAGAAGAATCCATTGTGCTTCAGCTGAAGCTAAAGCAAAAGCAAAAGCAAAAATAGACCTAATTAATGAGACAATCAAGGAAACTACATATGCTAAAAAGTATCATAAGCAATGATTAATATAAACACTGAACATATGTGCACCAAATGACATAGCATCCACATTGTTGGAAGGAAAAATTAATAAACAGTAAAACCATAATAGTGGGAGAACACAATTTGCCCTGTTTGGACATAGATAAATCTAATTTAAATATAAAGAAAGAAAGAAGATAAGATGAATACAATTTTGGAAAAGTTAGCCATGACAGATCTCTAGAAAATATTAAATGGGAATAGGAAGGAGTATAATTACTTCTTAGCTATGCAAGGCAATTCCACAAAAACTAAATATGTATTAGGTCACAATAAACTCACAAGTAAATGCAGAAAAGCAAGAATATTGCTTTTATAATTTACATTAAATAAAAACCTTTAATGTATAGATTAAAATTTAATTGGGAACTAAAAAAGCTTAATCCTTAAGAGTAAATCAAAGAACAAACCATAGAAATAATCAATAATTTCATTAAAGAGAATGATAACAATGAGAAAATAAACATTTGTGGGATGCAAAGAAGTACTTAGAGGAAAATAGCTATTTATGAATGCTTACACCAATAAAAGAGAAAAGGAATGAATTGAGGATGAATTAGAAAAAACCCCCTAGAAAAACAACAAATTTAAAACCCCCAATTAGACACCAAAATAGAAACTGTGAAAGTCAAAGGAAAAATTAATAAAACTGAAAGTAGGGGGGCAGCTAGGTGGAGCAGTGGATAGAGCACTGGCCCTGGATTCAAGAGGACCTGAGTTCAAATCCAGCCTCAGACACTTGACACTTACTAGCTGTGTGACCCTGGGCAAGTCACTTAACCCTCATTGTCCCCCCCCCAAACACAAACAAACAAAACTGAAAGTCAAAAAAACCCCTAATAAATGAAACTAGATGCTAGTTTTTATGAAAAATCCAATACAAACTATTTAAATAAAAAGGGGTGAATGTACAACCAATAAATGTGAAACTAAGCAGTTATTAGGAGCAATTTTGCTTAATTATATACCAATAAAACTGACAATCTAAATGAAATGGGTGAACTCCTTAAGAAAACAAAAACAAACCCAGGACCAAATGGCTTTACAAGTAAATTCTACCAAGCATCTAAACAATTAATTGCAATACTACATAAACTATTTGAAAAAAAGTTAAAGAAAGAGTCCTAGCAAATTCCTTCTATGACACAAATATGGTTTTGAGGAGGAGAGTAAAAACAGAGAAAGAAAACTACAGACCAATTTCCCTAGTGAATACTGATGCACAATTTTCATTAAAATACTAGCAAGGAAATTACAACAATATATCACAGAGATCATACACTATGACTAGATTTATATTAGGAATGGAGGGGTGGCTTAATATTAAGAAAACTTTCAGCAAACTGTGTCAATAACAAAAACAACCAAAAAATATGATGATTTCAATAGATGCAGAAAAGGCTTTTGACAAAACACAACATGCATTCCTATTAAATCACTAGAAAATAAGGGGCAGCTAGGTGGTGCAGTGGATAGAACATGGCCCTGGAGTCAGGAGTACCTGAGTTCAAATCCAGCCTCAGACACTTAACACTCACTAGCTGTATGACCCTGGGCAAGTCACTTAACCCCAATTGCCTCACTAAAACAAACAAACAATAAATCACTAGAAAATATAGGGATAAATGGAGCTTTTCTTAAATTGATTAGTAGTATATATTTAAAACCAAGAGCAAGCATTATCTATAATGGGGATGTAACGATTGGAATGACGCCACCTGCTGGAGACTTACTGTAGAAGGGTTCCGCCCATGAAGCGAAGGTCTTTGAGGGCAAGACCAGGAGTCTTTTCTTTGGCATCAGCAAGTGACGTTGGGTAGTGGGAGGAAGAAGGAAGGGACTAGCGCTCTGTCTCGCGCTCTTTCCTCTGGACTCTGGTGGAGAGCGGAGATAGAAATGTGCTCTCCCTTTAATAGATAGGGATCTAGGCCTTTCTCTCTCTCTTTACCAAATTCTTATTCTCCTTAATAAATGCTTAAAAGTCTAACTCTTGTTAAAGCTTATAATTTATTGGCAACCACTCATTAGATATTTTAGACAGACTAGCTAGAATTTTAGCCCTTAACAGAGATAAAATTAAAGCCTTCCCAATAAGATCAGGGGTGAAGCAAAGTGTTCCATTATCACCATTATTATTAAATATTGTACTAGAAATGCTAGCTATAGCAATAAGAGAAGCAAAATAAATTGAAGGAATAAGCATATGTTGTTTTGTTTAGAGAACCTTAGAGAATCGATTAAAAAACTAGTTGGAACAATTAATCTTAGCAAAGTTGTAGGATTTAATAAATCCATAGAAATCAACAGCATTTCCCCATGTTACCAACAAAAAACAAAAAGAAATAGAGAAATTCCATTTAAAATAACTCGACAGAGTACTCAAGAGTTTCTACCTGTTAAGACAGGCATAGGAACTACATAAACACAATTACAAAACATTCTTATGAATGAAAATCTAAATAATTGGAAAAATATTAATTGCTCTTGGGTAAGCTAAGTGCATATAATAAAAATAACTATTCTACCTAACTTAATTTACTTATTCCTTCTTTTCTTTGTTTTACAGTCTTGTCTTTGGAGGTGGATAGTCTGTTTCATCAATAGTCCTGTGGGAATGTCTGGGATCATTGCAATGTGCAAGTCAAGTCCTTCACAGTTCTTCATCAAACAACATTGCTGTCTCTGTGCACAATGTTTTCTTAGTTCTGCTCACTTCACTATCCATCACTTCATACAAGTCATTTCAGACCTTTCTGAAATCATCCTGCTTGTCATTTCTTATACCATAATTAGATTCCATCACCATCATGTTCCATACCTTGGAAGGCAAGCATTTAAAAGAAATTATTCAATTTACCCATAGAATCCATCAGCTTCTTTCCTGCAGGGGATGGGAAGCAGCACCTGACTCTTTCTGCAACTAAATGCACACAAGGTTTTGGTATTTTGACTGTAAAGTCTTAGTCCAGGTGCAAATCTGCATATCTCTGCTGAAGTTTCTTTTCTCTTTGCTGCTGCCACTGGACTTCTCCTTGTAGACCTTCCAACCTCCTGGGAAATGCTGAATCCTCATGTTTCTTGAGCTCCTCCAAAGTACCAAGCTCCAAGTGAGCCTGCTCGACGTGGTCCCATAAATGATCCAATTGTTTGATGAGTCCCATGGCTCGAGACTGGTAGCCACCAAGTAAAATCTTCATCTTCCTTTCCAGGTTTGCAGCTCTCTTGGCTTCTGTGGTCATGTGAGCCTTAGTGATCTCAAGTCTCTTTTCAAGCGATTCAATCCTGTCCTCTGTGCTCACCAATTCGGCTCATGTGTATCGGCTCTGCCCAGGGAGATATAACACTTGACTAACATTCTTGCCACACCTGGGCATTAGCTTCATGGGACAGCTTGCCGTGGCCCATTCCTTGCTTGACCACTCCCATCTCCTGTGTCAAAAGGTCGCGGGCCTGCTTCAGTTCCTCTTCAGAGGTCTCACAGGGATGGTGTTCTGGGGAAGTTCTGTGCTCACGACCAGGACTTCCACATCCTAGTGTTTTCCCCTTTTGGTTTCCAGCTCGTCCTACTTAATTTACTTATTAGTGCCATGCCAAACTACTAAAGAATTCCTTTATAGAGTTAGAAAAAAATAAACATTTTTTTTTGATAAAAAATATCAAGGGAATCAATGAAAAAAAATTGTGAAGGAAGAAGGCCTAGCCATACTAGAGCTCAAACTATATTACAAAGCAGTAACCATTAAAGCGATTTGGTACTAGATAAGAATTTGAATGATTGATCAATGGAACAGATTAGGAACACTATGCAAATAAGCACAGTAACCTAATAGTTGATAAACCCAAAGAACCCAATTATTGGGATAGGAACTTACTATATGACAAAAACTGCTGGAAAATCATAGTAGCTGGAAACAAGAATAGATTAATGTGTAATGTGGTTTAACAAGGAAATAAAAATTTGTACAGGATTTAGACATAAAAGGCCAGCATTCCAGAAAAGGAAAATGGCAAATGCTAGAGCATGTGGGAAAATAGGTATATCAATGCACTATTCATGAGACTGTGAACTTGTCCAACCATTCTGTAGAACAATTTGGAAATATGCCCAATGGGTTATGAAACTCTGCATACCCTTTGACTCAGCATTCCTGGTCATAACCCTAAGGAGAGCAAAGAAAAAGGAAAAGGACCCAGATATGCCACAATATTCTTTTTTGTGGTGACAAAGAATAAGAAAATGAGGGAATTTCCATAAATTGGGAAAATAGATGAACAAGTTATGGTATATACTCATGTAATGGAATACTGTTATGCTCTAAGAAATGATTAACAGGATGGTCTTAGAGAAACCTGGAAAGACTTATATGAATTGATACATAATGAAGTGAGCAGAACTGAGAGCTCTATTCATCAGAACAATAATGTTGCTGGGGGGCAGCTAGGTGGTGCAGTGGAGAAAGCACCAGCCCTGGATTACGGAGGACCTCAGTTCAAATCTGACCTCAGACATTTGACACTTACTAGCTGTGTAAACCTGGGCAAGTCCATTAACCCTCACTGTCCCCCCCCCCCCCCAAAAAAAGAAAATTAAAAAGAACAATAATTTTGTAAAGAAAATTCACTGTGAAAGACAGTAACTGTGACCAATGTACTGATCCATGGAATTCCAAACAACTCACAATACAAAATGCTACCCACCTCCACATAGAGAATTGATGTACTCTAAGAATGCAGACTGAAGCATTTTTTTAAAAACCTGAAACATAGCTAATGCAGAAATGTTTTGCATGACTTCATATGTTTAAAACCAAGGATAGACAGGATCTAATGACTCGAAAAGTCTGTGTTAGAGATAAAAGTCTTCCAAATACTTCAAGAAACAAAGATATATTTAACAGCTGATGGACAACTTTTCTGTCCTTGGAGGACCTATATTAGTTCCTTTAGGTTATCTGTGTAATAATATATAATATACTGCTTTAGAACACAGGACACTGCTTTCAAAACTCATTTTCAAAGAGTTGTCCATACTCAAGAATAATTTCATTCGTTGTATGTAATAACTTATTTTTATTAATTGATTTTCATTTGGTGGCCTAGGTCAAGTGTTTAATAGTTTTCTTTTGTTTATCCAGGTCTATGATTTTATTAGTAGAGGGAGCTTGCAAGGGAAGAAAACTCCCTTTAGATAATGTAATATTACATATCAAGCCTTTCTTATTTATATAAAACATTTGAAAAATTATCCCATAGCTATTAACTAACAATTGTTCTAAAATTTAGTTTTATGCATGGCCTTGGATTCTGGAAAACCTTGGAACAAGGTCCACCTGTGATATTCTGCTTTAATGATTCCCCTGAGGCATTTAACCTCTTTTGCTCCCAAGTTATACTTTTGATACTGTCTTTTTACATGCATACAATGGGAGAATGAATATATAAAACCTGTGACCCTGGGCAAGTAACTTAACCTGCATTGCCCCACAAAAAAAACACAACAAAAACAAAAAGAAAAGAATATATAAAACCTACTGAGTCAAAGCATCTTAATGATCAAATCAGAAATCTAAATGTTTTCAATACTGTAAAATATTCAATGACTAGTTTTTCAAAATACATGGGACAGCAGACCTAATCTCTTTTTAAATATAACAAATTGTATATCAGCTATAAACACAGTACATTAAGAAAACATACCGAACAGATTCTGAATCTTAAAAGTGTTTTAATCTTCATGAAGATATAATATTTCCCTTGCTAACCAAAGTCAAACTTTTAAAAGTATCTAGTCATTAAACAAACAAGCAAACAAGCAAGAAAGGATTAGGGGAAACTACCACAATAAAATCTTGTACATACATAGGGCTTCAAAAAATTTACCTCTCTTGAAGCAGGTCTATAACCATACCCAGATGGTAAATTTTTGTCTTCTTCACAGCCTTTGGCTCCTGGGCTAAAGTGTAGCTCAACATGAAAACGCTCTTCGGAGGACAGATCCTGAGAAAGGTGAGAAAATGTTCTCTCTCAAAATGAAGGATTTAGAGCTATTTATTTTGAAAAAGAAAATACAGAACATAATAACCAAATTAAGTTACCTTGTTTGGATCCTCATAGAGCATGATAACAATCTGAGTCATGTAATTAAGTTCATTGACAACATTTAGATAATCCATAGCACGTCTCCACTGATCATCTTTTGATTCCTAAACAAAAGTTACATGTCACACCATTTCTAGTTTATTACATTACAGGTTTTAAATGGTCATTTTATTTTTCAGTATTTTTCTTAATTCTGAGAGACAAAATGGAGAGACCATTAATGTTTATTTTAAAAGCCCACCATTTTCAGTATAACTCATTATAATGTCACCAACAATAGGCTATATAGTCTTATTTATTCCTGTTTATGTAAAATACGAACAGCATCATGGCTTAGTGGATAGAACATTGGATTTTGAATCTGGAAGGCTTGGGTTCAATCCTGCCTGTGACATTTACTAGTAATATAACCAAGAGCACGTCATGCCCCCACAGCATAAAATACACATGTATTATTAAACATCTCAATTTTTTTTGTTTATATTCAACATTTGAAAAATTATCTAAAAGCTATAACAATTGTTACCACAATTGGTATTCTTATGTATCAGGATGATATAAACAATGTAAATGATCTTTTTTTAAAAAAGTAATATATTACTGATTATGTAAAATCTAAAGGCAGAGATGGTCCCATTATGACTATGAAAATCCCAAAGCATCTAATAGAGTATTATACACCCCAAATACAATAAATGCTTTTTTGGGTGGGCCTGGGGGATGGGGGGAAAGCAGTCTAGATTCATCCTTTTGAGGAATTCATGGTATAGTAATTCCTCCCACAAAAGCAGATCAACAACTCTCATTTGTAATTTATAATCTTAAAAAAATCATTTAGGGCAATGAGAGGTTAAAAGACTTGTCTACTTTGTATATAGGGATAAGTACCTAGACCTGTGATTTTATTATTTTAGGGAACCCCCAGATGAGGAAACTCTCCCTACCAATTCAGGTTAGCACTTCCTCTGCAATTTAAAGAGTATTCCAGTTGGCTAGAGTACTTGAGAAGGGTGACTCCCCCAGGATTACACAGCCAATATGTAGGACTAGAACCCCAAGTCTTCCCGTCTTTGAGGCCAGTTACCTATGCACTATGCCATGTTGGCTTTCAATTATACATATGTACATATTTGTACATGTACAAATGTATGTGTTTAGAAAATATGTAATATAACTTATACATATATATCTCTATAAAGCTGTCTGAAAATAATTTCTTCAAATCATATTTTGCTATATATTTACCTTGTAGCTTCAGAGAAGTTTTGTTTTCTTAGTTTGAAGTTTGTTATGCTATGTGTCTTGTTTTCAAGAAAATCTAATATAGGATAACATATTCAGAGCTGGAAAAGACCCTAGAGGTCATTAAGTTTAACCCTTTTATTTTACCAATGGAGAAACTAAAGTTGAAGGAGGTTAAAATAACTCCCTCAAGATCCCACTGGTAGCAAGTGCAGAGCTGGAATTTAAAAATCCATGGTTATAAAGACAGAGAAATGAGGCATTGTTTATTCATTTTCTAAAAGGATCCATTGGTTTCCCCTTAAAGTTCTGATATTTTATCTTCCTGTTGAATATCCATCTTCTCTCTTCTTAGGAGGCTATAGGTATATCATATGTGGGAAGAAGTGAGACCCAGCAGATGAGAAGATGTTCCATGGGGTCAGTGCATGGAACACGTATTCCATTGTGCTTTTACTGTGGAAATTAAGAGACAATGTTCCTTGTCCTGTTACCTTCAGGAGTAGCACATATGCACAGGGAGAAGAAAAGGGAAACTAGCCCTAGGGAAACACTGAAATCAAGGCATCACTATGCCTTGAGAGTAAAAATAAAAGGATGGAGTATGAATGGAGATGATTCTAATTGAAAAGTCTCCACACTTTTATTACAGATTCCCACGCTTCAGCATTAAATATATAAATATAAAAACACACAGATGTGTGTCCATATATGTATATATGCACATATATATTTATTTATACACAAGTATAAAACAAATAACAATGAGAAAAAGTGATTATTTAATGATTTCACGCATTTTAAGATATTTTAGGAGATAATCTTGTTTGTTGAACAATTATAGTGGAAAATTGCATTAGATTTTAGATAATTCACAATTATAAGCACTTTTGTTTATAGAAAGCTTTTAACCTCACAATAGTGCTATGAATGCAATTATTATTATTCTCAATTTCCAGTGCCTGGCAATTACTTAATAAATGCTTAATTGTTTTGGATTAGAAATGAGAAAACTGAGAATCAAAGAGGTTAAGTAATCCCCCTACTCGACAAATTCCAATGACTCCCTATCTTTTCCATGATCAAACATGCAATTTTCTATTTGGCATTTAAGGACTTTCATAACCTTTCATAGCCTTCCTTTCTAGTCTGCTTATACCACATACCTTTACAGTCCTGTTCAGCTTTCCCCTTCCCTCACTCTTCTATCTAGTCACAACAGTCTTCCTGGCTTCATCTTCCAACTTCAGGCATTTCAACTAACTGAATTCTGGTTTCTTTAAAATCCTAGCTAAATTTTCTACAGGAATACTTCCCTGATGTCCCCTTAATTAATGTCTTCCTTCTACTGATTAAATACACTCTTTTATAGATCTGGTTTGTACATATTTGTTTGCATACTGTCTTCCCCATCACATTATGACATCCTAGGCAGTAAGGACTGTTGTTTTCCTTTCTTTTTATTCCCAGTGCTCAGCACAGGACTGGTATTCAATAGGCACTTAATTAATTTTTATTAGATGATCACACTGTCTAGTGTTAGAGATCTGAAACTTGAATACAAGTCTTAAACTTCAAGTCCATTATTTTTTTAAAAAAGACTTTGACAGTGAAAAAAATTCTGCACGTAAGGATATGGAAAAATCTTAGCTGAGAAAAATGTGTATTTGGCAACTAAAATATCAAAATTAACTGTTCTGGGCATTATTTCTATAAAACAGAATGGAACATACTAGTAATTAAACTTACGTCACATAAGGCACCATAACGAAGGATGGATAGTAAAGAGTGTACATGACTTTCACTGGTGAAATATAATCTAGTACGGACATGACGTTCAGGAGACATAACACCTCTGGAATACCTGAAGTTGGAAGCAAAGAGTGTTTTAAAGATCTAACAAAGTCATAATATACTTTACAAAAAGAAAGATTTTATGAGAAATATAATTTTAAAAATAATATAAAAACAAATATCTGACAATATGCTAATCAGAAAGTCTTTTGAATTGTTATACAATCATTTCTGTAGCTCAAATCTTCATTCTAGAGAGCAAGACAAAACCAAAACTAAGCACAAATGGGAGTAGAAAGCTATTTCAAAAGTATTATTTTACTGAAATATGTTGAAAAAGAGCTAAGTAGGGTTACCACCAGTTAAGGTTTACCAGACAATAGCTGGGGCTCATGAAATAAGGTACTCTGAGCCCAAAGGAAAAGACCAGAAATAATTTTTATAGAAGGCCAGGTGCCACTTAGCTGGTCCTTGATACTCTCTAATCTCTAGGTTTTCATGACATTTCTCTTATCCAGTTTTCCTCCTACCCATCAGACCTCTCCTTCTCAAGTCTTCTTTGTTATATCTTCATTTAGGTTACACTTGCTACCCACAGGAGTTCCAGAAGGCTCTATAGTGGCCCTTTTTCTCTTCTTCCTTACATCACTCGTTTATCTTATCAGCTGCCAAGATTCAACTACCATCTATCTGCCTGTCCAATCCTAACCTCTTTTTTAACTTCGTCTTGAATTTCCAGTTGCCTTTTGAATATCTTGAACTGGATATCCCATATGTGTCTTAAATTTCAACATATCCAAAACTGAACTCATCCCTCCCCAACAAACCTCTCTCTTCCCAACTTTCCTATTATTGTAGAGGGTATCACCTTCCTCCTAAGTCACCCAGAAAGCTTGCAACTTAAGTGTCATCTTCACTTAGTCATTCTCACTTCCTATAGTCAATCTGTTGTCCAGTCCTAGTGATTTGTGTCTTCATAACATCTTTCCTATATGGCTTCTTCTCTCCTCTGATTCTGCCAGTGACTGGGTACAGGCTCTCATCACCCCATGCCTGGACTACTACAACAGCCTTCTGATTAGTGTCTTTGCCTCAAGTCTCTTCCTACTCACCATTTACTGGTCAAACTGATTTTCCTAGAATGCAGATATGATCATGTCACCTCAACCTATTCAATGAATTCCAGTGACTCTATTTCCTCTAGGATCAAATAAAAATCCTGTTTGATTTTTAAGGCCCTTAATAACCCACCTTATCCTACCTTTCCAATCATCTTATACCTTGCTCCCCTCTAGGTGGTTAACTATCTAGCAACACTGTCCTCTTTGATATTCCTCCCAGAAGTTGCTCCATATCTCCTGACTATACATGTTCATTGACTGAGCACCCCCTCCTCCCCCACCCTCCCCACCCCATACCTGGAATTCTTTCCCTTCTCCCCACAGCCTCTCCTGGCTTCCTTCAAATGTCAGCTAAAATCCTACCTTCTGCAAGAAGCTTTTCCCCATCTCCTTTAATGGTAGTGCCTTCCTACTGTTGATTATCTCCACTTTATTCTGTTTATATTTTTCTGTATATTTGAATTTTTTACATTTATTCTATAAATTTTATTTCTGTATTTTAACAAGTTTTTACTGATATCTTCTGTTTATTCTATCTTCATAATTTCTCCCCTTCCCACAGAGCCATCTCACATAACAAATAGCATTTCTTGGGGCAGCTAGGTGGCACAGTGGATAGAGCACAAGCCCTGGATTCAGGAGAACCTGAGTTTAAATCTGGCCTCAGACACTTTACACTTACTATCTGTGTGACCCTAGGCAAGTCACTTAACTCCAATTGCCTCACCAAAAAAAAAAAACCACAA
This sequence comes from Dromiciops gliroides, assembly GCF_019393635.1. Classification (NCBI taxonomy): domain Eukaryota; kingdom Metazoa; phylum Chordata; class Mammalia; order Microbiotheria; family Microbiotheriidae; genus Dromiciops; species Dromiciops gliroides. Next base: position 479,589,592 of record NC_057861.1, read on the forward strand.
AAAACCAAAAACCCAAACTCCAAAAAACCTAAATAGTATTTCTTTTTTTTTTTTTTTGGTGAGGCACCACCAATTAATACAATGAAAAACTCCCAAACTGTGAAATTTGTAATACCTATGGCCTCCCTACTTCCCCAAAAGGGTGAGTTGAGGTGTCCCCTCACATCTCTTATTCTGTATATATCTTGTTTGTATATAGCTATTTGTATCTTCTCTCAATAATGAAATTGTAAGCTTCTTGATAGTAGGGGCTATTTTTACTTTTCTTTGCTTGTCACAGTGCCTGAGATAAAGCAGGTACTTAATGCTTGACATTAAATGTTTGGTGATTTGATTTAGCTTGGTAAAATGTGGCTATATTCTATTGTCTCATCAAAGTTCTCCTTCAGGCCTGAGACAAAAAGAGTTTCAGTTGACTACCACCTATAATTCCTGAAAATTTAGAATTTCTTAATCTTTCAACATACCAAATAACAGTTTATTTTATATACTGTATTCCTGAAATTTTAGATCAGAATAGTTTCAACATACAATATTCTGAAACCTCTACATTCATCCTAATAGCTAAATTAGAGTTAATGAGTTTTGTACATATATCACACACACAAGCATATATATGTTACAGCTAATTTTTAAAATGTCTCTTACAAAGGATGGAGCTTATTTACAGTGTCATCATCTTGTGTTCTCTGGAGGTCTGATCGAATTTTCTTAACCAAAGGAGTGCAGTAGCCTTTGGCAATCTCCAGTTTTTCAACTTTAGATATGCCATATTCCTGAAGAGAAGGAAAATATAACAGTATGAAATATGAGAAATATGACATTTTCAACATCACTAAGAAAGACATTGATGACAGAAAAAAATATTATTACCAGGAAGATTTAATTGTTAATGTATGAGCATGAGGCCATTCCTAAGTTCAACTTATGTACCTACAAATGTTTTCTAATTATTTAGTATAATTTCTGTTTAAAAAACTATAAATAATATTTATGCATGGAGAGTAGTTGACTTCACTTAAATTTACAGTTTGTTTCATTTCACATTATTTTTTCTACCAGTTCTTGCTTCCTAAATTTAAAAAGCAAACCTAAATATTCTTTTTTAAAACAAAAACAGGTAAGATAAATGTTTATATTAATTACCTTGATGCCTGCAGGACTATGAATGAGTAAATGAAAACAGCATGGATTTTTTTCAAGGACTCTCTTAACATAAACAGGATTAATTTTTCCATTTGTTTATTAAAATTTTGAAAAATGTCTCCAATCTAAGCATTTTAATAAAAATGATTTAAATTCTTGTACTTAAGCTCAAAGGGAGACAGAGCATTTGTAGGTAAAACAATATTAAAAAAAGATCAGTACAGATAGAATAGAAAATTAATAGAAAATAAATTGATAGGAAAGGCAGAATGTGAGTTAAGCCTTGAAGAAAGCTAGGGATTCTAAGAGGCAAGGAGCGGAGTAAGGAAGGAGTTTAAGTCAGGCACAGATTTCACAAAACCAGACCGGAAATACAACACCAAATTCAAAGAACAGCAAACAGGCCAATTTGGCCAGACTATATGACTATGTAAAGTAAAGTTATATGAACTAAGCCTTGGAAAGGATACTAGATCCAGGCTGTAAGAGGCATTAAGGGCCAAGGTAGAAGAATTTGTACTTTATCTTAAAGACACTGAAACTTCTTGAGCAGGGAAGATGACTTGTGCTTTAGTAAGACTATTTTGATAGTTGAGTGGCTGAAGAAGGAGAGAAGCTGGAAGCCTAATCAGGAGACTGTTGCAGTAGCCCAGGAATGAGAAACCAAACCATGGTTACACTCATATGAATGGAGAGAAGAGACTCCACTATCCATATAGAGAATGAGAATATACACATATAAATTATGAGCAAGTTATTTTAGTGCTATATTTTTTCCATCCTACAAAGGTAGTAGTAAGTATAATATGTCATGGAAATAAAATTAACAAGATTTAACAATTGATCTGATGAGGGATTGAGAAAGAGAATTGGGGATGACTCTAAGGTTTTAAGTAAGGTTGCCCAGAAAAATGATGGTATTTTAGAGCAAAGAGGAAGGGTTGATTAAAGAGATAATACAATGAATTTTTTTCTTTTTTTTTTAATGGGGTAATGAGGGTTAAGTGCCCAGGGTCACACAGCTACTAAGTGTCAAGTGTCTGAGGCCGGATTTGAACTCAGGTCCTCCTGAATCCAGGACTGGTGCTTTATCCACTGCACCACCTAGCTGCCCCCCAATGAATTTCATTTTGGACAAAGTAATGTCAAACAAGTACTTTGCTCAAGCCATACCAGGGCTTTGTAAAGAACCTGAGGGTAGATAAATAGAAATGGGAACCATCTAATAGATGGGATAATTGAACCAATGACATATTTTCAAATCTCATTCTTTTTTAAAAATTTAATTTAATTAAAATTTTTTTTCCAAATTATATGTAAAGATACTTTTTTTGAGTTCCAAATTTTTCCCACCCTCCCTTCTCAAAGCCAAAATGCATGATATAGGTTATACATTACAATCATGTTAAACATATTTCCACCTTAGTCATGTTGTAAGAGAAAAATCAGAACAAAAGGTAAAAAAACACAAGAAAGAATAAAAGCAACAGAAAAGTGAAAATAGTATGCTTCAATCTGCATTCAGACTCCATAGTTGTTTTTCTGAATATGGAGAGCATTTTCCACCATGAGTCTTTTGGCATTGTCTTGGATCACTGTATTGCTGAGAAGAGTTAAGTCTATCACAGTTAATCATCACACAATATTGTTGACAATGTGTACAATGGTCTCTTGGTTCTGCTCATTTCACTCAGCATCAATTCATGTAAGTCTTTCCAGGTTTTTCTGAAATCCATCTGCTTATCATTTCTTACAGCACAATAGTATTCCATTACATTCATATACCACAACTTGTTTAGCCATCAAATTGTATTCTTTTTGGCTTCTCTGCACCATTTGATAATAACCCCTTCCTAAACGCTCTTAACTGTGCTTTTGTGACACTATGCTCTTTCTGTTCTAGTCCTACCTGCCTAGCCATTTCTCATTCTCCTTTAAGAAATATTCATGTAGCACTCTGTAATGATTGGTCAAAAATCCTTTGTAATTTCCATTCATTATACGTCTAGTTCTGTTTTCTTTTCTCTCTGCTAAGGACTAACAGGGTAGCTATTTGCTGACCTAACAAAAACAAAACAGGCCTTCAGGTATCCTGGACAAAAGATACAAATAACCGTGAAAGACTCGTCCCTACCTATTTCTAGTAGTAATTCCTGTCAATTTTGTCCTATCTTGCTTAGTAATTTTACTAGGCAATGAAATTCATAGTAAAAAAGGGATGTAAATGGTTCTGTCATCTTAACATTATTCCATCCATCATGAACAGTGGTCCTATTCCCTGCTCCCTTTTACAAATTTTCCTCTGGGCCCCCAAAAGAATAAGGTAAAGAGTAGGTCTAGACAAAACAGACCCAAAGAGGGATGGCATCAGAAGGCTATCAGTGGGAAAAGGTACAAAGGGTTGAAATACAGCAAGTATCATCTAGTAGATGATTGTCAAGGACACCTTCACTTTTGTAGGAATCTGCATTCAAAAGCTAATCTGCAAACAAAGGTGAGAAGTTTGTCCTTCCTTTTGATTCTCTAAAATACAAAGTTTAGGATTCCTGGGGAAATGTGCTAGGGAGACCACAATTTGTAGAGTTAACTTAGAATTTGGAAACAGAAAGATGGAACCAGGTAAGAGAGCATAGATGTAATATAAAAGTGCTCCATCTGTCCCAAGACACCACAGTCTAGATAGATGAATAGTTAGCTAGAATGTTCAAAATTAATTCTAAAATAAAAACTCTTAAAAAAATCTAATACAAATATTATTAAGGAGTGGACCAATATGTGAATCCAGATTAGGAACATAATGCTAATGTTCAATCCGGGTGATGTGAGGATTGGAATGACACCCCCTGCTGGAGAGATATTGCAGGGAAGCTTCGCCATGAGGAGAAGGCATGTGATTTACAAACCATGTGATTTTAGTGTCTGGAAGTGATCTTTTCTGGGGTTTTGAAGGTCAGTTCAGTGTTAGGAAGTGATGTTTGCTCGTAGGTCCTTTCAATCAAAGTTACTAGCCAATTAGCTTGGAGTTGTGTGTGTGGATGGCCTTTTTCCCTATTTCACAAGAGGTTCTGGGAGTAGCTGCTGAAGCGTTGTTTTTTTTTTGGGGGGGGGGTTCCTGACCTCGGCTTGGGGGGGGGGGTTAGATGCTGAAGTCTATTAGATAGTTAGAAACAGTTAGATTTTTACATCTCTCTCTCTTCACCAACTTCTGATGCACTTTTAGGGGGGGTGGTGTGGGGGCGGGGCAATAAGGGCTAAGTGACTTGGCCAGGGTTACACAGCTAGTGTCAAGTGTCTGAGGCTGAATTTGAACTCAGGTCTTCCTGAATCCAGGGCCAGTACTCTATCCACTGTGCCACCTAGCTGCCCCCTGATGCACTTTTGTTTTGGTTTTGTTTTTTTTTTTTGCGGGGCAATGGGGGTTAAGTAACTTGCCCAGGATCACACAGCTAGTAAGTGTCAAGTGTCTGAAGCTGGATTTGAACTCAGGTACTCCTGAATTCAGGGGCTGGTGCTTTATCCACTGCGCCACCTAGCTGCTCCCCCTGACGCACTTTTAATAAATAGTTAAAAGTCTAAACCCTTGCTAAAGCTTCTAATTTAAAGTGACCACTCATTAGATTTTAGATGTCATAGCTAGAATTTTAGCCCCTTACAGTGACAAAAATCAAACTTTAACAAGAAACTCATAGAAGTTAAATGACTGGCCCATGATCACACAGCTGCTGACTGTCCAAGCCAGGATTTGAACTATTAATGGAGGTTTCAGTTAGGTGGGTTTCGAGGATACACAGATACATTTTATTTGAATTCTTTGGCAACAATCCTATATTACTGTGTTGTAAGAAATGGCAAGAAGGATGGATTAAAAAAACATGGGAAAATTTACAGAAATTAATGTGGACTGAAACAGGCAAACCCAGAAGAACAATTTAAACAATCGCTACAACACTTCAAAGAAAAACTCTTTGAAAGACTTAAAAATTCTGATCAAAGTAAATAACCAACTCTAAAGGACATTGATGAAACATGCTATCCACCTCTTGATATAACTGATGGATATGAGATGGAGAATGAAATAAACATTTTTTGGATATGGCCATCAGGTAGATTTGTTTTTCCTGACTATACCTATTTGTCACAAAGGAGGTTTAAAAAAAAAAAATTTGGTGGGGGAAGAGAGTAATGAGTCATAGTGAAGAGAAAGAAAAGATCATTGGAGTATTATAAAAAAAATACAGTACAGAATAGAAAAAGTCTGAGATGGAGACATGAACAAACAGGATACTTTTTAAAATTGTCATATGCCTTTAAAAATGCAAAATGTTTGCAATAGGAATTTATTGGTTTCGTGTAAAAATACCTTTTCTGTCTTTTGAACATAAAAATATCACTTAATTGTTCTTTTAAATATAAAATAACAAGGTAATTATTTTTAAAATAGTCATTTGTTTGATAAAACAAATATAGAAATTGTTGCAGGTTATTTCCAATATATATTAAACTCTAGAAATAAATTCTAAAACTAGAGTACTTGGAATACAAAATTAAAGAGTTGGTAAACTAATCATGTGGTTGGATAATATGAGAATTTGCTTTGGACTGCTTAAGTACTGGGCACATAGCAGAAACCTGACTATTTGAGTGCTGTTATACAGTGCTCTTTAGTCATTATGCTTATTAATATACTATCTACTTTCTAAAAATAACTTTTTTTTACTTATTCACACTATTTAGCTAACATGAAACAAAAACGTTCAGAATTAGAATTTAATTAAAAACCACAGGGGCAGCTAGGTGGCACAGTGAATAGGGCACTGGCCCTGGAGTCAGGAGTACCTGAGTTCAAATCCGGCCTCAGACACTTAACACTTACTAGCTGTGTGACCCTGGGCAAGTCACTTAACCCTAACTGCCTCACTAAAAAACAAAAAACACCCATGTCAATTATTTATTTTATTTAAGTTGTGGTTACAATTTTATAATATCTACTTAGCTCTACTTATTTTGCTTCATCACTTTAATGATGACACTGGACACAGAAAAATATTTAATTAAACTGAAAAATCTACCTAATAAAATGCCATTTATCTAAAAAGTGATTCTTACATTTCAGTACTTACCTGAGGGATAACAATATCTGCTAATGCCTTTGAAAGTCTGTACAAATCCATTGTATCTTCTAATTTCAAGGAGCCATTATGCTGAACATCATATTTGATACAATCATATATGTCAGGGATTTTACTGATGTCATATTTTCCATTCTTGGTTTTAAAGTCCTTTTCCAACTTGGACCATCGACGTAGCATTAGTTCTAAGGTTTCACTGTGATAAAGTTGGATGTCTAAAACAAGGAAATAAGTTGTCAAACATTTCAATATTCCAAAGTTTAAAAACATCAGGCTAATTAACATACATTTTAGTGATTTAAAAATTAGTCTACAAATCTAAGAAATTAGGAAATTACTGTTACTATCAATTAAAAAAATTAAATGTATTTCTTATATGTGCAAATTAAAATATTTCATTATGAATTGGTTTGTTAAGAACTGTTTACATATATTATCTTTAGTAAAACAAAACTAATTTTTAATTTTGCTTGTAAAGTATTATTTTCTTCAGATTCACTTAATCAAACAAGGTTTGAATAGATACAGTCAAAAGGGACTTCAGGGATCATCCAGCTAACTATCTACTGTACTACCTAATCTGTAAAGTGTTAGAAGTGAAGTAAGGCAGATTTGAGGTCAAATTTGGCCCCAATCACTTATAAGCTATGGGCCAATTATTTAACCTTTGCCTGCCTTATTTCTTCATCTGTAAAATGGGGATAATAACAGCACCTACCTCCCAGAGTTGTTATGAGTACTGTAAGAATTGATTTGGGGACCCCCATTTTTGGCTAAAATTAGAAAGCCATGGGTGCGCCACGCCCAGCATGGCTCCCTCCACCTGCCCCCCCACCCCCACCCCAGGCACCACACAAGCCTCTGGTGTGTTATGGAAAACCTGGGCACACCCTGAGTCCCTCCACCCAGCTGGGGGTATGCAAGGAAAACCTGAGCGCTGGCTCGCTTTGCCAAGTGAGGATGCGCATGGAAACTCCGTGCTTCAGCCAGCCTTGGATGTGGCCCCTAGAGGTGCCAATGAATTAGCCTGGGGTGTGTGTGGGTGGTCGGCCTGAGGTTTCTGAGAGAGAAGGTTTTTTTAAGGGGAGCGGGGGTAGTGAAGGAAACGCAGGGAGATGTAGAAGAGACATCAGAGAAGGTAGAAAAGAGATGGCAAACAAGAGGGGAGCTACCGGGTAATGGTAGAGGATAGACGAGAGGTGAGCGACAAGAGGAGATTAGAAGAAGGGCAGGCGGTGGCTACAGGATAAGCAGCAAGGGGGGGGGTGGGGGGTGGGGGCAGCGGCCAAGTCTGGTGTATCAAGTTCACAGGTCGTATTTCTTGCTTTTCTTTGTCCTTATTTCTACATTTATCTCTAAGTTTATTCTTATCAATAAACCCTGTTTTTTGCTTTTATTGAAAGAAGGCTTTTAAAATCTCGTTTCTTGTTAGTCTGGGAGAAGTAGTTGGGAAGGGGTGTCAGGCCCTTATAGATTGGCCCACATGGGGCTTAATGAACCTGGGGGATTTTAAAACCCCCCTTACAGAATGGAAGCTCCTGCCAGGAGTTTACAGATTGGCAAGGCAGCTAAAAGCTTTCAGTACCAAAGAACATAACATTTATAAAATGTTTTGCAAACCTTAAAGAGCCATTAAAATGGTATATATGTGATGTCTTTTGATTCATGCATAATTTGGATTTAAGTAAGGCAGAGTTACAAGAAGTTGTCAGTCTCCTTTCTTCCAGAGTCATCAAAATCCAGTGGTAAGACAAAAAAGTCAAAATGACAGGCAATGGCTCAGGATGCAGTGAACGACCTTGGCATTTTTTTATATGTTTTTTTATGGCTCAGGATGCAGTGAACAACCTTGGCATTTTTTAATATATTTTTTTATATCTACCCACTCCTAGATGCTCCACCGAGTCTGCTTCTGCCATCTTCATGGCTGCATGTTAAAGCTTCTTGGAGCCATAGGTGAGAAGTGGGTGCTAAGTGAACATCAAAGGTAGAAAGCGCCTTTCATCTTCTCTGACCACCCATACACTCCATTATATAAATGCTAGCTATCATTGCCACCCACCACCACCACCCACCATAGAATTATGGAAAGGATCTTGGAGAACATGTAGTCTAACTTCTCATTTTTTAACATGAAAAACTGAGGCCCAAAGAGATCACACAGGTTACAAGTAGCCCAGTTACAATTAGAATACAGATCTTTTGACTACGGTGCTCTCATCACTGTACTATGCTGTTCTCTTCTAATGTTATTTATGATAAAATTGAGAACAAATGAAGTTATTTGCTCAAGGTCAAATAGTTAAGTGGCAGAGCTGAGCTGGGACCAGAAGTCAAATCTTCTGGTTTCCAGTCAGGTGCTCTTAAAAAAGCAAATCCAGTTTGGCTGTATTTCTTGTACATACGCTTTATATTACAATGCAATTAGTATTTAGAAGGATTGCAGATTTGTAAATTACTAAAGATAAGGATGTTTGTTAAATCAAATTAAAATAGACTTATGAAAGTTATATAATGAATACATGTCTTAAGTTCAAGGGCAAATGCAGGTATTTTGAAACACATTTCTTACCTGATGACTTGGGATCTTCCATTCTTTGTCTGATTTGAGAAGTTAAGCTCTGAATCAAAGAGTAAACTTTGTCACAGGTCTTCACAGGATTTTTAATTAATTGCATTGATTTCATAACAGAAATGCTCCCAGATGGAGTAAGCTGCAGAATGAAGTTGTTTTTTATTTAGTCCCGTCTAAAGCATTTGTTAAAAATAGCATGGGCAAAAAACTGTCAACATGAATGCATATGACAAAAAATTCATATAACTAAGAAGGTTAAGAGTATCCAAAGTACACCAAACTTCCCTGAGGTTGAGTTAAAACACAACATGGATAGGATGTCTAAACAAAAGTTACTAAGGAAACAGTCAATGACTGCATTTCCTCAGCTCAGTAGGCTTTTGCTGACATTGCTAAGGCCTTAAATACAATTTATTCCACTTAACCCACACCTATTTAAAATTTACATCATTTTATCTTTTAAAACACTATAGACATTGGTCACCTTCTCCAAACAGCCATTCTTGAATCCTCCCAATTGATAATAATCTTGACCAACAGAATAGCACATCACAATGTCTCACCTTTTCATAGTCTTCAGGAGTAAAATCTCTATCTTTCTGAAGTATTTCATGAAGTCTTGCTTTCACACGATGCTGGCAACTACTTAGGGAATCACTGTCACTATCCAAAAGTCCATTCATATTTGCACTTTTTACCATTTGGACAAGAATGGGGGTAAGCTCACCTTCTAGAGCCAAAAGTCCCTAAACATAGTAAAATCAATAGAGATAAAAGTATTTAATATACAAAGAAATAGAAAGAGCAATGATATTTATTTTCACCTTCTAAATAATTTTTGTGAGATAAAAGCTAACGATTTTATAGAGGATTGGATTCAGTTATTAGAGAAGTTTATAATCACCTAAGTTTTCAAGTTTAAAGTTTTGAATTTTGAAAATTCTAAAATACTTACATGAACATTAAATTTTTCTTAACTTTTTATATCAGGGATTATCTCAGGGCAAAGGCTAAGGAAGGAATATGTAATGATTGGAATGATGCCACCTACTGGAGACTTGCTGTGGGAAAGCTCCACCATGAGGAAAATGCCTCAGAGGCATTGTGGCTTTTCCTTGGCGTCAGGAAATGACGTTTGCTCATGGGTGCTGCCTATCAAGGCTACCAGCCAATCAACTTGAGGAGCCTCCTATTTTCTGGGAGGAGACAGGAAGGAGGAGAGGGAGCCTGCGCGGAGAGCTCTTGCGTTTTTTGGGTTCCTGACTTGGTGGTGGTGGCGGCAGAGGACTTCACAGGAAATTTGAGGAAAGATAGGAATGCCAGGCTGTTGGAATTCTGTTCTCAATCTTTTTCTTTCTATTTTCCAATAAACCCTTAAAAACCTAAACTCGTTTTATCAGTGATTTTAGTCAGTTTCCCCAAAAACTGGGGGAACAGATTAGAATCCACATTTAGAATCTTAAATTACACAGTTTGGCTGACCACGAAGAGGAAAAGCAGATCCTCGATCTTCTGATCAAGTTTGGTAAGAATTTTTTTTTTCTTCTCTTTTCCTTCCTTATTTGCACATGTGCCTGTCTCTTTAAATTGGGTTTCTCCTTAACGGCTAAGTACCTAGGTTGAGTATATATCTTAACCCTTAAGTACTCTTAGCCTCCTATTTTCAAGCCGTGCTCCCTTTTACAAAATGGACCGGGAATTGCGGAACCAAACAGGACTAAGCCTCTTCTGGCTTTTTACCAGCATTGACTTTCTGTTTAAGTTTGGTCCTTATGAATTCGAATGTTCTATTCCTATTTTAATTTTAATTTTTACTTTTCTTTGTGTCATAGTGTGGAAATTTTTGAATTACAAAAAGGGGATGGAAGATAATACATTTTATATCATTCCAATCATTACAAATAAATGTTTTGAAAAAATTTATGATACCTTTGCAAAAGCTGCTGCAGTCATTTGGACTCGTCCCTCATCAGAAGCATATATTTTGAGGTCATGTCGGTAGGTACTATGTAATCTAAGTAATCCACAACCAGGAAATCCTGCATAGTCACCTAAAAACAGACATTCCAATAATTGTAGCTAAATTTTATCCAATGACTTTTGTATTTTTATAAATATAACTTAAAATATGTCAAAGATTAAACTAGTGAATTTTGCTATAAACCACTTTCAATGAATTTAAGGAAAAGGTAATAAATAGTCTTTAAAAGAAAAGATGATGAAAATACTTGAAAGAATTACCTTGTCCTCCAGGATACATACACCTGAAAGCTCTTCCAAGTTCTTCAGCCTGGACTCTTCCTGCAGGAGTTAATTCTCCTCCCCATTTCAGAACCAAAAGTAAAGATGGTTCTTCTCTTCTACTGTCTTAAAATAACAAAGAAATATAAATATACATATGTATATATATATATATATATACACACATACATACATATACATATATATATATTTTTAATTGGATTAAAATTATTTTCTCAGCCAAATTCTTTCTTTTCTTCAGGGATACAGACTTTAAGGTCTGTTATCTACCTATTGTTCTGCAATATAATTCCTCCTGGAATGCAGAGAAGAGGACCTTTCTATAATCAATGATGGGATATTCTTACAGCAAGTAAGGTTCTAAGATCTGCTTGGTAGATTGAGAAAAAAAATCTGTAGCTGAAATTCTTATACAAAAACCTAATGGAGCAAAGAAACACATGATTTCCCCCAATCCTACAATTCTGGCTTTGTTACACACAAAAAATTTTAATCCTCATAATGAAATGATCTCTTTGAAATGTATATTTTTCTATAAAATGACTAGAAAGCAGCGGCAGCTAGGTGGCGCAGTGGATAGAGCAGGAGTACCTGAGTTCAAATTCGGCCTCAGACACTTAACACTTACTAGCTGACCCTGGGCAAGTCACTTAACCCTAATTGCCTCACTAAAACAAACAAAAAAACAAACAACAACAACAACAAAACTCCAGAAAGTTATGACTAATTTTTTTTTGTTTTTTTTTTGCAGGGCAATGGGGGGTTAAGTGACTTGCCCAGGGTCACAGAGCTAGTAAGTGTCAAGTGTCTGAGGCTGGATTTGAATTCCTGAATCCAGGGCCAGTGCTTTATCCACTGCGCCACCTAGCTGCCCCTATGACTAATGTTTTAACAAATATACAAAGAATTTACACATCTAAGTAAATGTTATATTTCAAAGCTATAATCACCTTGGGATGATATATACCTATTCCAATGTTGACATTGCTTGAAACATTTCTGTATGTGTTTTTGAAATAAGTTTTTAAACCATACAAGAAAATAAGTGGGTTTTTTTAGTATACCTCATTTTTGACCAAAAGGAGAATTATACAGTTTGCTAACCTCTTATTAATCAGATATAGCAGCAAATGAACCCAAACCATTTCTGTAAATCAAATGCTCAAAGGCCAAAGCCCTTTCAGTAGTAAAGAAAAACTCCCATTTACATAGAACTTTGAGGTTTGTAAAATGCTTTTCTCACAATAATCCTATGAAAAAGGTAGAATGTGCCTAATGTTGTCTTGAACAATAGAAGCACTGTTAGACTATACATATTGCTTCCAAAGGAGAACATTCTTTTGGATTTCTAAATTTTAGCATGAATGCATAAATATCTATTGCAATATCTCATGAACATGTCCCTTGTCATGCCAATATGCTCTTCTTCGTATTTCATCTTGTGTATTCTATTTCCTCTTTCCTCTCTTAAAACAAGAGATGTAATATGATATCTCTTTTGGGGGAGAGAATAGTACAGTTTCTATAGCTACAGGATAGAATTAAAGGGAATTAGAGATGGAAGTCCAGGTTCACAATATATGAAAATATGTCAGAGGATAATTTCCCTTTAGTTCATAAACTATATAAGAGGAGCAAACAGGCAATCACATATATATGTGTGTATGCATATTTATGTGTTTTGTGTGTATAAATATTATGTGATATATATTCATCTTAAAGCCAGCATCTTTGTAATTACTAATGCTGAGATCAATCGCAAGACATTCCTAAGGCAATCAAGGCTGTGTGTGTGTGTGTGTGTGTATACACACACACACACACACACACACACATATATAATTTTACTTGTGTACACATAAAATTATATGTGCATGTTATATTTATGCATGTAGATACAACTATATATAATCTACATACATACACATTCATACCCACACACACAACTATACAACTTTTTAAAGGGTGGCAAGGGGGTCTCTAGACCAGTGATTTCACTGATGCAAGGATCTCTTAGGAATGAAAACTCTATCCTCCAAGTTACAGAACTTCTTTGTAACTTCAAGAATTGCTTAGAGTGGGGCTTTTTAAACTTTTTCTACTTGTGATCCCTTTTCACCTGAGTAATTTTTATGCAACCCTGGGTATATAGGTATATAAAATGAGTATACATAACCTTTTACTGTTGCCAAATTTTCCACAACCCCCATATTCAGTTACATGACCCCATATTGGTTTGTAACCCAGAGTTTAAGAAGCTTTGATCTAGAGCACTAATAAATTGAGTAACTTGCAGAGTAGTATGTGTCAGAGGCAGGACTTGAACCTAGGTGTTCTTGATTTTATGTCAAGCCCTTTAGCCACTATGATAAACTGCCTCAACACAAAAAGCTACGTATTAACAATGCCATACCTTCTTCCTCACTAGATGTTTTAGGACAACCATGAGGGAGATAAGTCAATTGGACCTTACGATTTATTCCAGAAAAATGACCATACCTGAAAAATAAAAACAGGAGATTTAGAATGCAGCTGTGGAAAGTCTCAAGTATGTATACACAACTCTGATACACCCCAATGCTGTAAAAATTTTAAATAATTACTGGTCAATAATTACTGAACAACAATTAACAAAATTGCTAGGATGTAGACTTTGACTATTGTTCAAACACATAAAATTAATATCAAAAGAGCAAACAGGAAAATAATGCTTAATAAGTGATTAATATTTATATATTTCAGTCCAAAATATAGTCTTCTTTCCTTGTGTTAACAGTCTGTTAGCTTTATCAAAGGTTCAATTATGCTAAATATTTTCTTTCTTTTCAGATATGGCTAGTGTAGAAATTTATTTTTACAAGACCATACATATATGTATGGACATTTTTTTCCTTGCTTTCTCAATGGGTGAGGGAGTGGAAGCAAGGAGGGAGAGAACTTAGAAATGAAAATTCAATTAAAAAAATAAAATTATGCTAAAAACAGTGACTTAAGAGGGCTGAACCCTGGGAGGTGGAAGTAATTTCAGGAATCTCAGGGACTCAGGTTCAGATAAAGAAGGTAGGTTGGTAGCAACCTACCCAAAAACACAAGAGGAAGATGAAGCTGGCCCTGGCACAAAACTCTAACTAAAGCTGGAGAGATGAGTAAAGCAAAGTAAACACTAATCAGAATGAAAATTATTGAATATCAGAGATTTCCCACAATAGATGAAAAATAACTCCTTAACAAGTACGAGACTCAAAGGGAAAAAATGGATTTTCCACAAAGACTACATGAATATGGTGAAGAATGAAATAAAAAATAAAATGAAATAAAATCTATGAGGAAAGAATTGGAAAGAGAATAAATAATTGAGAAGAGAAAGTGGTAAAGCTTACCAAGGTAACCAACTCTTTAAAAAATAGAATAAAACAAATAAAAATTAATGATTCCATTAGACAGGAAAAGTAGAAAAAAATCTAAAGATTGAAAAAACAGAATAAAACCTAAGATACAAGATGTGGGAAACAACCTGAAAAACAAGTCAAGGAGAGATAATTAAAGAATCAAAAGACTTCCTGAAAACAATTTTTTTTTTAAAGTGAGGCAATTGGGATTAAGTGACTTGCCCAAGGTCACACAGCTAAGTAAGTGTTAAATGTCTGAGGCCAGATTTGAACTCAGGTACTCCTGACTCCAGGGCCGGTGCTCTATCCACTGCACCACCTAGCTGCCCGAAAACAATTTTTCTTTAAAAGAAGTTTACACAAGGCACTTAAAAAAATCATAAATTCCTGAAAACTGTTTGGATTGACTGGCACCAAAGTACAAAATAAAGACAGAAAATACCACATGTTACCTCCTGAAAGTAACTCTCACAATAAAAATAAAAGTCTAAAGTTCTTATGAGAAAAAAAATGACTTAAAACATTCAGAAAAAAAGCAGTTTAAGAAGCAAGGAAACATAATCAGGATCACAAAAGACCTTGTGACTTCTACTAAAAAACAGGAGATTTTGGAATAGAGTATTACAAAAAGCAAAAGATAAAGGAATGCTGCCATGAATAACTTTTTCTGCAAAGTATAATCCTACAGAAGGGAAAATGGAGCCTAAGTGAAAAAGAGGACTTCAAAGCATTTATGATAAAAAGACTAGATATGAGTAAGAAATGTGAAATACAATAATAAAATCCAGATAAATCTAAAAAAGTAAATTTATTTGAGCAATTGTAAGGAGCAATATGATGTTATAGTGCATATATTATAATAGGGAAGAAACAAATGTTCTTTTATAACCATATTTTCAAAATTTTGGGAGTTAAACCAGGGATAATAATACCTGGGAGTGGTCAGCCACAAAGAAAAACAAACTCAGTGATCTTGAAGGGTGATTAAGAGGAGGGGAACTCTCCCCCACACCCCCCCCCACCACAAAGAACTAGAATCTAAGGAGGTACTTGAGACTGTTTCTTTGATAACTAAAGAGTATCTGAACAAACTGTAGGATGGATGTAATAGAACATTACTGTGCTATAAGACATGACAAAAGAAACAATTTCAGAGAATCCTGGGCAGTATGAACTGATGCAGAGCAAAATATGCAAAATTAGATGAACAACTTATATAAGAACAATGTAATATAATGTAATGAATACAATGTAAAAAACAACTCTGAAACACTTAAGAACTCTGATCAATGCAATGACCAACCAAAGGATCTACAAAGGATCTAAGATGAAGTATGTTATTACATACCTCCTATAAAAAAAAAAAAAAGAAGAGATGGACACAAGGTACAAGACTTGTTTTACTTTACTATTGCTTGTTGTTAATATTTTTTTTAATCTTTCTTTCTCTCCATTTTTAAATGGGGAAGAGGAAGATAGCAATAAGTGATGTTAAAAAGATTACTAACATTTTTTAAATGCGCAGAAGAAAACAGAAAGTTCAAGAGTTATCAGAGATAAGCAAGACAGTTCTGAAAATGTGTAGAATTTATTGTGTACTTTAAGAAATGAAATGGAAATTGATCTTTCACATAGAATGATCAGTCCTATGTTTTGTTATGTAGACACATTTGTCTTCTTTTGGTATCTAAATTCAAAATTTAAAAAGAAATTAAAAAACTTAAAGCCGTAAGTGACAACATATCTTTAAAACATAATATCGAGGGGGCAGCTAGGTGGTAAAAAGGATAAAGCACCGGCCCTGGATTCAGGAGGAGCTGAGTTCAAATCTGACCTCAGACACTTGACACTTACTAGCTGTGTGACCCTAGGCAAGTCACTTAATCCCCATTGCCTTGCAACCCCCCCCCTCCCCCGCCCCAAAACAACAACAAAAACCATAATAGTGATCATGGCAATAAGATGAAGGTTTTGATATGCAGAGCTTATAATGCCATCAAAAAGCACTCTAAAGTGAAGATTTAATGAATAATTTTATGCTTTATTAATTTATTCATATTTTATCTAAGTAAAGTCTTCCAGAAAAGTGTATTGGATTAATCAGGATAAAACAGTTAATTTAGCAAATTCATGGTGTAAAAATGCCGGATTTGACATCAAAGGTCTGGTGTTTAAATCCCGGGTCTGTCATTTACTACTACCAGTACAACCCTGAGCAAGTAACTTCTCTCTGGGCCTCAGTTTCCTTACCAGTAAAACGATGAGTCTGGACTACCTGACTTCAAGGTCCCCTCCAGCTGTACATCTATGATTTCACAAACTTTATGTCATATTATTTATCATGTAAAAGGAAGCTTACACTTGAGTTGAAACTCTCAGTTTCTTATGTAAGATTCTCTGAAATGCTTAGTGACTACTAAAAAGCTTATAGGCTACTTCTAAATATACTTACATCTCCAATACAGTTTTTAATTGTTCAAGTTTTGATTTACTTTCTTCAATTTCAGAATCATTATTTTGTCCCAGTTCTATTAAAAGCTGTCGAGCGATATCCAATACTTCCTAAAAAATAAATTAAGGCATATAAATATTTATGTAACAGTTGTTATATAAATTAAAAGACCAGAAAAAAAGGTCAAATAAACTTGCCTGTAATTGTTTTGGCTTTTTCAGTTTTAATTTCCCAGTTTTATAGCCATCATAGTTTTCAAAAAGATCAAAAAATCTTTTAAGAGAAGACAAAGAATTATTATTAGTTGAACAACAAAAAAAGTCTATTTTAACTTGAAAAAATGTATGCCCCCTTTAATGCTCTCAAACTAATATCCAAGAAATTACTTTAAAATTTTTCTCTCATTATGGAAATCAAATGTTTTATAATATGGAATATATAAACAATCCTTAAACAGTTTCTAAACTGAGGTTATTATATTAATAAAATGACTGCTTAAGCAATTCTCCTTGAATGCTCATGTTTTCAAATTTTATTATCTCCCAATACTAGGATAAGTTGCAGAAATTTCTACATCTGGTTATTCTATTCTGCAGAACACTGAAGGCAATAAGAAGAGTAAGTTCAAGAATACTAGAACAAAAGATAGTTGAGATTATTTCTTAGTCACTTCTGAATATTTTCCATTTTTTAAGATTCTGATAAAACTAAAGTTTTAAATGGGAATTTTTTTTACATATTGGAAAGTTTTAAATATAAATTGTAAAGAATCTATAGGAAAGGAAAAGTCAGTGAACAAAGCAAACTAAGTAAGAGCTAAATGTTAATTAATCGAGTCAAGAGTCTTGAGTGTGACAAATTATTTATAACTTACTTTTGGTGTCTCACTTCCATTTTCATTTTCTGTTTTGGTGTCCGATCTCCATGACGTATAACCGCTATAACACACCTAAGTTCCATCCTGAAAGAGAAAAATATGTACTTAGTTTCATTAATTTAAAATTTACATTGCAAATTTTAGGTTTAAACAAGTTATATACATGTGTTTAGAGCTATCAAATGTTAAAGAGATAATCCCCAACAAATTTGAAAAATATTACTTAACTATGGAGCATGAGACATTAAGCTATACAAGAATACTTCTGCACTTCTCTCAATGAAGTGATTTCACAAAAAAGAGGATGATCTTGAGAATTCACTTCTGTTTTGTAGGTTAAAAAAAATTTAGTGTACAAGAAGACCCTGGATCACAATGAAATCTGTTAAATAGCAGAGATTATAATGAAGTT
This sequence comes from Dromiciops gliroides, assembly GCF_019393635.1. Taxonomy (NCBI): domain Eukaryota; kingdom Metazoa; phylum Chordata; class Mammalia; order Microbiotheria; family Microbiotheriidae; genus Dromiciops; species Dromiciops gliroides. The sequence goes on from NC_057861.1 coordinate 479,607,834, forward strand.
AAAATGTATGAGGAGCTTGCAATTTCACCAGAGTAACAATAAAAAGTATTTATAAATTTAATGGCCAAAGAGAAAAGTTTTAGAAATGGTATACACCAAGATTAAAAAGTCAAATTCATTTTATTATGAATTGGAACTGTTGTTCTAGTCTGAGACTCCCTATAATTCCATGACCAATATATTTAACACACTCATTATATTCTACACACTCAACATACTCTACAACAAAGTATACCCCTTTAGCTAGTGTATATGATTTATTCTAAACCTCTATCCACCACTCATCATTTGCTCTAAAACTACTTGAATAGAAACCCATAAACTATGTATTTCTATTTTAGATTTTAACAATAACAGTTGATAGTTATAGGATGCTTTGAGGTTCAAAAAGGTTTTATATACACACAAACACACACACATACACACAGAGTCTCATATGAATATCAACTAAGTGCTACAGATTATTATCAGCATCCCCACCTTAAAGATAAGAATGGTGCTCAGAGAAGTTGTTTACTTTTCCAGGGTCACCCAGCTGGTGTGACATTTGTCAAAGTTCAGATTTTTAACCTAGGTCTTCTTAACTCCAAGTCCAAGTACTCTATCCTCTGTGATATATTGTCATGAAAATAATAAATAATAAAAACTTACATAGTTCCAGATGTTGTTGGTACAATTGGAATATCTTCAGCTTCTAATGGTATTGACCAGGGGATATGAAATTGTGGAGCAAGCTCTCGCATTATAATGTTGCTTAAAAACACACACACACGCACACACAGACAAAAAAGATCAATATATTTTATATTTCAAAATTGAACAGAAAACAGTATAAAAATGTCGATTCTAAAAATCTTTATCAAATTGCCATTTATAGAAAGACTTCAAAATTTGAGAAAATGGCTCCCCCAAATCTTGTTACTTATACAGAGTTTAAACTAAGTTTAAGATATCTATTGGACATCCAGTTTGGATTTCTGAAAGGCAGACGGAGATATAAGATTGGAGAAACGACACAGTACCCAAGGAACCAGGAACATATTATGCTTGCTGTATTGTACACACATCTTATAAGTTGTAAGGTCTGTAGGATGGGGGTGGAGGGGAAGGAGGGAATGTCTTTTTCATCTTTGCATCACATATTGCATATGCTTATTGATTTACAAAAGAAATGTTTAAAAAGCAATAGATATCTAATTAGGATTATCAGATTCTTTGTTATGACTTAGTTTCTCAATCACTGGTTACTCTAAGTGTTAAAATAATGCTACCAGTTCACTGTCAACTCATAAAAAGCTATTCCAAATTTTTCAAAGCCAATGGTTTCATTCTTAGAAATAAAGGGCATCTGAAAGGCCTAAGAATTGAAAAAAAAAAAGTAACTCTTAGTAGTTTAAAAAGTATACCACATGTTTTCAAGCACTTGCAATTACTTAAAAATTACATTTTATAAATATCCTAGCTTTTAATGATGAGATTTAACAGCCAGATAGCAAACATCCACCTAACTAATTTTATCTGTTGTTTTTAAACACATTTAACCTACAAATGAGAAGCAACATGGATTACCAAATAAAGGACTGGCCTAAGAGTCAGGAAGAAAGGGTTCAAGATTTCCTTCTGAAACCCATTATCTGTGCAACTATGGGTGAGTCACAACCTCAGGTAATTTTCTAAGCCTCTAAGTTGCTGCTCTGCATCAGTGAACTAATTAATTTGACAAGCATTTATAAGATGCCTACTATTTTCCTTTCAGGCAATATACTAAGTGTTTTTGCTGTTGTTTACTCTGGAATTGATTGTGATTCATAAGAGATACTGGCAAAGACAAATGCCCAACATGGCCTGCTCACATCAAAGAAGGCACTGTGCTCTATGAGCAAACAGAATTTCAGTAGCTTTAAAGAAACCTGAAGTGTGCAAATTTATTTATGGCCAACCTGTGGTTGAGCCTTCTGAGCTCATATTGGTCTGATCAGCCACAGTCGTTTACACTGTACCTTGACCCCAACACAGCAAAGTCATTTTGGTCATCTTAGAGCATGAAGGACAAAAACCAACAACCGACCAACCACACTGAGTGTTAGGGATACAAAGATGAAAATGAAACATCTATCTTCAATTAGTCTATATTTTATTGGAGGTGGGGGTGGAAAAGAGTAGAGAAAAATATAAACATGTATAAGAAAAAACACCCAAAGTAATTTTTGAGGGAAGGGCCCTAGCAACTGTGAGGATTAGGTCAAGCTTCATACAGGAGTTGACATATGAGGACATGAAGGAAGGTAGGGATTCTATGAAACAAAGGGGAAAAGAGCACTCCTATTTCAGATCAGGAGAGGTTAGGACTCGTTATCAAGATAATCTGCAGAGATGATAATTGAACTTATAAGTAAGTGGGAGAATACAGACAACAAAAGGGAAAATCCAGGGCAAATCTGTGGGAGATACTCACAATTAGTAAGAATTACATGGATCTAAAGAGTCAGCAAAGAAAACTGAAAAATGGCCAGAATAACCAAGAGAGAATAGTGTCACAAAAAAGCAGAGAGAGAAGACACCTATGAGGAAAATATAGTCAACAATATCAAATGCCACAGAGAAGTCAAGAAGGGTAAAGACTGAAAAAAGGTCAACTAGATTTTTTAATTAAGAGATCACTGGTAACTTTAGAGAGACTAACTCATTCAGTTAAATGAGTAGGTCAGAAGCTAGGTTTAAGAGGGTTTAGAAGACTGAGAAGAATGGAGTATAGATGGTTTTTTCAAGTTTAATTGAGAAGGAAAGAAAAGGCAACAGCCAGTCCAGATGAGGTGATGAACACCTGAATTAAGGTGGTAAACACAAATGGAAATATGGGATGAATGTAAAAGGTATGGAGCTAGAATCAACAAAACTTGGCAACTGATTAAATGGTTAAGAAGGGAAAGGGAAGAACAGTTATTGCAAGGTGATTAAACTGGGTTTAGTAGGAACAATATCTACCAATGTCCCTCTAGCAGACTAGGCTAGGACTTTATTTTTTTCCCCACCAAAGTCAAGGAAACCGTGTCTGAGGATTGAGTGATCCAGGGAGATAAAGGTCTGGCTACTGGTGTGGTTACCTAGCTATCTATGGGCACTGAAAAGAATAACCTATAAGGAGTCAGTGATCTTTAGCTGGTTGTAGGGCCAAGAGAATTATTATACCCTGAACTTCTTAGAAGACAGCTCCCTCAATGGAGATGAAGGGGATCTGTGTATAACTGAGCCAAGTACTGTATCATTTTCAAGTTGTGACTAAGTAAATCTTTTATTAACTAATAAATGTTCCTGGGGGCAGCTAGGTGGTGTAGTGGATAAAGCACCTGCCCTAGATTCAGGAGGACCTGAGTTCAAATCCATCCTCAGATACTTGACATTTACTAGCTGTGTGACCCTGGGCAAGTCACTTAACCCTCATTGCCCTGCGAAAACAAAACAAAACAAATGCTCCCTGGGGCACAGCTAGGTGGCAAAGTAGACAGAGTAAAGAGCTGGAGTTAGAAGACTACTCTTACTGAGTTCAAATCCTGCCGTAGACACTAGCTGTGTGACCTTGGACAAGTTACTTAATCCTGTTTGTCTCAGTTTCCTCATCTGTAAAATGAGCTGGAGAAGAAAATGGCAAACCACTCATATCTTTGCTAAGAAAACCCCAAAAGGGGTCATGAAGAATTGGACACAACAGAAAAACAACTAAACAAAAAAATGTCCATGAATTTTCTAAGTCTCAAACGTGAACTACTATACTAACTTGAGGTAGGCCTGGCCTACAACAAATGGGTATCAGGAAGGATGGTAGTGCCCAAGACAGAAAAAAGGAATTGGGTGGATGTGGGGAAAGGATAAGAATTGTTTTGGATATGCTTAGTTTAAGATACCTAAGGGACAGTCTAGTGGAGAAGTCTAATAGGTAGCTGGTAATGGACTAGAGTGGCATCCAGGAGAGAAATGAAAGCTAGATATGACAATCTGTAAGTCAGTCATTTGAACAGACAATAGCTGAATCCATGGAAGCTGATAAGATTATTAAGAAAATAGAGGGGCGGCTAGGTGGCACAGTGGATAAAGCACTGGTCCTGGATTCAGGAGTACCTGAGTTCAAATCCAGCCTCAGACACTTGACACTTACTAGCTGTGTGACCCTGGGCAAGTCACTTAACCCCTGTTGCCCTTAAAAAAAAAAAAAAAAGAAAATAGAGAAGTGGGCCCAGGACAGAGCTAAGGCAAGCTTTGTCTGCATTAAAAGAATCATAGTTTACAGGAATAAAGAGGTGATAGTCTCTCTGTATAATTACATCTAAGTGGCAAGAGGAGGCTTAGAAGTGCAAAAGAGACTGAGAAGTAATATTCGAACAGGTAGAAAACCCCAAGCAGGAACAGTGACATGAAAACTGAGGGGAAAAAAAGTCACCAGAAGAATGGAGAAGTCAACAATGTCAAATGCTTTGGAGATGTCAAGAAGAACATGGAAAAAACAATGGATTTAACAAAATATAGGTGATTGGTGACTTGGGAAAGGGCAGTTTTAGTTGAGTGGTAAGAAGAGAAACCAGACTGTAATATGTTGAGAAGTTCTCAGCACAGTGTTCTTCATATAGTAGATCCTTAATTTTATTTAACTGAATTACAACGTTTAAGGAATCAAAATAGAATGACATTTATTTCATAGTAAATCTATACTGCATAACTGAAATTTCATTAATCAAGGAGCCATTCTGTATCTTGCAGTATCTCAGAGTTAACTATTATGAAGATCAATTATAATTGTACAGCATGCCAAAAACCATTCTTGTTACTTGAGCTTTCTAGTTATTACCTAATTGAATAAATAACAGTACACTGTAACATTAGCTATATTTAAGGGGAAAAAGGATGAACAAAAATGCAACACATTCTTACCCAAGTATTTTTGCACAGTCATCATAATATTTCATAGAATTCTTCACAAAACTGAAGCCATTGACATCACAGACATAGGATTGTCCATTGGCACGTAACAAATCAAAGCCACAAACCGTTTGCTATTAAAATTAAATTTAAAACTCTGAGCTCAAATGTTATAATTCTAATAATAAACAGAAACATTTTAATCACTAGTAGATTCCCACCTTCATTTCTGTAAGTTCAATGTCTTGTGATAACATAACAAGTAGTGAATGCTCAAATGTACATCATAAAATTATTTATTTGCCATTTCAGAAAAAAAAAATTGCTCATCTTCAATTAAGGTTAGCTAAAGTGGCATGACTGATTTTTACTCTTTGACAATCCTTGTATACTAAAGCATGTAGAACAATGAACCTTAAAGCTTGTTTGGGCTAGCAAAGTCTGCAAAAAAAAAAAAGTTAATTTAAGAAAAACTTTTAACATTTTTAGTGAAAGTAAAAGGTGTTTTTTTTTTCAAAAGGACATACTGAGATATAGAGATCTTTTTGACCTGAGTCAAAAATAGCAAGTCTTTAATTATTGTTCTCTAAAAAGAAGAAATTTTCAGAATAACAAATCTCAGGATGAGCAGCATTTTATGGAATCTTAAAGTTGGAAGGGGCTTCAGAAGCTACCACCCACTACCTACTAAATCATTCCATTCCTCTTTGAGATAGAACTGAATTGCTAGCAAATGTTTTCTTATGTTAAGCTGTAAAGGTATCTCTTTGTATCTTCTAGCTTACTAGGGACAAGCAGAACAAACCTAATACTTGTTCTACAAGAGAGCCCCTTAAAACGCTTGAAGGTGGCTAATCGTTTTCTTTCCCACTTAATTCCAGGTCATCTCTTCTTTAGGCTAAATATTCTCATCTTAGTTGCCTACGGCTCAATGGCATAGAGAGTTATAGTATATTAGAATTAGTAAGTACTTTAGTGGCCATTTAGTCTAAAGCACAGCTGACAGACTGCCCAATAAGTGGTCCATATAGCTTTTGCTTGAAGACCTACAGGGAGGAGGAACTCACTACCTCCTACAGCAGCCTGTTCAGCTTTTAGGAAGTTTTAATTGTTAGCATGTTTGTTTGTTTTTTCTCTGACATCAACCCTAACTCTGTCTCTGTGAAAATTCTACCTATTGCTCACAGTTCTGTTCTTTGAGGTCAAATAGAATTATATAGTTTTTCTTCCAGGTGGCAGCTCTTAAATTATTTGAAGACAGCAACCATGTTGCTCTTGAGTCTAATCTTCCATAAGCTAAATGCCTTCAGTTTTTTCATATGATCTTCATATAGCATTTGAAACTTCCATCCAATGGGAAATAAACACCTGATGTGATCATGTGTCATAATTATCCCTGGGGAACTGAAGTGGATAGAAAAGCATGAATTCATTCTCAGAGGAGGAATTTCCTGCTCTTCTACATTACATCAAATATCATTTAAGTTTGGCACACTTTTAGTCAAAGCTCCTTTTGTAATCATAAGAATACTGGTGTATGTATATAAAACTACTATACTTTGTCCTCAGTATAGCAAATGTAAAAATGTTGCTTAAATGGCAGAATGAAAAATTTCAACTCATTATAGTTAGGCTAATTATTTGCTTAGCAAATGATAATTTTAGCCAAAATCCTACCTGCAGCATAATAAATACTGAGGTAAGAGGGATCCAAGTTAATAAGGTTTCAATGAAAAATTGAAAGAAGAAGAGGTAAAGGAATTGATAACAATGAGCTTTTGAAAGTTAAACGGGTATTATCGTTCACGGGTGAAGCATACATTTTTCAATTTATGTTACCACTTACAACTCCAAATACACATCCAATAAAAAAAATATTATTACAAAATACTTCATTAACTGAGTTTCTACATTTTTAAATGCTTCATTTCATTTTACCTTAAATGCAAGGCAGACTTTCCAAGCAATTAACTTCTCTCTAGCATTGAGGATAACAGGATATCTGACTTCCTTCCCTTCACTATCACGTTCTACTTTGCCATCAAGTGCAGGGGATTTCCGTGCTTCAGCATGGGCATAATCTGGACCTACTGTGTATACCTTTAGAAAATATTAGGAAAAGTCAGTGGATAACTTATGGAAATAATCAACAACAAAAACTAGCACAGAACAGTTGTTCCCCATAAAATAGACACATTTCTGAAAAACTGCAATAAAATTTTATCATAAATGTATGGGGGGGAGGGGCGAGGGCAGCTAGGTGGCACAGTGGATAAAGCATTGGCCCTGGATTCAGAAGGACCTGAGTTCAAATCTGGCCTCAGACACTTAACGTTTACTAGCTGTGTGACCCTGGACAAGTCACTTAACTCTCATTGCCCCGAAAAAACCAACCAAATAAATAAATGTACCAGGGAAGCATGTTATTTAAAGTACTAGTAAAAGCAGAAATAAAGTAACTTTATAAAAAAGTGAAGAAAGGTAGCTCCTCTCCTATTTATATATCTAGGCTTCCTAAATAAACATACAAATGGCTAACTATACATATCTAAGGACAATACTACTAATTTTCTCATTTTTCCCTCCTATTTCCCTTTTTGATAGGTTAGTTTTTGACAGAAGAGAGAAACTAACTTTTACATTTTCCTTCTCTTCATTCTACCCATAATTATCCAGCCAAGTGGGGAACAATCCTAGACCCCTATCCAATATCTAACATCAAACCTGGAGGGTTCTTTGCTGGTTTTTTGCTCAGTTTTGCTAGGTAGGTGATTCTTGGTTGTAATCCCAATTGCTTTGGCCTCTGGAATATCATATTCTATGCCCTCCAGTCCTTTGATGTAGAAGCTGCTAGATCTTGTGCTATCCTGACTGGGGCTCCACAGTACTTTAATTCTTTCTTTTTGGCAGCTTGCAATATTTTCTCTTTGACCTGAGAGCTCTGGAATTTGGCTATAATATTCCTAGGATTATTCCTTTTGGGATCCCTTTCTGGAGGTGATCAGTGGATTATTTCAATTTCTATTTTACCTTCTGTTTCTAGAATATCAGGACAATTTTCCCTAAGAATATCTTGGAAGATGATGTCTAAGCTCTTTTCTTGATCATGGTTTTCAGGGAGACCAATAATTTTCAAATTACTTGCCTGGACCTATTTTTCAGGTCAGCAGTTTTCCCAAGAAAATATTTCACATTGCCCTCTATTTTTTATTCATTTAGATTTGCTTTATTGTGTCTTGGTTTCTCATAAAGTCACTAGCTTTCATTTGTTCAATCCTAATTCTTAGGCAATTATTTTCGTCAGAGAACTTGTGTACCTCCTTTTCCATTTGGCCAATTTGACTTTTCAAGCTCTTGACTTTTTTCTCATGTCTTTCCTGCATCACCCTCATTTCTCTTTACATTTTTTCCTCTACCTCTCTAACTTTATCTTCAAAGTCCTTTTTGAGCGCCTCTATGGCCTGAGACCAATTAATATTTTTCTTGGAAGCTTTGGATACAGGGGCCCTGATGTTGACATCTTCCTCTGAGGGTGCACCTTGATCTTCCTTGTCACTGAAGAAACTTTCTATGGTCCTCACCTTTCTCTGTCTGCTCATCTTGCCTTTCTTTTACTTGACTTTTAGCTCCTTAAAGTGGGGCACTGTTTCCAGGCTGCAGTATCCCAAACTTCAGGAGGTCCCAGGTGGTATGATTTAAGGAGGATCAGGTTCTTCACTTGCCTGACTTGTTCCCTGGTCCTTAGATGACCCCAGACCAACTTGCTAATCAACCAGCTTTGTGTGTTGTGGTTGTCAGCTCTGAGGAGACTGTGTCCCTCTCTCACCTGAGCCACTGCTACTCAAGCATACCTCCTGGTTCCCAGCAGGGATGAAAAACCCAAGTTCTGCCTCAGCATCAGCATAGACCCCTGTAGTCTCCCTCCTACCAAGGGCTCAGCCCTCTCACCAGACTGTGAGCTTAGTTCCAGACGACAGTGGTACTTCAGCTGATTCAGAGGCTCTGGGGTCTCCTTCTCTGGTGAGGCCTTCCTGGGACTAGATCTGTGTCAGGGTGACTGTGGAATTGGGCTCCACTCCTGTATCAGCACAGCAGCTCCCTCCTTCTGACCTTCCAAGCCGTTCTTGTTTAGAAGATGATTTCAACACATTTTTCTGTGGGTTTTGCTGCTCCGGGAATTGTCCTATGGCATTATTTGGATTTTTTTGGAGTGATCGTGTCATGAGTTTGAGAGCTCACTGCCTTTCCTCCTCCATCTTGGTTCTGCCCCACAAGTCTTTGCTGTTTTTTTTTAATATACTAAATTCTTCACTCTAGTTCCTATTGAAAATGTATACAGGATCAGAAGCAGCCTAGGTTTTGCATCCTGCCTCTGATATCCAATACCTATGTGATTGTGCATAAATCTTTTAGCCTCTCTGAGTGTCAGTTATCTTATGTAAAAAGGAGATGATAGGACTGCAAAATTTCAAAGCTGAAAGAGACTTCAGTCATCATCCAGTTCAATTTATACCTTTAAAAAAAGAATCACCCCTACAATACAGTAAGCAGTCATCAAGTTTTTGCACAAAGATCTCAAGTGAGGATGAACTCAGTACCTTTGGAAGCAACCTATTCCGCTTATGGATAGCTCTAATTGTTAAGATTTCTGACATCAAGCCCAAATTTGCTCCTCATATGGCATGAACTCAAGGTCTTTATTATACTACCTGGCATAGACTATTGGGGAAATATATGGATCTGGAAATTTGTTAGCTGTGTGGTCTGAAGCCAAGTTATCTCAGATTACTGATCTGTTAGCTGTATAAAAATGGTGCCTACCAGAAATGTAATAATTTATTGTATTAGAAATATGGTTTAGAAAAATGACTTCTTCTTTGATTTTCTTGGGTTATAGATTTAATTATTAAAGTGATATATTTTAAAAAACCTCTTTAGAAATATAAAAGACTGGGGCAGCTAGGTGGCACAGTGGATAAAGCACCGGCCCTGGATTCATGAGGACCTGAGTTCAAATCCGGTCCAGACACCTTACACTTACTAGCTGGGTGACCCTGGGCAAGTCACTTAATCCCCACTGACCTGTCAAAAAAAAAGAAAGAAATATAGAATACAAACAGTTTGAAGTTAATTAGTTTGAGATTTAATTTTAGTTGAGAACTACAAATTACATGAATACTTCGTTGTCACTATCTGAATGGTTGCTGTCTGTGAGGTGGCTAAAATCCTAGCTATACTGTCTAAAAATATAATGAGTGGTCACCAATGAATTAGAAGCTGTAGCAAGAGTTTAGACTTTTAAGCATTTATTAAGGAGCATAAGAATTTGGTGAGGAGAGACAAAGAGGCCAAGGTGCCTACATCTATCTATCACAGGGAGCAACCATCTCATCTCCAGACTCATGCCCCACGAGGTCCTGGTGAAAGAGAGAGATAGAGAGAGGGGGGAGGGAGGGGGAGCGCGTGTGAGCGTCTTGCCCCTTTTTCATTCTACAAGCCTCTTGTGAAAACTGGAAACATCCCCTCCACACACACATAGCTCCAAGCTAAATGGATGGTGGCTTTGATCGACAGTATCCAAGAGCAAACGTCACTTCCTGATGCCAAGGAACTGACCTTCCAAGGCACATGGCTTGCCCTCAGACATCTTCTCTTCATGGCGGAGCTTTCTTACAGTATCTCTCCAGCAGGGGGCATCACACCAATGGTCACGTACAAAAGGAAAAGATTCAGTCCCTATCTATTATACCAAACTGCCTAACTTTTTAGTGACTTACAAGTGAAGTGAGTTAAGTATATGGTAGCTGTGCTCATCCATCTTTTCTGGATGGTTTGTAAGGAGACTCTCAAGGATTTTAGCCTGAGAAAAAGGTATCACCCCCTCTCAGCACTTAACCCTTAGAGCTTTTCTGCCTGGGTGGAAAATCAGTCATCTAGAATCTTATCCCAGTACACTTTAAACTAACCTGATGGTTAAAGGTGTGAATTCAAACCAGTAATTATGTCTGTATATTTCCTGGTTGTTCATGTAAAATTAAATACATATCTATACTGTGAAATTCTGTAGAGCATAGAGCATTTTATTTCATTCATATTACAATGGGAAATTTTTTTTTGTTGTTTCATCTGATAAGATGTTTGACATGGCATAAATTCCATGATGCATAAACCTGAGAACTACAGAGATGAAAAGAGCTATTCATACCTCATTAGAATGAGGAAGTTTATACATCAGCTTATGTTTAGGAAGTAAGTTCCACTTAAATTTGTTTATAATGATTTTCTGTGTAAGGTAATTTGGATATGTATTCAACCAAACTGAGGTAACCTGACTGGAAATGGTTTTTGTTTCATGCACCAAATCCATAATATTGTTTATGATTGAATTTTAGTGCACAAGCTGCTGAACTTGTGGCTCTCACACAAGCCTGTAATATAGCCAAAGGGAAGAGTGCCACCATTTTTACTGACTCGAAATATTCTTTTAGAATATGCTACTCAGTGGGCAAGCTTTGGCTACAAAGAGGTTTTTTAACATCTTTGGGCAAGGCTTTTGCTAATGGGGACCTATCAAGGACCTCCTAGATGCCCTGAAACTCCTCTCTGCTCTGGCCATTTTACATTGCCCTGCCCACACAGGGAATAATGATTCTGTTTCAAAGGGGAATACATGAGCTGATTCTGCAGCCAAGCTCACTTCTTTAGAAACTCCTGAACACGTATTTAACCTCTCACCTTCTGAGGATGTTCCTCTCAATCTAAATTATGATGATTCAGAAGTGGAAAAATGGAGAAAGAAATTCAAGGCAAAACAGATCAGTGGTGTTTGGGTGTCTCCAGGAGGTAAGCCACTTCTTCACTGGAAATTCTACCACCAGGTATGCCTCTCTATTCACAGAAAAGGCCATTTTGGCACACAAGGCATTGTAGACTCAATTAAGAGGACCTGGATAGCACTAGGTGTGACTAACACAGCATCTCGAATCTGCTCAGGCTGCTCCACATGTCAATCTTATAATCAGCATGCTTTCAAGGCCAAAGCTTATGGAGGACGTCCTCTAGCATATACACCCTTTGAGCACTTGCAAATTGAGTATATTACAATGCCAAAGGCAGGACATTATAAATTTTGCCTTGTTATAGTTGATCAACTCACTAGGTAGGTGGAGGCATTTCCCAGCCTCCCTCCCCTCCCCCCCCAGCCACAGCTGCCTTTGTTGCCAAGATTCTCCTTAAAGAGATAGTTCCTCGATTTGCCCACCAGCCCGCACTGATTCTGACAAAAGCACACATTTTACTGATTCAGGTGTGTCTGTGTGGTGTGTGTGTGTGTGGGGGGGCAATTGGTGTTAAGTGACTTGCCCAGGGTCACACAGCTAGTAAGTGTTAAGTGTCTGAGGCCGGATTTGAACTCAGGTACTCCTGATTCTAGGGCTGGTGCTCTATCCACTGTGCCACCTAGCTGCCCCCTTACTGATTCAGTTTTGTCCCAAATCTACTCTTTCTTGTGAGTAACTCAAAAATTCCATACACCCTACCACCCACAAAGTTCAGGCCAGGTTGAACATAAGAATAAAGAGCTTAAGAGCATGATTGGCAAAGTATGTACTGAAACTCATTTGAAATGGCGTGATGTTCTACCACTGGCATTATTCTATCTACGCAGTAGGCCAAGAGGAGAATTTCATATATCTCCTTATGAAATGCTTTTTGGTCACCCTCCTATCCAAGCTAAAACTTTTTCCCCAGTCTATACATCACTGGTGGGAGGTGATACTTCTGTTGCCTCCTATATACAGGAATGACTAGGCTATGTGAACTCCATGAGGGAGGAGTTGCTGTACAAGCTGGTCCTTTAGATTTTTCCTTGCATGATTTAAGTCCTGGAGACAATGTATATATTAAGAACTTTCAGCAATCCAGTGGGACCCAGCTAGCTTGGGAGGGACCTTTTCAGGTATTATTGACAACTCCTACTGATAATAAAATTGGAGAAAAAGAATTTTGGATTCATTGTTCCCATGTAAAGCCTGTACCATTTATAGGTAAAGAAATTTCAAATTAAAGTCAAGCAGATGCTAAAGAGTAAAAAACCCTAACAATAGCAGCTGTTAATGAACAAAAAACCCTAACAGAGCCCAAGGGCAATAGGCAGTTCCCATTTGCCAATCCTATGAATCAGTTACATGCTCTGGGACTCAGTCTAAGTAAGGTATTGAGAGATGGCAATTGCCCTTTTAGGGCTCTGGGAGATCAGTTAGGATGTCACTCTAGAAATCATCTCAGACACAGACAAGAAACTGATAATTATATGTTCAATCAGAAATGACTGAGTTTTCTAGAGAGGATGACCCTCCCTTTGAAGAATGTGTTGCTGAATTGAAAAAACCTAATACGCAGGCTGACAATGTGATTGTAGTCTTTGCAAAACATAACCAGCTGAATGTAATCATTCACCAGTTGAATAAACTCCTATGGCAAATTCATGGTACAGACAAAGCCAATGCTAAAGAACTCCACATTTTCTATCATAGAGAACATTATGACAGCATTAAAAAATCAATGACAATTGAGAAACCCCTGCCACACTGGCATGCAGAGAATTGGGGAACCAGTTGAAACAATGTGTTATACTCCAAACTCTAGCAGTATAATTTACCTTTAACAAGCTTTTCCTTCTACAGGTAAACCAATGAGAGTACATGGCCTTGTTTTCTGTCCTACCTCAATCTCCCCCACCCCCTTTCCTTTCCCTGACTTAACCCTTGTTCCTTAAAACCACCTTTTTTTGTTTTTTGAAAGACATTGAAAAGGCCTGGAATTCACCACATACTTAAGTTTCCTCATGAACACAAAAGGGTGCTTAGCAAAGCTTTTGCTTTTTTGTTTTTTTTTTTTTTTACTTTTGCTTCTTTTGCTCTCTTTTTAACTCAATTTTGTAAACTGAGTGAATTTCAAAGACATTTTAAGTATATGCTATGGGGCCCTTGGGCCTCAGAAGCTGAAGAGAACCATGGGTTTAATGAGTTTGTTTACGGGATTATGTTTAAAAAAAAAAAAAAGGTCATTGAACCCCGGTGCTTGGTTTATCAATGTACATACTGAATACTGAGTCTTGCTGATTGACGTTTTATTTCTTTTTGATAAATTGATTATTACTTCAAGTATCTGTTATTGTCATACTAGATAATTGATGTACAAGATGATGTGGTTTACTTGCTAAAAGAAGATTATGTAATAATGTTTAATATTATAAGTCATTTATATGTCATTGTGACTATGTATACTCTGGGTATAGTTTGGAATCATCGTATATATTACAAGTATATCCTCAGTTACGCAGCATAACATGCATTTTTACCATCATGTTGTCTTTGGTGAAATTAATATGAGATTTCTTAATTATGGAAACATCATTTCAGAGACTAATTGTTCTTACAAGGAGTTTGATGCAGGCCCTGGAGAGAATATATGTACACCAGGAGGAGATGGGTACACATAAGTCCATGGTTTGCTTATGATGGCGACTATGTAGACCACAATTGCTGGACATAATCCAGTTTCTTCCTTTCTCCCTCCTAAAATAGCCTGGTGTCATGGAAGCTCCAACACATGCACCTAGTTTAACTTGTTTTCTTTTTCTTTCACTCAGTCTGATGGCATGGTCAGAATCCATCCACATGTGGCATAGCACAATTGCTGGATGTCTCGGAACCATGAGATGTGGTATGGTAACCTTTCCATAACATTTTCAGGTGTCATGGACACATTACTAAATTTGGCCTTGATCCAGACACATGGTGGTAAGAAGTGTTATAGATTATATAACTGCCTCAACTCTGTATTATATGGGTATAAATCCTCCAAAAGGGGGGGAATGTAATATGATATATTTATATCAAGTCTGAGTATGAGTTATATTGTGAAGAACTTTCACTGTTTAATTTGATCATTGACAATGCTATGCTAAGAATTAGTGAAAATCTAGCAGTTCAACAGTTAAAGGAGTCCAGAGACAACCAGAGTCCCGACCAGATTCCAGTTCTCCTGATGATATCCCACGACTCCAAGAAGACAAGATCTCAAAGACTTTAAATGAACAGTTTCATTTTGTTGTTTTTCTTTTTCCCTTCTTTTTTTTCTTCTGTTATTATATACACCATTTGTAATATGTATTATCTGTAGAGGCCCTCCCTCTGCAGGCAGTATCAAAGTGCCGGTTCATGAGGGACCGACCCCCTGGACAAAATTTCTCCTTTCTCCTTTTTCTATATTGTTATTTACATATTGTTTGTTAGCATAGGGTATGTTTCATCAAGGAAACACGCAGGTTCCTTGAAGAAACAAAGCGAGGAATGTCAAGATAATGGAATGTGGTAGACGAGGGGATTTAGCAGATACTGAGGGGCCCACCTAGAGATTGATCTAAACTGACTGAATTGGTTGAGAGTGACTGACTGCTGACTTGCTTGTAAGCACATCTGGCTGGTACTTAAGAGGGTATTGTTCTCAGAAGCTAAAAACTTTGAACTTTATATCGAGACCACCTTCAGGTCCAGTGAACCAATGAATTTGAATGATGCTAGCCAATCAGCTTGAAGAACCTCCCATTTCTGGGAGGAGAACATGAAGGAGGAAGTGAACACTGGTGGAAGAGTTCACTCTTTTTTGGTGTGAGACATCAGTGTGGTGGCAGAGGACTTCAAGAGGTAGGAGGTTTAGGAAGTCTAGGATTTCCATGCTATAAGAAATCTGTTCTTGATCTTTCTCTTTCTTTACTATCTTATATCTTTTAACAAACCCTTAAAAACCTAAACTCATTTATCAGTGATTTTAGCCAGTTTCCCCCCAAAACTTGGGGGGACAGATTAGAACCCACATTTAGAATTTTAAATTACACATGATATTGTGCAGATATGGTATCAGGAACATAGCTTATTTTTTAAACTGGATACTGATTATGAACTGAACTGTTCAATTTGTATATATTAAACAAAAAGTTTTATTGGCTATGCACTTTTTTTTTGGGATGGGGGCAATGAAAGTTAAGTGACTTGCCCAGGGTCACACAGCTATTAAGTGTCAAGTATCTAAGGATGAATTTGAACTCAGGTCCTCCTCAACCCATGGCCGGTGCTATCCACTTTTAAAACAGAATTTGCCTCCCCCCCTCCCCCCATGCAAACACTTCTTGATTTGGCAGGAGGGCAATTAGGAATTTTTTTGTAGTATAATATTATTTATTGTGAATTATGAAGTTATATCTAGAGTAGTCTATGCTGAAGTTACATTTTAGTCTTAACAAATTCCAGTCTTAAATATTTATTTTTGCTTGAAGTATTGAATAAGAGAGAGATATCTGTCCATATGGAGGTTTACAGCTACCATATTGTCACTATATATGTGAACTTAAAAAATGGTATTACTTTATTAGATTCCAATGACTGCCTTTTTACATTGGATGAATTTTAATCTGTTTTTGCGGAGAAATACGAGTAGAGTTAAAGTAAAATCTTTTGTGATTTTTTTTTTAGAAGGCCTAATACATTTTATTTATTATTTCAATTTTATTTACTAGCTAGTTTATTATAACAACATAAGAGTAATTTATATCCATCCCTAAGCATTAGTGAAACTTACCATCTGAGGTAAAATCCTATGGGACTATAATTGATATTATTCTGAATCTGATTCTAGGTATGATCAAGAAATGCTAGTAAAAAACCAATAATCCATAATGCCAATAACTCTATGGGGGTGACATCTATGAACTCTAGGTAGAGTTTTGTCTCATGGGGAAAGCTGGTAGAGGGGCTTTTGGCATAAGTTGAGGTAGGACTTTCCTGAATCAATTTCCCTGGTATGACATTTCCTCTTGAATAGAAAGTTTCCTACCTAGCTGACCCTAAGTTGGTTATAAAAATTTGGGGGGGGGGGGCAATGAGGGTTAAGTGACTTGCCCAGGGTCACACAGCCAGTGTCAAGTGTCAGGCTGGATTTGAACTCAGGTCCTCCCAAATCCAGGGCCGGCCAGTGCTTTATCTACTGCACCATCTAGCTGCCCCTGGTTATAATAATCTTGATACAATTGGCTGTCTATATGACTCTTGCCTGCAATTGACATCAAGTTACAGAAGCATTTTTTCCCCTTACTATAGCTATATCCATATTTTCCCTTTATGGAAAATTTCTATAACCATGGCAGATGATCTTATAGGCTAATACTAGAACATATCTGAGTTACTATAATAAGATGCAGGTATATAAGATCTGAGCTATTCAGCCTAAAATTATAGTCCTTTCTATATCCTAAACAATTAAGTGGATGAGTGCCTGGGTTTGTCATCTGCCTGTTAGTAGTTATATATTGCTAGAGAAGCTTAAGGTCCTTTAAATATCTTACAATGGTATGGGGATAATTAGGCAATGATTTGTGAAAAAAGGATATAATTCTATTTTTTTTAGTGAGGTTAGTATCATATGCTTTTTCTGTTCTATGTTAAAGAAAAGAATTTCTGTGCAAGTAGTTATCTTAGGGAAGAGTAAAACCTCAAAGAACCGTCCAATTTTACTCAGGGTTATTATTTGGCTATAATATTCCTGGGAGTTTTCATTTTAGGATCTCTTTCACGCAGTGATCAGTAGATTCTTTCAATTTCTATTTTACCTTCTGGTTAGAGAATATCAGGGCAATTTTCCCTGACAATTTCTTGGAAGATGATGCTTGGGCTCTTTTTTTAATCATGGCTTTCAGGCAGTCCAAATAATTTTCAAATTATCTCTCTTGGATCTATTTTCCAAGTTAGTTGTTTTTCCAATGAGATATTTCACATCACCTTCTATTTTTTCATTCTTTTGGTTTTGCCTTATTGTTTCTTGATTTCTCAAAATCATTAGTCTCCATTTGCTCAATCCTAATTTTTAAGGAGTTATTTTCTTCAGAGAGCTTTTGTACCTACTTTTCCATTTGGCTAATTTAGCTTTTTAAGGCATTTTTTTGATCATTGGCTTTTTGTACGTATTCTATTTTTTAAGGTGTTAGTTTCTTCAGTAATTTTTTGTGTCTCCTTTACCAAGCTGTTGATTTTTTTTCATGATTTTCTTGCATCACTCTCATTTCTCTTTCCATTTTTTCCTCTCTCTCTCTTCATTTTCTAAGTCCTTTTTGAGTCCTTCTATGGCCTGAGACCAATTCACATTTTTCTTGGAAGCTATGGATGTAGGAGCTTTGACTTTGTTACCTTCTTCTGAGGGTGTATTTTGATCTTCCTTGTCACCATAGAAACTTTCTTGGGTCAGCATTTTTTTCTGTTTGCTCATTTTTTCAGCCTATTTCTGGATTTTTAACTCTTTGTTAAAGTGGGGCACTGCTTTCAGGGTGGAAGGCACACTTTCTCAAGCTTCAGGGAGTTTGTGCAGCTATTCCAAGGTGGTATGATTTAAGGAGAAGTATGTTTACTACTCTTCTGGCCTATGCTGTGGTTTGCAAGCAACCACAGGCCTGCTTTTCTGCCCTGGAACTATGAACAGGATCCTACTCCACTGTGGCCACAAGTTCTTGTGTGCTTATGTTCCTCCCTGGCCTGAGACCACCACCCAAGACTGTGACCCGGATCCGAGTATGGGCAAAACAACAAAGCTCTGCCTCAGTGCTAGCAGAGAGAACCCTGTAATTTCCTTCTGGCCAATTGTTCGATCCCCTTACCATCTGTGGGTTCAGTTCTGGAAGCAGTTGCTGCCACTACTGATTCAGAGGCTTCCAAAGCCTGCTCCTGGTTCTCTGGTTGGCAAGGCCTGCACTGGTACAATAGACCTTTCCTGCCAACCTTGTAAGTCTTTAGCTGGAAAAGTATTTCATCCTGTTTTTCTGTGGGTTCTGTTGTTCCAGGAATTGTCTCATGACATTATTTGAAGGTATTTGGAGGGGTCTTGGGGAGAGCTCAGGCAAGGTGCTACCTTTCCTCCACCATCTTGGCTCCACCCCTCAGGGTTATTATTCAATGTGGAATTAACTCTTGTATATAGAGCATGCTCTGGAATGCAAGTATATATTACACAAGAGTCTGAAGAGGATTTGAGAGCAGTATTGTGGCGTATGTAAGGGGAATACCTAGTTCATTTGAACAGTTAATAACTGAACATGTTTTACTACAGACAACTCATTCAGTACAATCCGGGATACACCCTATCATAGCCTTTGGTTACAACTGAAATAAAATAATTGTCTCAGGTAAATTCATTTGTGACATACCTACAAAGAGTGCTGCTACCTATATGCTTCTGTGTAGGATTAAATCCTTAGCATCTCATCCTGCAAAGGGGGGAATGGGCAGGTAAAAGTGAATAGCTAAAGTAAAAAATGAAGTAAATGCTGGGGTAAACCTTTTTTTGAGAAAATAAGATTATATATGTCAAATAGAAATAGTTCTAATGAGATACAAAGGCTTTGAGCATGTTCTAACAATAAATTGTAGGAATTGGGCTCAGAATTCTACATATGTGATTGTATTGTCTATTTTCTGAATAAATTAGACAATCTAGGAGGGCTAGTTCTTATTTAAATTTCTTAAATATATCAATTTGCTAATTTACATAAAAAAGTTATAGGTAATAAACTAAAGTTTCATCCCTTTCTGGGACTTGAATCTGAGGTGAAGAATGAAACAGATGAACACCAGAAGTTAAATGATGGTGGAATCAATGCCAATTTAAAGGTACTTTTAATATTAGCTTACATAACTACATTGGTAAATATCAAATTCATAACCAGATGGGCTCATTTTACAAGTCAGAGCCTCATACATTCTTTATAGATTCTCCTTTTGGCCTACTGCTGACAGTGTCTAAATCAAGTATCTGGTTTAGATAAGGACAGGATCAGCAAGGAGTATGGAAAAATGTAAATCCTCTGGTCTAGAGGTTCCTAATTTGATATTCTTATTAGAGATATAAGGTTTGACCACATGACCTGATTAATGGCTAAGTGAACTGAAAGGGACTGGATTAATATATTGAGATCCATTTTGCAAGAGATTTCAAAAAAGGGAATCTCTATAAGTGACCTGAACCAGAAGTGGATCCACTACAAAAAGATGCTATGAGAGCCAACCTATTTCAGAATGCCTAAGAGGAGAGAGGTTTCCAGATGACCAGAGGACTGCATTAGGAAATGTTCTCAGAAACCAGATAGCTGTATGAGACATCTGAGCCCTAAGATATGATGGACTGATGAAATGGAGATTAGGAATGGTTACTGAGAAAAAGACTTTACCCTTCCTTTCCATTTCTTTTCCATGTGCTGCTGCTGTTCTTTGTAAGCCCTGCTTGCCAAAGGGGACTGCCCAACAGCTACTATCAATCTCTCTCCCTCTTCCCTTCACATTATTTCCCATCATGTTAAAATACCCTAGCCTCATGGTTAAAAATCTCTGATGAAGTGATTGTTATACTAGTCAGTGATTCATTGAGGAAACTGTTTGCCTCAGAGAATCAAAGGGGGGGAAGAATGAGAGAAATTAATTTTTAATGCTGTACTATTTTAATATTTTGTAATATTCCCTTTTCTGTAAAAAGGCTGGCTTAAGAGAGGAGCTTTGTTAAAGAATGTCAGAAACATTCCAGTTCTACTCAAGGCATCTGGGCAGGATTCGACCCAGCTGGGAAACCAGATTTCTGTTTAGGGTATATACAAAATCTAGTCTGGGTGAGTTCTCTCCCTGGGGGAAAGAACTCCTGTCCTTGATTTTCTTCATTAAAGTTTAGGGCTCACAAAGGAGAAACCAAACCAGAGAGAACCTGGCCAAGATGTCAAGACTGGTGAAGAAAACTCATGACCAGGCCACATTCAGAGCTGACCTCCCTCCCTCAATGATGTGGTTAAATGGGATGGACTGAAAGTTTCCAACCACCTCCTCCTTAAATGTCCGCCAATCAAGGTTGAGTTTCACTTGTCAGGGGAGTTCTCTGTCAGAAGGTACATGCCTGAGTATTTAAGGCATTTAAGAGTCTCCCTTTGCATCTTTGGTTATTGAGAGAAACTACTGACCATCACTTTACTGATTATCAGCTAGCTCAGTTAATAAATTAATTATTAATACCTGGAAACTGTCTCTAGCCCTGATACCCCTATCTATTCATGTGCTTCCTCAAAGTCTACAAACATGCACTCCCTTAACATGACCATCCCTGTTTTTGTTTTTTTTTAGTGAGGCATTTGGGGTTAAGTGACTTGCCCAGGGTCACACAGCTAGTAAGTGTTAAGTGTCTGAGGCCAGATTTGAACTCAGGTACTCCTGACTCCAGGGCCGGTGCTCTATCCACTGCGCCACCTAGCTGCCCCGGTTAAATTCTTTTATAAAGTTGCCTAGTAACTATACTTTCTCTCCTTCCACTCTCTTCTAAATCCTCTACAACCTGGCTTCCAAACTCATCATTTAACTCAAATTTCTCTCTTCAAAGTTATCAATGGTCTCTTAAATTGCCTCTTAATGACATTTAAAGGACCTTAATTACGGGGCCATAATTAAGAGGCCTAAATAGTATCTTCTTGATCTTCATTCTTCCTAACTTCTGTGTAATTTAAGATTCTAAATGTGGATTCTAATCTGTTCCCCCAGTTTTTGGGGAAACTGACTAAAATCACTGATAAAACGAGTTTAGGTTTTTAAGGGTTTATTGGAAAATAGAAAGAAAAAGATTGAGAACAGAATTCCAACAGCCTGGCATTCCTATCTTTCCTCAAATTTCCTGTGAAGTCCTCTGCCAACACCACCACCATCAAGTCAGGAACCCAAAAAAAGGCGAGAGCTCTCCGCGCAGGCTCTCTTTCCTCCTTCCTGTCTCCTCCCAGAAAATAGGAGGCTCCTCAAGTTGATTGGCTGGTAGCCTTGATAGGCAGCACCCATGAGCAAACGTCATTTCCTGACGCCAAGGAAAAGCCACATGGCCTTGCCGCATTTTCCTCATGGTGGAGCTTTCCCACAGCAAGTCTCCAGTAGGTGGCATCATTCCAATCATTACACTTCTCTGTAGCATTTAATACTACCCATCTTCTTCTCCCAGAAAATCCTCCTCCTATCTAGGTTATTGTGGCACTCCTCTCTCCTGGTTCTCTGTCTACTCATCTAATTGTTTTTCTTAATTTCCTTTGCTGAATCTTCATCTATATCATGGCCACTAACTGTGGGTGTCCTTTAGGAGTCTGTCCTGGGTTTTCCTCCTCTATACTGTCTTGGTGTTCTCATATGCCAAGATTTATATATCAAGTCCTAGTTTCCTGAACTCTCATCTTAAATCACCCAGTGCTTCTTGGACATCTTGAACTGGATGTCCCATAGACATTTCAAACTCAATGTATAAAACAGAACTCTCTCCTCAGGCCTAGAATGCTCTTCTTTCTTAACCTCTGCCTTCTGGTTTCCCTAAAGATTCAACTCAAATCCTACCTTCTGAAGGAGACCTTTCCCTGCTTCCAATCCTGTAGACAAAGATAAACTTAAGGAGTCCCCAAGCTGAAAATATTAATGCATTTTCATCACAGAAACACTGTTATACATGTTGGTTATGTTTTATCCAATAGCAGAATTTTACAATATATCGGTTACAGTAAAAATTTTTGTAGGTTACACTGATAAACTAATCACCATATAATAACATTGTTTCTATGGGAGAAGTTCCAACCAATTTAGCTTAAAAAAACAACAAAAAACTATGTATATTTGCTGTCCATAATTTAGATACTGTGTATAAGCAAACCTTAACTTGTCTTGTGCAAAAATGTATTTTCATATAAAAAAGTGAAAGATCTTAATATGAAAATTCCTTTTTTAAAAAACAAATTGTCAGAGAGTACTATTTGCTTAAAAAAAGGAATTCTTTGATTTAAAATGTCATTTTACAACTCAGATACCACTTCATACCTATCAGAATGCCTAACATGACCAAAAAAAAAAAAAAGAACATGTTGGATGCTGGAGGGGATGTGAGAAACAGGGACCCTAATCCACTGTTGGAGTTTGAACTGATCCAACCATTTTGTAAAGCAATCTAGAACTATGCCCAAAGGGCTATAAAACTATGCATACCCTTTGATTGAGCAATATCACTGGTAGGTTTATATCCCAAAGACATCCTCCCAAAAGGGAAAGGACCTAAGTGTACAACAATATTTATAGTAGCTCTTTTTGTGGTAGCTAAGAAGTGGAAATCAAAGGAATGCCCATCAATTGGGGAATGACTACGCAAGTTGGGATATATGATTGTGATGGGATGTTATTGTGATATAAAGGGGAAGCTAGGTGGTGCAGTGGATAGAGCACCGGCTCTGGATTCAGGAGGACCTGAATTCAAATCTGGCCTCAGACCCTTGACACTTACTAGTTGTGTGACCCTGGGCAAGTCACTTAACCCCCATTGCCTCACCAAAAATAAACAAACAAACAAACAAATAAATAAATAGTAGTAGTAATAATAATATTGTGCTATAAGCTAAGACAAATAAGATGATTTCAGAAAAACCTGGAAAGACTTACATGATTTGGTATATAGTGAAGTGAACAAAATAAGAACACTGTATACAGTAACAGCAATATTGTTTTATTTTATTTTATTTTTTTAAGGCAATTGGGGTTAAGTGACTTGCCCAGGGACACACAGCTAGCAAGTATTAAGTGTCTGAGGCCAGATTTGAACTCAGGTCCTCCTGAATCCAGGGTCGGTGCTCTATCCACTGTGCCACCTAGCTGCCCCTAGCAATATTGTTATATGAAGACTTAGCTATTCTTAGAAATATAATGATACAAGACAATCCTAATGAACTATTGACGAAACATACTATCCGCCTCCAAAGAAAGAACTGATATTGATTGAATACAGACTGAAGCACGCTATTTTTCACTCTTTCATTTTTTCTTATTTTAGTCTTCTTATGCAAAATTACTAATATGGAAATGTTTTATATAATTGCATACATATAACCAAATCTGATTATCTGATTGCTTACTACCTTAGGGAGAAAACAGAAGGAGGGATAGAATCTGGAACTCAAAGATATATGTTTAAATTGAAATAAAAATTAAAAAGTCAGGGCAGCTAGGTGGCATAGTGGATAGAGCACCAGCCCTGGAGTCAAGAGAACCTGAGTTCAAATCTGGTCTCAGACACTTAACACTTACCAGCTGTGTGACCCTGGGCAAGTCACTTAACCCCAATTGCCTCACCAAAAAATAAAAAGTCACTTGATGAACATTTAAAATATGATTTACATAACTTTTATCAGGTAAAATTAAGGGCTCCTAAACTTTAAATTTTGATGCCAGATCTAGCATATGTAAATATGCTCATATGATGCAAAAGAAAAATTATGAAAGCTTATATAATCTGATGCTACAACAATGCTACCCATCTGAAAAAGCAGAGATGAATTCAGGGTACAAAATAAGATATATTTTTGGACATGGCAAATATATAAATTTCTTTTGTTTCACTTGTCTATTTGTTACAAGAAGTGTATTTATGTTTTCTAAACTGGGGGAGTAGGGAAGAAAGTTAGAGGGTTACCAAAATGAAGGGAAAAAAGTCATTAAAGCATTTTTTTTAAAATGCACATAAGAGAACTGAAGGAAGTTCAGAAACAAACAGACAAGCAGAACAATTTTGAAAGTAACATGTTGAATTTATAATATACTTAAACATGCTGGTCATAATATAAATTTGTATTTTCACATATAATTCTCTTTTTCTGTTCTACTTTGTATAGGAAAATGTTTTTGTTTTTCCTGTGTTCATTAAATTCAGAATTCTTAGAAAAAGTTAGAATGCTGGAAAATGTACTTTGTAAACACATCTGAAACTCAAGCAACAAGTTAAGTTTAGG
Source organism: Dromiciops gliroides (assembly GCF_019393635.1). Classification (NCBI taxonomy): domain Eukaryota; kingdom Metazoa; phylum Chordata; class Mammalia; order Microbiotheria; family Microbiotheriidae; genus Dromiciops; species Dromiciops gliroides. The sequence goes on from NC_057861.1 coordinate 479,632,618, forward strand.
TGCCTGAATGTTTACATTAATGGTATTTCCCATAGTAGTTAATTTATGAGATACAGCCTAACTTCTAAAGCCCTTAAGTTAAGATACAATAGTAACTCATCTTTCTATCAGTCAGTCTTACCTTGACATCAGTGCCATCTGTAGGCATGAACTCCTCATAAATGTATGAGCCTGTTTTTCTCACGCTGCTTTCTGGGGAGTAAACACTACTTCTGCTTCCAATCTAAAACAAAAAAGTTTCTATCAAATACAAAAACTTCTGGAAGTGTGCTTTCTGTTTTCTTCTGGCTCAACATTCTCTCTTTTTCTTCTTATTGTTCTTTAGAAAGCTTTTTCAAGTATCTATAGTTGGTAGGTAAGAGTATCAACCTTTGATAAATTTAAATACTATCCAGATTTTATCAGAGTAATTTATTAAGACATCAATTTTATGAGTTTCTCACAGAACTAAATTTTATAACTCCAGTTTATTCTGTAATTTTATTATGTAGTATACACTTATAGCAGGCCACTTTAAAAATACATAATGCTTATGCATCCAAACTCTGAGAATATTTGTTAACTAGGATATCAGAGTCTTACCTTTCTAAAGAGCCTTTGGCTTCCACCTCCAGCAGATGTGGGATAATAAATGTAAACATTGTGGTCCTCAGCACTGAGGGGTTTTTCTACAAATGGCTTTTGGAAAACTTCTCCATTTACTTCTACATGATCCTCCCCTTCAATTAGATTGCATTCTATAATATCAATGATAAAATAAGGAAACTTTACATTTTAGTAAAATACTTTTATACACATAATCTCATTTAACCCTCAGAAACATCCTGGGAGGTTGAGTAGTCTATGATCCTCATTTTACAGGTGAGAAAACTGAGAATCAAAGAAATTATGTGACTTGCCTAAGGTCACAAAGGGAATAGATAAAATAGAGACAGCATGACTCCAAACCCAGTGCTCTTTGTACTACACCATGCTGTTTATTAATAAAGTAACACACATATGTGCTCACAAACAAAACAAAAAAACTTACCTGTATAGATTCCATAGCAATGAAATTGGGTTTTTGCAAAAATTTCAGGTTGACATAGTAACAAAATAATGAATTGCTATGCATAATAAAAGGTCATAAGCAAAATATCAGGTTATATACATGTTAGAGAACATTATAAATTCAAAACAGAGTAACCACCAGTGGCCTAGAAAATAAGTCTGCTTAATTCAACTAAAAAAAAGTTTTGCATACAGAAATATTCATTAACTTTATGATGCAATATTCTCATCACAAATCGTTTTGGTTGTTGTGCCTTACTAAAAGGAAATCAAGAGGGATGACTGCAGCGAAACAGCTTGGTACTTCAGCACCCTATCATCACCTTATTTGTCTAAATAGAGTTGGATATAGGAGTTATTCTAAATGAAAGTACAAATGATCTCTGGAAATGGCTATACTTTGACACACATATAAGGGACCAGCAATCTTAGATATCACAAAAAATAATATTTTTAAAATAGTTAGAAAAATTAAAAAACACAATGCCCCCTTCATCTCCTACAAACCTATCAACTAAGAGGCTAAGAGATAATATTTGAGTCCCCTAAATGACTGAAACAATACAGAGCTTGACAAAATCCTAAGCACAACAAAATATCTCAAAAGAAAAATGTAAAAAAGAAAGGGGTTTTTTTTGCAGCAAAAGAATACAAAACTTTTAATTGAATCCTTTTACTATGTGATTTCTACAATGTGGTTTTGATTTTATTTTTCACTCTTCTTTTTGTCTTTTTTAGTTTTGTAACAAATAACATACTTAAAGTCCCAAGAAACTACAATAACACTATTAAGTTTAATTTTAAATATTACAGTTGGCTTTCATGCTCAAGATTGGAATTAGCTCCAATTAAGTAATCAAAAAAGTAATAAAATGAACATATTCTAAGAAAAAATATGAGATAAATTCTATGGGAATGTTCTAATACAATGTATACCAGGGCATAGTTCTTATCTAATCAGGCATTAACTGGAGGCATGCATATGTTATTGCTAGTTTTGTAATATCATAAGTTGTTATATCAATACTCTGTTTTGAAGTTTTGGAAGGGAATTCAAATAACATTTGGAGTTTAATTAGTGGAACAAAATACATGGGTGGAATTCTTAATGAAGGATAAGTACAAATAACCAAGTTGTAAATAAGTGGTCAAATATTCTGAGGAACCACAAGTCTGTTAGTAAGTATAGCACTTTGGTAAATCTTCACCCTGTCAAGTAGAAGAGAAAACAGCTGTGATTTACAGTGACAGACATTGCTCTGTGGGGGAATTATGTGCTTAACAGAAGAACTAAAGCACTCTAGAGGGTCCCATCCCTAGGGCAGCATTAACTGTTGCTACCCATTATGACCAACTGAAAGTCTATGTTGATCATGATCTAGTGCCTTCCTTGAGGGATGTCACATCTTCACATTTGCTCTGGGCATTAAAATGGGAAATTAAGCAGAGTTAATGACTTTTGCTCTAAATAAATTCCCCCAAAGTCAAACAACTATTTGAGATTGGTTTAGATGGCTGAATTCTCCTGTGACCACATCACCTGATGTGGTATGGTGGGTTGTTAGGGGACAACTTACTCATGACAAAAATCCTCTTACCTTGGGGATTATTTGGATCTCGGTTTAAAATTGCATAACGAGGAAGTAAAATACCTTCAGCTTGAAGAATACTATACACTTCTCTCCTAAGGGAAAAGGAAAAAATACTTTTATATTAAAATAAACTCAACACTAGTAAGAATAATCACTGTTAGGTGCGGCTAGGTGGTGCAGTGGATAAAGCACCGGCCCTGGATTCAGGAGTACCTGAGTTCAAACCCGGCCCCAGACACTTGACACCTACTAGCTGTGTGACCCTGGGCAAGTCACTTAACCCCCATTGCCCCGCCAAAAAAACCAAACAAACAAAAAAAGAAATAATCACTGTTGCTTAATGGAGAAACTATCAGTAAGTCATCTTTTTCTGAGATTTTGATATATAAGCACTGTAATAATATCATTATTAGTTTAGAGAAAGTTTTTAGACAATTCAGTTTTAATACCTTAAAGATTAAAAGAAGTTTTAAAAAGAGAGAGCAGGGTATTGGTAAAATGACAAGAGTATCAAAGCAGGATTTTAGTCAATAAAAGCAACTATTTCACATTTTTTATCTTATGTTGATAATTTTTAAAATATAACTTTCTTTATTGTTAAAAATAACTGTTTAAGTTTTAATATAGTGGGGAAAGTCACAGAACTATACTTAAGTCCATTTATAGGATAGATTTAGAAATAAAAGGGATCTTTGTTGTTGTTGAGTCATTTCAGTCATATCTGGGATAAGCAGAAAAGGCAGTTCAGGTATCCCCTGAATCTTACCTTCTCCAAGCTAAAGCTCCCTAATTTCTTAAATGAATGGCATAGTTCCCTCTTGGACTTTTTTTAATAAGGAATAGCTCTCTGGGAGTAAGAGGAATGGAAAGATACAGTAGGAAATGTGGGTGAGATAAAAAATAAAAAGATACCAACAAAAACTTACTTGGGATATGATCTGATAATTAAAAATCATATTAAAAAACCACTTGAAAAGAAATCAATCAGGTATTATTCAGAGCAATGGTTAAGGGATGAATTCTTAACCAAAGACAAAGGCAATCACAAATGAGAAAAAAGATCATTTTGATTGAAATTATTATTTTCAAGAAATTGAAAAGTTTTTTCAATGTTTTGAAATTAATGCAATTAACAAATTAACATAAGAGAAGATGTTGTTTGGGGGGAAATTTGTGGTCATGTATCTGTGATAAGGGATTGATGGTCAATTATTTAGGAAATTAATAGATATAAAACCCAAAGTTATCTTTAATAGGTAAGTGGTCAAAAGATATGAACAAACAGTTCTCAAAAAAGCAATGGCAAACTATTTACAACCATACAAAAGAATGCACCAAATAGAACAACTCATTGTTTCAAGGTGGCAAAGACGATAAAAGATGGAAATAGTGTTGGAGGGGTTGTGGAAAGACAGAGGTACACTAACATAATATACTCCTTTTTTTTTTTTTTTTGGTGGGGCTATGGGGGTTAAGTGACTTGCCCAGGGTCACACAGCTAGTGTCAAGTGTCTGAGGCTGGATTTGAACTCAGGTACTCCTGAATTCAGGGATGGTGCTTTATTTACTGTGCCACCTAGCTGCCCCCTATAATATACTCTTTTTTTTTTTTTTGGCGGGGCAATGGGGGTTAAGTGACTTGCCCAGGGTCACACAGCTAGTAAGTGTCAAGTGTCTGAGGCTGGATTTGAACTCAGGTACTCCTGAATCCAGGGCCGGTGCTTTATCCACTGCGCCACCTAGCTGCCCCCTATAATATACTCTTGATAGTTGTGAACTAGTCCAACCATTCTGGATAGTAACTTTGAATTATGTAAAGTGACTAAAATATTCATACCCATTGGCCCTGAAATTCTATATATATCAAGGAAATTGGTGATAAAAGGAAGGCTCCAATATACACTAAAATGTTTATAGAAACATTTTATATATATTCATCTATCTTCCAGGGTTATTATAAAGACAAACCAAATGGCATAATAATTGTAAGCTCTTAGAAACATGCCCGGCACATGTTAAGTGCTATATAACTGTTATTATTCTTAGCTAGCTATTATTGATGATAAATACAATGAATACATAGAAGAATGGGAGGACTCAGATGTAGGTGAACCTCTCTGCAGAGTGAAGTTAAGGAAAACCAAGAAAATAATGCAAGAACGGTGCATATTATAGAAGGATAATGCAAATGGAAAGAACATTAACAAAAGAAACTGAATGCAGTGAAATAATTACTGACCCTAAGCTTGATACCAAAGAAAAGAGATAAGAAGGTACTGCACCTTCTTTCTATACAGAAGAGGGGACCATGGATGTGAAAGACTGTACACATTGTCAGACTTTTCTGACATGTTGATAAAGTTGAAAAGCTCCCCCCATATTTTTCTAAGGAAAAATAAAACATTAAAAAATGATCTTCCATGCCTATTTTGAAAATCACCACGTTTACTTAGTTCTAAGACACCTCTGCTCCTTATCAGGATTTCTCAAACATTAAATATAAGAGGATCAGCCATGACACAAACAAGCTGTTCCAGGATTGCATCATTTTTTTCCCCCAGCCAGTGACAAAGTCACTGAGAGCATATATTTTCTTACTATTGCTTCAATTATTTTTGGATTCAAATCCCTCAACTATTTACATCCTATCATTTCCACTCTGAAGACCACTCTCCATAGTAATAAAAACAAAAGTAAAAAAGTAAAATAGTTAATAATGCTTAACTAACTTAATATTAACCTTCTACTTTCCCCAATGGAGAATGGAATCATAATAGTGCTTGCAGAACTGTTGTGAGGATCAAATGAAATAATATTTGAAAAGTGCTTAGCACAGTGCCTGGCATATAGTAGGAATTTAATAAAAACAATATCAATCAATAAGCACTTATTAAGAACCTACTATAGGGGGAAGCTAGGTAGCACAGTGGGGGGCAGCTAGGTGGCACAGTGGATAAAGAATTGGCCCTGGAGTCAGGAGGACCTTAGTTCAAATCCAGCCTCAGACCTTGACATTTGCTAGCTGTGTGACCCTGGGCAAGTCACTTAACCCTTATTGCCTTGGGGTGGGGGGAAGAACCTACTATGTGCCAGGCACTGTACTAAGCACTGGGGATACAAAAGAAACAAAAGAAACAAAAGACTGGTGATTAAAAATTTATGGGGTGCCCCATCTATGTCCCAAGTGTTAGAGATCTTAGCTGGTATTTCTGATATAGTTACTTAGAAATTAGAGGCTATAGCACCAATTAGGGGCATTAAGCATTTATTAAAACATATTAAATATTAGTAATGATAGAGCACATGGCTTTGAAAGATCAGAAAGCCTATCTAGGATAGAGAGCGAGTAAAAGCGCCTGTGCTCCCTCCAGCGTTCCATGGCCAAAGAGCAAGAGAGCCTGCAAGCATATGCTCACTGCACTCAGGAGGAAAGGCGGCCCTTCCACACTGCTCAAAGCTAATTGGTTAGCATCATTCAAATCTGCTGGTTTACTGGACTTGAGGGTGGTCTGGTGCAGCATATGCTGAGGTCAGAGTACTGAGGACAGACCCTCTGAGGGAAAGGTTTTCAGGTAGGTGTGGTTTTAATCTCTAACAGTCTCTATTCACAGTCCAAGGTCCAACTACATTCCCTTTTGGCTGGCCCCAAGAAAGGTCAGGGAAGGTTCTCTGGGTTAGGCCCTCCAGCAGGGGCCTCTGGGAGACCCCCAAACCCTATTATTTTCTCACAAGACAAAGGCAAAAGCCCTGCCCTCAAGGAGCTTATGACGTAATGAGGGAGACAACATGCAAACAAATATATACAATGCAAGCTATATAGAGAATAAATAGTAGGCTTCCGCCAGTCGTGGACGACCATGGCTCAGCGCCATGAAGAGCCACAGGCCACAGTGTGGCTGTGCAGTCCAATATGGGAGCCACAGCTCCTGCTGCAACGAGGATATCGGAAAACTGTGCTCTCTGTTGCCCATCGGTTCCTGCGTCTCATTCGTTTTTCTTCCTCCAGAGCTTGGAGGCCCATCTCAGCTGTGCACAAGCGGCTCCTGAGTACTGAACTCCATCGGGCACGGTCCTTAGCTCCTCCCAGCTGCCTGTGTCTATTCCCAGAGCCCTCAAGTCTCACTTGCATACATCACTGTAAGGAAGCTGGGGGCGTCCAGCAGGTCTTTGGCCTGGGGGTAGCTTGCCATAGAGTAGGTCTTTAGGAATGCGCCAGTCTTGCATGCGGTACACATGACCGAGCCATTATTATTATTATTATTATTATAGAATAAATAGGAAATAATTAAGAGGGAAAACACCTGAATTAAGAGGCATTAGGGAAACCTTCCTGTAGTTGAGATTTTAGTTGGGAATTAAAGGAAGCAAGAGGGGTAAATAGTCAGAATGAAGGAGGGGAAGCATTCTGGATACAGAGAACAGTCAGAGAAAATACTTGGAGCTGGAGTGTCTTATTCAAGGAACAGCCAGGAGGCCAGTGTTACTGGATTTAAAAGTATGTATTAGGGAGTAAGATATAAGGAAGACTGCATAGGCAGGAGGGGGCTAGGTTATGAAGGGCTCTGAAAGTTAAAAAGAGCATTTTGTATTTGCTCCTGGAGGCAACATGAAGCATCTGGATAGTGTGTATGTGTATGTATGTGCATTATTCAATTCCATTGGTTGACAGGACTTGAAGGTGATCCAAATTAAAATGAGCTCTACTAAGACATCATGATGTAATAACCTAATGGGAGGGAAGCTCTCAAAGGGTGAAGTCTAGTCTTTAGGTGGGATTTAATCCCATCAGTCCTCTTAACCAAACAAAAGAATCAATCTCCATCTCTACTGTACTGTACTGTTGGGCTGGCCCTGAACAAGATTAAAGTCTTCAACCAAGATTAAAGAATTGAACTTTCTGACGGAACAATCCTGGAGAGAAATTTGGAAGTATGCCCAAAGTGTTCTAGACCTGTGCATACCCCCTTTGATCAAGTAATACCACTGCTAGGATTATATCCCAACGATACCCCCCCAAAGAGAAAATGACCTATTTGTCCAAAAATATTTATAGCAGCTCTTTTTATGGCGGCTAAGAAATCAAAAGAATACCCATCAATTGGGGAATGGCTAAACAAGCTGTGGTATATGATGGTGATGGAATATTATTGTGCTATAAGAAATGACATGAAGGATGACTTCAGAGAGGACTGGAAAGACTTATATGAACTGATGCACAGTGAAGTGAGCAGAACCAAGAGAATGTTGTGCTCAGGGACAGCAATACTATTTGATGAAGAACTGTGAATGATTGAACTGTTCTCAACAATACAATGATCCAACAACAAGAACAAGACAATCCCAAAAGACTAATGATGAAACATACTATCCACCTCCAAAGAAATAACTGATATTGATGGAACACAGACTGAAGCATGCTATTTTTCACTTTCATTTTTTCCTTTTGTTTTCTTATACAAAATAACTAATATGGTAATATTTTACATAATCATACATGTATAACCATATCTGATTGTTTACTGATTCATGGAGGAGGGAGATGAGGGAGGGAAGGGTGGGATAAAAATTGGAACCCCAAACTATAAATAAAAAATGTTTATTACTTAAAAATAAAATAAAAAGTAAAGTGCACAACAACAACAAAAAGAACTGAACTTTCTGAAGTGGGGAGAAACAGACTGAAACTGATCTGGGTCCCCCAAAGAAATGCATTAATTTTCTCATAGGTTTAGCAGTCCCTTCCTTTCTTATTATGTATTACATCTAAGTCTTTTTCTTATTCTTTTTGTTCTTAAATTCTCAGGATTTGACTTCAAACTTAGTATTGTTTTCTACTGAGTTCTTTCTGACTCCAACCTTATTAGTCATTTGCTACCTGCCAGATGCCAAGGCCCCAAATCAGGCTTTCAATACCAGTTTTTCTCTTTTGTTTCCTGCTGTCCAGAATAGTGGCTATCATGAGCAACTTTTTGCAGAATGGTCCTACAGAATAATTCTAAGCTCCCAGCTATTCTCTCCACTTGTAGATATACACTGAATACTCTTGAACTTTCCCTATATCCCAATTGCATTATATTAACTATTCACTTCAACAAAAGTAAACTTTATCAGTACTTTTAGTTGTTCAAAGATGACTTAATTATATTACTTACCTGTCTTGTATACGATATTGCATATTCAAGTCATTGATCACAAATGGATTCCTGAGTTTTGCATAGGCAACTGCTTTGTCCAGTGGAAATCCTAAGATTTTTAAAGAACATTGTATTAATAAATAAAGTTACCAGCATTATTAGCATAAAATGCTATTTTAAAAAGATCAAGACATAAAACCTTATACATGGTCCTTAATTTATGGTTTTTTAAAAAAAATCACATCTATAACTGAATCTAATGATTATTTTTGTGAAATCTAAAAAGTCTGAGGTTTAGTTTTTCTACTTCAACAAAATCTTGTCTTTCATCTCCAAATATGACTAAGGCTAAAAAACCCATACCACATGCAACACATGTGTGCACATGTTAATACATGTGTGTATACATATATGTGTTTGAACATATACACAAATATACAATGGATTCTGAAATATACGGAAATAATCTAAGCTATGGTACAGGCAAGTAGGGGGTACAATGGATAGAATGCTGGGGGCAACAAGTTCAAATCCAGCTACAGACATTTACTAACTGTGTGACCTTGGGCAAGTTATTAAACCTCTAATTGCCTCAGTCCCGTCAACTGTAAAATGGAGATAATTATAGCATCTACCTCACAGGACTGTTGGGAAGACCAAATGAGATTTTGTAAATTTGTAAAATATCTAACAGTGCTTGGCAAGTAGTAGGCATTCAAATGCTTGTTCCCTTAGGGCTATCCTTTCGTACACTGACAGATCAATGTTGCATTGTATATGGTATAAAAATCAGAAATGAATATCTAAAATTCTTCCCCCACAGCCAGATGTTATAATTAACAATTAAATGAGCAAAAGATAGCAGAAAGGCCAGAGAACAATAAGATGCACGTGGCTGAAATAGATTGTAAGTTCCTCCTCTCAATTGTAAAACCTTTGTCTTAACTTTGTATTTCTAGAACAGTACTTTATATAGCCCAAGTGCTTAATATTTGTTATGCTGTCTAAAGAGAACATAAGGATGAAAAAGAAGAGGAAATTATGTTCTGAATCTGATTCTCACTAACAAGGAAAAACTAGTTATTAAGGTGGAAATTATAGGACCCCTGGGGTAAAGTAACAACAGTTTCCTAGAATTTGTGAGAGAGAAAAAGCATTTTATCAAAATCTGACATGCACCCTAGATTTATGGAAAATAGATTTCAAACAGTTCAAAGAAAAGACAGGTAGGATTCTGTATGGGATAAAATTCTAGCTATACTGTCTAAAATATTTAATGAGTGGTCGCCAATAAATTATAAGCTTTAGCAAGAGTTAGGCTTTTAAGCATTTATTAAAGAGAATAAGAATTTGGTAAAGAGAGACAGAAAGGCCTAGATTCATCTATTTATTAAAGGGAGAGGGCATTCCTAGCTCCCTTCTCCACCAGACTCCTCAGGAAAGAGCATGAGCCAGTACACCAGCCTCTCCCTTCCTCCTCCCACAAGCCAACGTCACTTCCTGACGCCAAAGAAAGCCGCATGGTCCTGCCCTCAGAGGCCCTCTCCTCATGGCGGAGCTTTTCTACAGTAAGTCTCTAGCAGGTGGTGTCATTCCAATCGTTACAATTCCATGAATTAAGATGCTTTAGGGAAAGTCAACCAACGAGTAATGGGATATGTTCAAGAAAGAAATTGTGAAAACACAAAAGGAGGAAATATGGGATTTTTCTAGAGGCTGATATGGATGCACAGAAGACTCACCAACCAACCTAGAGTATATTAAAAGGAAATGCAAAGAAAATGGAAGTGAGGCCAGGTAACAGAAGGTGAGAGTGTGGCACAGTTCTATAAAAATACAGTCATGAATGCTAAATCTCAGAATGAGCTATGGGTGGCAAAGGAAACAAAGGACAAAAAATAAAAGGAATTTTGTTGGTTATGTTGGGAGTAAAAAAAAAGGGACCAAAAAAAAAAGGGGGATCTTTACTTAGAGTGGATGAGATGATAGCTGGCAAAAAAGAAGCCAAAGCTGCTCAATTATTATTTTATTTCTCTTTTCTCTGTCAAGGAGAAGGAATTGTGCTAGACATCACAGAACAAAAACCACTAAAAATGAGTAAAGTGGTACCAAAGAGATACATGGAGACATTATTAAGGCACTCAAATTCAAGTGACCAGGCCCATATAGCCTATATCTTTGTGTACTGAAAGAAATGGCAAGATGTGGTTAGTGAGTCACTATCAGTAATACATGAAAGATCATAAAACACAAGAGAGGTACTACAAGATTAGACAAAAGTAAATACTGTTCCAATTTTCAAGAGAACAGTGTCTACAAACTACAAGTAAGTTTGATGTCAAATTCTGAGAAATTTCTAGAAAAGCAATCATCTAGATGGGTTAGTGGCAATTACAAAGAGCCATTGCCAAGGGAGACCAGACAAAATGGCACAATAGGGAGAAGCAGTACAGTCTAGCTCTCTTCCACAACTACTCCTCCAAGATGCAGAAAACGTACCAGACTGAGTCAATTGGGAAATCCAAAAAAATTGCAGTGAGTCATTTTTCCATTCCATGTCTGCATAGGGAGAGATGTCTGACACTGTGAATGGGATCTAGTAAGAAATGTACTATGCAGAGCATTCCAGCACTCCGGTTTCATCATTCTAGTTTCGGAGCTATAAATAAGGACCTAACTGTGGCTATGACTAGGATCCAAGAGAGAGGTCTCATCTTATGCAAAAAGCAGGAACAAGTATCAAGTGGCAGATTGATCCAGTGTAAACTGAGGAAAGGAACTGCACCTAGAAATGGAGAAGCAGGTCAAGGAACCATTATGGGTCTTAGACTGCATTCTGAGCAAGGAATAAATACTGAAATGAGCAGTGTCTATGTGGCTCTGACCCATGGAGTGAACCCTCAAGGCAGTCCAAGAGAATCTGTAGTTTTCTCAATGAACCCATAGAGCCTTCCAGCTGGGTGATAGCAGCTGAATCTAGCAGCAGACTACTGGAGCTATGCCCAGGGCAAGCTTTCTGTTGTGTTCCTCAGACTAAAATCCAAGTCAGGAACTTGCAAAGCTCAGACCAGGAGAGCAGTGCTTAGACTTTGTCCTAGATCAGACTGCTTTGGGTACACTGAGCACTTGCTTCCAGGTCCCTAGTCTGGGCTATCCCTGAGATTCTGGGCTAATGCAATAACCAATATTCCCAAAAGGCAGTTGCAAGACTCAAGAGGACACAAAAAAGGCATAAACACAGCCTGGTCATTCCCTCCAAAATTTCCCTGAGATCGGCCTTAACATAAAGGCCAAAGTTAGGAAATGAGGCTGGAAGAATGAGCAAGCAAATAAATAAATGGCAGAGTGATTGTGCTGACAGGGGCACATAAACCCTGAAGGAAAGAATGACTTCAAAACATCTACAAGCAAATCTTCAAAGGAAAACACAGGTTAGGCACAAATGCAATTAGAATTCCTTAAAGAAACAAAGAGGAAAAAAATGATTTTATAAATGAAATGAGAGAAATAGAGGAAGGAACTAGAAAAGAAATTAGACTCTGTTAAAAAAAAATTGGAAAGAGAATTACCAACGTGAAACAAGAGATACAGATATTTACCCAAGCAACAGACCCCTGGAAAATTAGCATGGGACAGTTGTAGTTAACGACTCCATGAAACAATTAAAAAAAAATTAAATTTAAAGATTGAGAAAAAAAAGAGACCAAAATATAATTTCATTAATATAAACAACTGACCTGAAAATAGATGAAGGAAATAAAGAATCACTGGATTAGCTGAAAGACATATTTTAAGAACTCATAAAACTGTCCACATCTCGTGGGTGAAAAACATAAAGAATTTACTGATAATCTCCCAAAAGAAACTCCAAAATGAAGACATAACCAAAATTAACAGCTTCCAGGACAAAGAAAATATACTGTAAGTGGTCAGAAAGAAAGTATTAAATGTTCCAAGAAGCCACAGTCAGGATCACATAAGATTTAGAAGCCACCATTACAAAGAAACAGAAAATTTTAAATAGGATATTCCTGAAGGCAAAAGATATTAAGAGTAATTTGCCCAACAAAACTAAACAAAACCTATACCAGAAAAGAATGAGCTTTTAGTGAAATAGAAGGCTACTCAGCATTCCTGCTGAAAAGACTAGAACTGAGTAGAAACTCTGAAAGCTGTGAGAGTAGACAATAGACTGGAGAGCAGAGTCAGAATCCAAAAGGATCTTAACAGGGTAGGATTTGGGGTTCAACTGGAATAAGTCTAAAGTCTTATACTTAAACACAAAAACACCCATTTCATTAGTAGAAGATGGGAGGGTCTTGGTCAGATCACCTATCTTCAAAAAAATGTCTGGACATTTATACAGAGTGCAAGCTTGATATAAATGGGCAGTAACACTTAACAGCAAAAAAAAAGCTAATGTAAAGTGGAGAGGAATTAAGAGGTATAATTTCAAGAAACAGAGAGGTGGGGCAGCTAGGTGGCACAGTGGATAGAGCACTGGCCCTGGAGTCAGGAGTACCTGAGTTCAAATCCAGCCTCAGACACTTAACACTTACTAGCTGTGTGAGCCTGGGCAAGTCACTTAACCCCAATTGCCTCACTAAAAAAAAAAAAAAAGAAAAAAAAAAAGAAACAGAGAGGCGATAGTTCCACTATACTTTGCCTTGTCAGACCTCTTCTGAAGAACCACTGATTAGGAAGGGCATTAATAAATTGCAGAGCATCCAGAGGGTAAAGAGTTTTGAGTGAGGATCAGCTGAGAGAATTGGGCATATCTAATCTGAAGAAAATATGACATGGGAAGGGTGTTACAATAGCTGTCTTCAAGTATTTGAGGGGCTACCTTATGGAGGAGGGATGAGGCTGGTTCTGTTTGCCTCCAGGAGGCAGAACCAGAAGAGATGGGTAGGAGATGTAAAGGGGAACATTTAGGTATAATGCCAGGAAAAACTTGGGAGCTTCCCAAAAACCCTGGGAAGGGATGTGCCTTCCTCATTAAAGATGCTTAGACACAATCTATATGATCACCTATTGTGTATGTTATGATGGGGATCAATTCCTTTCATGTTTAGTTTGGATTAGTTGGCCCGTGAGGTACTTTCCAACTCTCAAATTCTGGGATTCTATAGAATGGAATTACTAAGGATGAATACTTTAGGGTATAGTGAAGGCTGGGTTATATTTTGTTGTGTAGCTCCTATTTGAAACCGCACTCTCTAGTCTAATTTTAATTTTAAAAGTTATTCACCTCAGAGGTTCATCTATTAATGTAAAACAATAATTTCAAAATGTATAGCAAGAAATAAATTACCTTCAAAAACACCTTTAAAAACCATTGATACTAGCTATGTGGCCCTGGGCAAGTCACTTAACCCTCACTGCCCCACAAAAAACAAAGAAAAAACATTGTGTTTCTCAGCACTTTTGCAATAATTTACTGTGTCTCTATAAAAAGGATTACATTTTATGATACATATAAAATAGTTCAGAACTGGTACAGGTGGATTCATAGGTCAATAAAAAATTGGGGAATTTCTCTGCAAGATATAATTTCAAATACAGAGGAGATCCAGATGTGGCTATTAGATCCACTCTACATTTCAAACACATAAATCAGAGTGGGTTTTTGCCAAACCAACTTGAAAGGATATTCTAATTTAGAAAGTCCTATAGTATTGAAAGCAGTTGGGATCAAGGAATTGAGTCACGTATTAAATATTTTCCAGAATTGGAGAGCTTCGAATATCACCCTCTCCCTTTCCATATTCCCAAACTCACTCTATTTGACAAATGGCCTATTTTAAATACAAAGGGATGTCTGCTGTCTACAAAAGTTGATTAATGGGATGGGATCATTTAGAAAAACAGTGGTTAAGAGGTCCCATACCCAGGCTTTAAATACAGAGGTTACTTTTATAAAATGTACTTGGTTAACTTAGGAAATACAATTGTAGGCAGAGCCCTGTGAGGTGTACAAAAGGTATCTTATTCTCTGGGGTTACTGGATAAAAAGATGATATATCTTACAAAGAAAGTTTTAAATTAATCTATGAATCCAAACATATCAATGGCTAGTATATTCCCTCCAGAAATTACTTGGTATATATTTTAGATTTCAGTATATGATAATGTAAACTCAAGAAGGACAGAGACTTTCATTTTTGTCTTTGTATCTCTGGTGCCTAGTACAATGTTTGTCACATAACAGATGCTCAATTAATAGCTGTTGTATCAAAGTTGTAATAAGAAGCTTCCAAGACATGTGTAATGGAAGAATAACACTTCCAGAAGAAGGAAACTGAGTTTTGGGGGCGGCCTAAGTAGTATTTTCATCACTGCTGCTCATTCAAGGAAAGTGATACAGAAAAGTGGTTTGGGAAGTAAACAAATGGCTAAGATGACAGGGTCTCAGAATGTTTGATCATCATTTGGAAAGTCATTTAATCTCTCTAAGTCTGTTTCCTCACCAAAACAATAAAGGGGGGGGAGGGGAGGCCCATGCGGTATTTGGCCATAAGGATCCAAAAGGTTCCTTCCAATTCTAAGATCTTAAAGTTAATGGAAAAATATAACTTATTTTGAAGAAATTTGCTTTATGATCAACCTCTAATGAACATATTTTTAAAAACCTGCTAAGTATAAAATAGAAATGTTTTCTGTCTTAGGAGTTAGTTCTTTCTGGCATCAATACTAATACTAATTATTTTGTGGAAGGGAGGAACAATTTTAATTATTCAACTGGGCTATTAGTATTCTAAATGAAAACAAGTCATTACTTAATATTATTTCAGACTCAAATATTAAGAAAATACAAGCATTTCATACAATGTAAAAATGATTACCTTTAGAATGGAAAGAAATAAGACAATCACATAGTGGCCAGTTGTCTACTGGTTCATTCAAAATAACATCCTCTTCAAATATTACTACTGTGATGTATTTAAATAAGGAGACACGTTCAAGAATTTCCTTCATTGGTTTCGATTTGGATTTCTTTGCCATGGAACATATTCCAACCACAATCTGCCTTTCTGGTGGCTAAAAATTGATACAAAAAGAAATGAATATCCCAATTCACGCTGAAATAAACTCCAAAGTAACATATTAATCAATGAGAGGCATTTTACAAAGTCAACATTCTTGTCTTGACATAGGTGCTTAATAAATATAACCTGATGATTTTGCTTTAATATCATATACTATACTAATACATTATTATTAGTATAGTATAGCAAAATCTTTAAAAGTTGCCATACCCTTGAATTCCTAAATTTTAGAGGTGCTCTGTGGTTCTAGTAAGAATAAATATATAAATAACTTTAATATATTACTCCTTCTAGTCTTGACAGAAGACTCACTTGCTAATGGTATTTTTCAGACTTTGCTTGTCAAATGATTTACTCTTTAGCTATACAAGTTGATGCAGACTCATATCATGGGTTATTTTAGGTGGTTAATTTCCTATCAATTTCTTTTTGGCCATTAAAAATGAAGAGGTTCACTAAGGCAGCTGATATCCTCCCACTTTTATACTTCTTATTTTGGGGGGAGGTTGCAGAGAGCCAGAGAGGATAGGATAAATACTAGCATTAGAGAAGGAGATCAATATTTTTTAAGTTTATAGATCTGATTTTTAAAAATATCAGTACTCTGAAAGTGAAATACTTAATACAATAGCAGTAAATAATAATTTGTTGTTCTTGTTCAGTCATTTCCAATTCTTCAAGACTCCTTTTTAGGGGGGGGTTTCTTAGCAGAGATACTGGAGGAGTTTGCCATTTCCTTCTCTAGCTCATTTTACAGATGAGGAAACTGAAGCAAACAGGGTTAAGTGAATAGCTGGTTAAGTGTCTGAAGCTAGATTTGAACTCAGGAAGGTGAGTATTCCTGACTCCAGGCCAGACACTCTATTCACTTCACCACCCAGTTGCTTATTATTTACTACAGGCAAATCTTAACAATTTGACTTGTCACTCTGTGTTGAATGGTGTTTCTGATAACTAAAGGAACTTTCCAAGATCACCATTTAATACCATGCCCAGAGAAAAGAGATGTAATAGTAGGGAAAGAATCCTCCATGGTAATTATTACATCTTATATATTTTTCTTCAAAAACACTATCTTCAAAATTAGATTTGTGTTCTTTTTTGCAGCCTTATTTATGTATATCCTTTAGTAGTAAAGCTGTATTAAAATATGAAAATTAAAAAATACACATAAATTGTCATCCCTATGCCAAACAACAGAAAGCTCAACAGGCTATGGATATGCAATTTATAAAAGATTATTTAACAGAGCTAGTTTGAGTATTTATAGCAAATGTTTAAAGTATTTATTCTGAAAGTGGAAAACTAAAAATTGATCCAGAGTGTTCAACTATTTTCTATATGGGATATGCCTTCTCTCCCAACTCTATTCTTTTTTTTTCTTTTTTGCAGGGCAATGGGGGTTAAGTGACTTGCCCAGGGTCACACACGTAAGTGTCTGAAGCTGGATTTGAACTCAGGTCCTCCTGAATCCAGGGCCAGTGCTTTATCCACTGCGATACCTAGCTGCCCCCTTCCCAACTCTATTCTTTAGCACAGGCTGTTTGTTGTCCACACTTCACAGGAGACACCCTTTTTTCCCAACCCCTACTCTCCTCCTTCGTCATCTTTTCCTTTAAGGCTAAGCTTAAATATATACTGTGTATATATTTTATATTGATTTGTGTATCTGTTTTGTAGAATGGGGGAGGTGCTTTGAAGGCACAGATTATTTCCTTTTTGCTTTTGTATTCCTAGTACCTATCATAGTGCCTTGCACATAAATAGTAAGTGCTTCTTAAATGAATGTCTAATGTATGAGAACATGCTGATTTAAACGTCAGACATCTACAGTCAATTTTCTTGGAATTAATTGCTTGACCCTCCCTCCATTGCAAATAAAGTAAAAATGGCTTTCCAGTTTTAGTGACTAAGGACAACAGGTTATGAAGTCACTGGCTATTTAGGTGATTGACTTTTACTGAGAAATACAACAGGCTTATTTTAAAAACAAAATAATCAATCATTTTCCCCAACCAAAGGTACAAAATACAAATGTTGAGTTTTAAACTAGTTATCTACCTGTGATCCTTAATTGGAGAATAGAAAAAAGTTCAGAGCAGCACGGAAAAATGGAAAGTACTGATAACTTTCCAGGAAAAACTTGATTCTAAGGCAAGTTGTTTTTTTTTTCTTCCCCCCAAATCCACAAAAACTTACAGAATCATCTTCCTCTTCTTCTTCATCTGCATGTCCATAGAAGTGCTGAAAATCTCCAGGCTTGGCAGGATCTCCTAGCTCATCTGCTTCTCCCTCTTCAGTTCCAACAAAGAATCTAGGGATGTTATTTACTATTTCAGGGATAGACATGGTCAGAAAAACTAAATGATCTACATGAGAACAGTAGTTAAGTAAATAGCCTCAGGGCAGTACATTCTCCCAATAGCTGGGTGACACAAAGATCCTTTGCAGCTTGTTTCTGCTCACACAATCACTTGAAATTCTGATAAGAAAGTCAGCAGCCAAGTTGCTCTTTTATCCCAGATATCACGTCTTCATTGTTGATTCAATTTCAAAAACACAAAATCATCAAGGTTTCCCTGAGTTGGAAGGGTGTTTTTTTACCTAAGAAACAAAAATAGAAATAAAAGATTTATAATGTTTAGTTCCAGGAAAAGCTATGACAGTGATATTTATGTGAGACCAGATACATATGACATTTGAGAAATAAGCTTATTGGAAAGCTTATAAATTACTTTTATAAAAATAAAAAATAGGCATTTTCTCTACTGAGGAAATTAAGTTTTACCTTTGGTAGGATAAATATATAAATCCTAATTTCTTTTTTTTAATCATAAAAATGTTTTATTATTTTCTAGTTACATTTAGAGTTTTCAACATTTGTTTTCTAAGATTTCCAGTTTCAAATTTTTCTCCCTCCCTCCCCCCTCCCTAAGACAACAAGCAATCTGACATAGGTTCTATATGTACAATCACATCAAACATATTTCTGCATTAGTCATGCTGTGAAAGAAAATTCAAAGCAAAAGGGAAAAGCTTCAAACAAACCCTAATTTCTTAACAGGAGCTGCCTAGAATGGATGGAATGCTGGGTTTGGAGTTATAAAGACCTGAATAAAATCTGACCTCAGCTACTTACTAGTTGGGTAACCCTGAGCAAGTTGCATAACTTCTGTCTCAGTTTCTCTAACTGTAAAACACAGATAATAATAGCACCTACTTCACAGTGTTGTTGTGAGGATCAAATGAGATGTCTGTAAAAGCACTTAGCGGAGGCAGCTAGGTGGCGCAGTGGATAGAGCACTGGCCCTGAAGTCAGGAGGACCCCAGTTCAAATCCGACCTCAGATGCTTGATACTTACTAGCTGTGTGACCCTGGGCAAGTCACTTAACCCCAATTGCCTCACCCCCCCCAAAAAAAAGAAAAAGCACTTAGCTAGGAAAATGTTTATTTCTTCTTCCTTTCCCCCTCTAAGTTTTGCCAAGTCTCTTTGAATTCTTCCTACTCATTGTTTCTTACTATAATCTTCCATTATTCACTTATTTTATTTTCTTAAAAATTAATTTTTTGCAGCATTTCAATTTTTGTTTTATTATATGTTTCATGCATAACAACTGTAAAGAATTAATTGTTATTTGAGGTTTTTATGCCCCAGCACGCACTGGCCTGCGGCTCCGCAAACTGCAAGGTGCTCCACCCACTGGTTGTAGCCATTGCCAGGGCTCTGGCACCTCACTTCATCACCACTCGCCGACACCTACATGGGTCTGGCAAAATTATAATGATTAGAAGGGTGACAGAGCAGCCATCCCATTGGCTGGGGCTGTGTGGGGTGTTTCTAGGTTTGGGGGAGGAGAATTGGGCATTCTAGGTGGAAGCTGGAAAGCCACAGGTGTTCTGCTGCATATTTTCAGCTTATTCCTGGGCAGTGGTATTTTTTCAGGTATTATAATTTCCCTTTCTCCATTTTATTTCCTTTCCCTTGATCCTACTGATCTGGTTTGTGTGGTTTTTTCAAGTTCGTTCTTGTTAAAATAAATCTTGTTCTATTTTGAGGGAGGCTGCCGGTCTCCTTCCTTGCCCCAATATTGTGGCAAGTCACTTAGCTAGCACTCCCCAATTAATAATTGGTCCCCACACAACTAAGATTCTGAATTCCCTTAGACATGTTTTTGAGAACTCTCACTGTTTGATTTGATTATTGACAAAGCTATTTTAAAGTTATGTTAAGCTCAATTTTGTAGGAAATTTTCCTGTCTGATTACCAGCATCCACACATCAAACCCTGAAAAGACCTCCATTCCACGACTACACCCAGAGGACATCCCAAGAACCATCTGAGAAAAGACTTTCAAAGACATTAAATGAACAGGGTTTTTTTGTTGATTTTTATTCCTTTCTGTTGTTATGTACACCATTTGTAATATGTACTCTCTGCAGAGGCCCTCCCTCTGCAGGCCAGTGTCAAAGCATCGGTTTATGAGGGACAGCCCCTCTGGACAAAACTTTTCTCTCTCCTATATATATATACATATATATATATACATATATACATATATATATATATATATATATATAAACACACACACACACATATATATATTTATATATTTTTTGCTGGGTAATTGGGGTTAAATGACTTGCCCAGGGTCACACAGCAGGTAAGTGTTAAATGTCTGAGGCCAGATTTGAACTCAGGTACTCCTGAATCCAGGGCCTGTGCTCTATCCACTGCACCACCTAGCTGCCCCTCTATATTGTTATTAACACACTGTCTGCTTGCATAGGTTATTATATTCTGTTATTTTTGCCTGTTTCATCAAGGAAACACCCTGTGTTTCTTGAAGAAACAAAGGGGGGACTGTAATGATTGGAATGATGCCACCTGCTGGAGACTTACTGTAGGAAAGCTCCACCATGAGGAAAAGGCCTCCTAGGGCAAGGTCATGCAGCTTTTCTTTGGCGTCAGAAAGTAATGTTTGCTTGTGGGAGGAAGAAGGGGGCAAGGTGGGCTCTCTCGCTCTCTTTCCTCAGGACTTGGGTGGAAAAGGGAGTTAGGAATGCTCTCTCCCTTTTATAGATAGATGAATCTAGGCCTTTCTCTCTCTCTTTACCAAATTCTTATTCTCCTTAATAAATGCTTAAAAGTATAAACTCTTGCTAAAGCTTATAATTTATTGGTGACTACTCATTAAATATTTTAGACAGTATAGCTAGAATTTCAGCCCCTTACAGCAGGGCAATGAGGGTTTAAGTGACTTGCCCAGGGTCACACAGCTAGTAAGTGTCAAGTATCTGAGGACAGATTTGAACTTAGGTCCTCCTGAATCCAGGGCCAGTGATTTATCCACTGCACTACCTAGCTGCCCCCCGCCCATTATTAATTTATTATCATTAGCGTGGCCAAATGACAGAAAACTTTCTCAGTCTATTTTCTGAAATAAATTTAATTAATGATTTAGGTCTTTGCTCATCATCATTTCCAGAACATTCCCCCCTCCTCCCTTAATTGACCTGCCCATCATCGTCTACCAGTCAAGCATCAGAGAGTAGCTATAGCTTTTCATGGCTATTTCATACTCAAGCAACTAGGAACTGACATCAAAAGCCCGAGCCTTCAGTGCCCTGTATCAATCAAGTCTATAAAACGATTTCAATGACAGTTAAAGAAAAACTAGCCCAATTCACATGAGGGCAGGGGTTAGAATGCTGTTCCTATGATAAGAGATAAAAGGGAACTTAGAGGTCATTTCATTCAACCCTTTCACTTTATTATAAGCATTGAGGCAAAACAGACTTGACCAAGGTCACAAAGGTCACCAGTGGCAGAACTGGTATTCAAACCTATGTTTTTTTCCTACCAAACTACATTGCTGAGTCACTACACCTACATATAATTCATTTGCATCACTTCATTATATTTAATATTAGACTGTGCAGATTAACATGCTTCCTTCCAATACCCCAATGTTCTTGCTTCACATTTCCTTCATCTATCAGTTAATGATATTACTAAATATTGTCTTAGTGTCTTAAATTGGCCACTACATATTAAAAAGAAATATATAAAAGTAGCATGGTACAATGGAAAGAATAATGAACTTGAATCATATGAAGCCATGTTCTGGGTTCATGACTCCCAAGTTCATACGCACATACCAAATCATACATGTGCATAGTATTTTACACACATATACATATAAACAAAATATAATCTTTAATAGATTACTTTCCAGCATTCCTGCTGAGAAAATAAGACCTTTATAAAACCTATGAAGTGAAAGCACAGCAGAAAAGAGAAACATAGAAAGATAACTGGTACTTTAAAATAGCTAAAGGATGACTAATCTTTCTAAAGGTACAAGAAATTTTTCTAAAAAGGTACAAGAGATTTTTTCCTTATTCAGTATTCCATAGTTTTGAAAGCTCAAAAAGGAAAGAGACAAACTTGGGGTCAGGCTATGGTTTAATGCAGTTTTGTTTTAAAAGAGTAAAGAAATGGGAGAGGGGGTAAAGAAAACACGCTAGGGAAGAAACAAGAAAAAAGTAGAAGAGTCATAACAATTAAAATTGGGGCATATCAGAAAAGTATAGGAAAACATAAATGAGAGCAAAGAAAAGAAGATATCTCCTTAAACCATCTGCTAAGACCCATACATGTCTTTTTTTGGGGGGAGGGGATATTTTTTCCAATTATATATAAAACAATTTTTAACATTTGTTTTTTACAAGTTTGGGTTCCAAATCCCTCCCTAAGTTGGTAAGCAATTTAATATAGGCTATATATGTCCAATCATGCAAAACATATTTCTATATTAGTCATGCTGTAAAGAAAACACAAACAAACAAAAAAAAACCCAATAAAGTGAAAAAAATGTTATGCTTTAATCTGCATTCAGACTCTATCAGTTCTTTCTCTGGAGGTGGATGGTATTTTTTGATCATGAGTGCTTTGAAATTATCTTCAATCACTGTATTGTTGAGAACAGATAAGCCATTTGCAGTTGATAAATATACAACATTATCCAGACATATCTTATTTGAACACAACAAAGCACTCTTTACAGAATCAAAGACAGATATGGAGATGAGAGATATTAATTGCTTATGGGTGGGCTGTGCTAATATAATAAAAATGGCATTTCCAGATGCAGTATAATACTAAAACTTTCATAGATTACTTGGTGGAGCAAAAACACCCCCCCCTCCCCCACTTCATTTATGGTAACAAAAGATCAAGAATGTCAAGTTAAAAAGGAAAAGGAAAAAAGTGGGAAAGAAGGTAGCCCAGCAGTAACAGGCCACAAATTATTTAAATGTGCAATAATCATTAAAAAGCAATAATTATCAAAACCATTTGGCACTGGTTTTTAAAAAAAGAGAGATTAAAAAATAATTGATCAATGAAACATATTAGGTATAAAACATTCCAAAAGCACACAAACACCTGAAAAATCTAATAATTCTAGTTACTGAGGTAAATATATGAAAAAAGTTATAAAATCTGATAGAAATGATGAAAAGCAATAGGGCAGAAATTAAGGTCATACAAGCATCTCACTCCATATGCCTCAAGAAACCTAAAATGGATACATAACCAAGATTTTTTTAATAGTTTTTAAAAAATTAAAAGAATAGGAAAGAAGGTACCTTTCACAATTATGGACTGAAGAGTTAACCAAATAGAGGATATAAATGACTACAGGAGATATAATGAACAATTTTGGTGAACTAAAATAGAAAAGCTTGGAATTAGAATTGCCACATTTAATAGGAAAAAAAAATTTAACAGCTAATTTCTCTGATAAAGGTCTGATAGCCAAGATATAGCAGGAACTGATAGAGATTTAAAAGAACATGGGCTATTTATTCCCAAATAGATAAGTGGTCAAAGTATACAAACAGGCAGTTTTCAAAAAATGTAAATCAAGTTATCAATGAACCCAATGAAAAAAATTAGGGGGCTGCTAACTTGGAGGAAAATCTTTGTAGCAATTTATTTTGATAAAAGTTGCGCATTCAAGATGCATGTGATACAAATATATTAGAATAAGAGTCATTGCCCAAATACAAGTAGTCAGGGGATATGAAAAGACATTTGTAAATGAAGAAATGCAAGCTACCATCAACTCTATATACACACACATACAACACATTCATTCATTCATTCAGGTGAGGCAGTGAGAGTTAAGTGACTTGCCCAGGCTCATACAGCTAGTAAGTGTCAAGTGTCTGGGGCTGGATTTGAACTCAGGTCCTCCTGACTCCAGGGCCAGTACTTTATCTACTCTGCCACCTAGCTGCCCCCCTACTATAAACTATATTAAAGAATATACTGAATCACTAATAATAATAGAAAAAGGTTCCACCTCATACTCATCTGACTGCCGAATTTGAAAAATGATGGGACTGGGGAGATAGGCATATGAATAGGAGTCATCATAGTATGGTGGAAAGCAAACTGGCCCTGGGGTTAGAGGATCCAGGTTCACATTTCTCTCCTGGCACATACTATGTGATCTTCCAAAGGTCACCTAACATCCTTGGGCCTCAGTTTTCTCATGTATTAAAAAAATGAGGTTGGATTATATAGCCTAGGGTCCCTTCATGATCTACATCTATGGTATTCTGAACTCACTGCTGGTGGTTCAGAAGGAGATAGGAAAAAGGGAGATTTTCTTACTATTGTATATTTAATACACACTTAAAAAAAAATCATATAACAGAAGTACCTGGTTTTGTACACAATCCTCTTTTTTGTTCTCTGTATACTGAAATCATTGTGTTAACTAATGACTAAATTCATAATTTAAAAAATTATTGAGGGGCAGCTAGGTGGCACAGTGGATAAAGCACAGGCCCTGGATTGAGGAGGACCTGAGTTCAAATCCAGCCTCAGACACTTGACACGGACTAGCTGTGTGACCCTGGGCAAGTTACTTAACCCCAATTGCCTCACCAAAAAAACCCCCAAACAACACCAAAACAAAACAAAAAACCCCACTAAAAAATTGAGTGATCCAACAATGTATCAATTCT
Organism: Dromiciops gliroides; assembly: GCF_019393635.1. NCBI lineage: Eukaryota > Metazoa > Chordata > Mammalia > Microbiotheria > Microbiotheriidae > Dromiciops > Dromiciops gliroides. Next base: position 479,657,483 of record NC_057861.1, read on the forward strand.
TTCAGTACCCATGGAAATCAACTCCCTATTAATGACTTATTCTCTGATCTCCAGTCCAAAGGTCATTTATTCTGGAAGAGAAAACAGAAGTAGACTAAGAATTAAATTATATCAGTTATCATCATCTTATTCACCCTAGAAGTTTTGCTATCCTTTCTTTGTTCCTTTTCTTTTCTTCAATACAGCTTTAAAACCAGTTTTTCTTGTCCTTGGCTTTCCTTTCCAGTCTGATTTCATTTTGACCTTTAGCATTCCTAACAGAGTTTTTACAGTACTGTAACTTGTTTTATATTCATTCTCTTTTATTTTATCTTGCTTGTATCTTCTTTACAGAGTTTAAAAATATAAATTAGGAGAGTTCCCTGGGTACCCACAGGAGCAACTCTGCTCTTTCCTCCTCAATAGAATTACCCTTCCTCTGAATCTGCTCTCCCCAAATATAGGATACAAATAACTTTTCCTAGTTTTCATCTCCTCTACCACAAACTCAAAATTTAGTGAGCACCACTTTCCCCAAGGCTCCCAACATTTCAACCCCAGCAATCAGTTCTTCCTTATCAGCAAGAAATCAGATGCAGAATAAAATTTCCCTGTATTTGTTCCTTCATCTTTGGAATGATGAAAATATCCTTAAAGCAAGGCAAAGCAAGAAATTATTGGCTGTTTTGGGGAAAAAAAAAAGTACTCCAGTAAGTTCTGGATAACTGAAGTCTTCCATGGTTGCAATATCCTACTTCCATGCTAGGTTTTGTCCCTAGAATTAATCTATTCCTGTAGGGGATTCAGATAGTCTGCAAAATATCCTTATGACAACAGTCCATTATTTCTATCTTCACTGATCTTCACCCAAATGCTTTCCATGAAACTTTCTCACAGGTTCTTGAACTGGCTTTCATAATCATGACAATATAAAATACTGCCCCTATATTCCTTTTAACTTATCCTGTATCTTTTGAATTAAATATATTCACCCAGAGCTAAAGTTTAGTGATGGGACTTACCCTATTAACTCTGAATAGCTATGAAGTCAAATTAGTGTCTTTGCACTAGGACCTGACCTGTAGCTTATTTTGCCTGTTGCTATAGGGCGTTTTTTGCCATTTAAAGTCATGGGTTTTCTACTCAGCTTCTTTCTTGGATTTTGTCTCCTGTGAACATCTGGGTGTAACAACTTTTTCTTCATTAATTGCAGCAATTCTCTAGGGTATTTCTCTGAGAATATATGCAGTTTTCTTTTCTCTCCCATCCTTTTCAGTTAGGATTACAAAGCTTCTTTCATATTATCTCCTGAACAAATAAATCATCCTTGATAAAATGGTCATTTACTTCAACCTACAGAGGAATATAGCTAACTCCCTGCAACTAGATGTTCTTCTGACTTACTGTTATATGGAAGGGAAAGTCAATGTTTGCCTAAACTTACTGTTACCCCCAAATGTTTTGTTCTGTACTTGATGCTTTATTGGATGAATGAAATGGACACAATCCCAGTTCTATCCACTCCAAGAAACCATAGTCTAAAATAAATAATTGATCTAGAAAAACTATTTCAAAGAGGATAGAGAAACAAAAATGTATAAAATGCACAGATTCTGAACTTATGCACAGGATGCATTCCAAAAGTTTGTTTCTAAGTTAGTCTTCTGGAATTCTGAATCCCCCCCCCCCATAGAAATAAAGGCTTCACCCCTTCCCTTTGCATTTAAAAAAATTATCTCACATGTTGTGGTTCTAAGGCCAAAGTTTTTCCACTAACAAAAATATTTCGCTGTCAATGTTCTAAAAAAGGTACCAGCAGCCCCACCAAAATAACAAATATTCATTTGGATTTGGGTTATATGGAGTCAACACAATTGGTTTATTATCCAATCTAATAATGACTTCATACTAAGGCTCCCACATGGATTAGGGAGATATTTTGAGACAAGGGACCTTTTCACCGTCACCTTTATCATACCATGTGGGTGGCCTCCAATTCTTCTTAAGCATGATTCCAACCATAAGAATAGCAATTTACAAGCCAAAATACATTCAGCATAATATCTCCACTTGTATTTGATTGATCACTCTCCTGGCTGTTCCTGGAGGAAGGAATTTATCCAACTCTTCACTCTGGTATAACCAAGTTAGAGAAGGTAGTGAAGCTCAGCAGAAAACAGGCTAGATTTAGAGTCTAAAAGCCTTGGCTCAAATCCTGACTCTAAAATTCACTAACTTTGAACAAGTCTGGGCCTCGATTTCCTTCTCTGTAAAGTGAAGACAATAAGATTCTAAAGTTTCATCCAGCTCTAAGTCAAAAAAGTCAGATAAAGCTGAGATATTCCCAGACTCCCTTGAGTCTTACTATTTTGAAAAAGAGGCAGCAGGGCATAATAGCCAGACTTAAGCTTGGAGTGAGGCAAACTTAAACTTAATTCCATTTCAGATACTTAGTAGCTATGAGATTCTGGGTGAGTCATTTAACTTTTCTGATTCTCAGTTTCCTACCTGCAAAATAGGATAATATTAAAGTGGTAATTACCAAAACAATCTGGTACTGGCTGAAAAATAGAGTGGTGGATGAGTAAAATAGAATAAGTATGAATTATACTATAGTAAATGACTTTAGTAATCTAGTATATGATACACCCAAAGATCCAAGGTTTTAGAACAAAAACTCATTATTTGACAAAAACTGTTAGGAAAACTGGAAAATGGTATGACAGAAACTAGGTATAGACCAACATCTCACACAGTATACTAAAATAAGTTCAAAATAGGTACACGATTTACACATAAAGGGTGATACCATAGGTAAATTAAGAGAGCATGGAATAGTTTATCTGTCATATTTATGGACAGGGAAAGAATTTAGGACCAATGAAGATACAGAAAGTATTACAAAATGTAAAATAGATCATTTTTATTATATAATATTAAAAATCTTTTACACAAACAAAACCAATGTAGCCAAAACTATAAGGAAAGCAGAAAATTAGGAAAGATTTTTTGCAACAAGTATCAATGATAAGACAAAGGTCTCATTTCTCAAATATATAGAGAGCTGAGTCAAATTTATAAAACTACAAGTCATTCACCAATTGATAAATGGTCAAAGGATACAGTTTTCAGACAAAGAAATCAGTTATCTATAGGCATATAAAAATGCTCTAAATAAGCATTGATCAGAGAAATGCAAATTAAAACAACTCTGAGGTACCACCTCACACTTATCAGAGTGGCAATTATATGAAAAAATGAAAATTAATAAATGTCATATAAACATCAGTATATAACAAAGGCCTTACACTTGAACTGATTGGTCTGTAGTTTCCCTCTAGCCATAAAATTCTTTTAATTCTATGTCTGAATGTTAAAACATAATGTAACAATCATGCAAGCAAAGGATTTATTAAGTATTAACTAAGTGGAGTCCAGTTACCTGAGCTCTCCCAAATGTCCCTCAGAAACAACATTAAATTAAGCCTCTCAACAGATTCTGGAGCTGCAAAACCTGAAAAAAAAACTGGAGTGAAACAATCATCCAACTTAAGATAACCTAAAAGATCTTCAGGAAAGGTCTGTTTCATCAGGGTAAAAGGGGACCACAGCTCAGCACACAGGTTGTCTGGCCAAGACAGCAGAAGGCTCTTAGTCACAGCACAGATCAGTAGCTGAGGATCTGAAATCCTAGCTCAGCAAGCTAGTGGCACAGCAGGACAGTTGTGAGGCCTCCAGCCCCAACAAAGAAGGTAATCTGCCAGCTGGGGTATCAGCTACCCAAAAGACCCAACGAGGCTGGGTCACTCCAGTGCAGTGAGCAAACTGCAAGCTGCTGAAGCTTCAGAGCAGAAAGCTGGTGACCCAGTCCCTGGCCCCTAGCAAACAAAGCTTGGGACAGTGCACGCTGTACATCAGGAGCAGAACTCAACCTTAAAAGGCGCAAAAGAAGCTAAAACATGAATAACAAACAAAAAAAGAACCCTCACCATTGATGATTACTACTATCCTGAAAGGGAAGATCAAAACATAAACTCAGAGGACAACAATGATAAAAAAATGTCTACACGTGAAGCCTTAAAGGGGAAGAAGAACTGGTATGAAACCAAAAAGCCCTTTTGGAAGAGCACAAAAAGGATTTTTAAATGAGAGAGGTAAGAAGAAAAATTGGGAAAAGAAATGAGAGTTATGCAAGAGAAAGTCAATAGCTTGAAAAAAGAAAATAATGCTTTAAAAATACAACTGGACAAATGGAAAAGGAGTTGCAAAAGCTGACTGGGGAAAAGAATTCCTGACTTCTTGGGCGGAACCAAGGTGGAAGACAATTCCAAAGACTTCATGATGGAAAATGTTCCCCACATCCAGAAAAAAGAACTGTGGATTTTGAATGCAGATTGAACCATAATGTTTCTACTTCTTTTGTGTGTGTTTTTTTCTCTTTTTTGAGGTTTTTCCCTTTTGTTCTTATTCTTCTTTGACAACATGACTAATGCAAAAAAATGTTTAAAGTGATTGTACATATATAGCCTATATCAGATTGTTTCCTGTCTTGGGGAGGGGGGAGGGAAGGAGAAAATTTCGGAACTAAAAATCTTATGAAAACAAATGTTGAAAACTATCTTTACACGTAACTGGAAAATAAGAAAATAGTTTTATGATTCAAAAAATAAATAAAAGTGTTTTTTAAAAAAAGAAAAAAACCACTACAGAGCATAGGAATAAATGGAGCTTTTCTTAAGATGATAAACAGAATCTATCTTAAACCATTAGCAAGTATTATATGCAATGGTGATAAGTTAGAGGCATTCCCAATAAGATCAGGGGTGAAACAAGGATGTCCATTATTACCACTATTATTCAATATTGTATTAGAAATGTTAGCCTTAGCAATAAGAAAAAGAAATTGAAGGAATTAGAACAGGCAAGGAAGAAACAAAAATATCACTCTTTGCAGATGATATGATAGTATATTTAGAGAAAACTAAAGAATCAACTAAAAAAACCTACTTGAAACAAATAACAACTTAAGCAAAGTTGCAGGATATAAAATAAACCCACATAAATCATCAGCATTTCTATATATGACCAACAAGTCCAGCAGCAAGAGATAGAAAGAGAAATTCCATTTAATATAACTGTAGACAATATAAAATACTTGGGAATCTACCTGTCAAGGCAAACCCAGGAACTATATGAACACAATTACAAAAATTACAAATAATTACAATTACACTTTTCACACAAATAATGTCAAATCTAGACAAATGGGAAAATATAAATTCCACATGGATAGGCCGTGCTAATATAATAAAAATGACAATCCTACCTAAATTAATTTACTTATTCAGTGCCATATCAATCAAACTACAAAAAATTATTTCACAGAGTTAGAAAAAATGTTAACAAAATTCATTTGGAAGAACAAAAGGTCAAGAGTATCAAGGGAATTAATGGGGGGAAAAAAGCAAAGAAAGATGGCCTAGCTGTACCAGATCTAAAACTATATTATAAGGCAGCAATCATCAAAACTAGTTGGTACTGGCCAAGAAATAGAGAGGTGGCTCAGTAGAATAGGTTAGGCACACAAAACACAATAGTAAATGAATGTAGCAATCTCCTGTTTGATAAACCCAAAGATTCTAGCCTCCAGGATAAGAACTCATGATTTGACAAAAACTGCTGGGAAAACTAGAAAAGATTATGGCAGAAACTAGGCATAGACCAACCAACATCTTACACTGTACACCAAAGTAAAGTCAAAATGGATACAAGATCTAGACATAAAGGGTGATACCATAGGCAAATTAGAAAAGGAAGGAATAGTTTACTTGTCAGATCTATGGAGAGAGGAAGAATTTATGACCAAAGATGAGATAGAGAACATTATGAAATGCAGAGAGGATCATTTTGACTACATTAAATTAAAAAGTTTCTACACAAACAAAACCAATGCAAGCAAGATTAGAGGGAAAGCAGAGAAACAATTTTTACAGTATTTCTGATAAAGGCCTCATATCTAAAATATATAGAGAACTGAATGAAATATATAAGAATACAAGACACTCCCTAATTGAGAAATGGTCAAAGGATATGAACAGGCAGTTTTCAGATAAAGAAATTAAAGCTATCTACAGCCATATGAAAAAATGTTCTCAATCATTATTGATTAGAGATATGCCCATAAAAAGTACTCTGAGGTGGGGCAGCTAGGTGGCGCAGTGGATAGAGCACCGGCCCTGGAGTACCTGAGTTCAAATCCGGCCTCAGACATTTAACACTTACTAGCTGTGTGACCTTGGGCAAGTCACTTAACCCCAATTGCCTCACTAAAAAAAAAAAAACTACTCTGAGGCACTACCTCATACCTATCTAATTGACTAATGTGACAAAAGAGGAAAATGATAAATGTTGGAGAAGATGTGGGAAAACTGAAACACCAAAGCACTGTTGGTGGAACTATGAAATAATCCAACCATTGTGGAGAGGAGTTTGGAACTATGCCCAAAGGGCTATAAAGCTGTGCATACCCTTTGACCTAGCAATACCACTAATAGGTCTATGTTCCAAACAGATCATAAAAAAGGGAAAAGGACCCACATGTACAAAAATATTTATAGCTGCTCTTTTTGTGGTAGCAAAGAATTGGAAATTGAGGGGATGCCTATCAATTGGGGAATGACTAAACAAGTTGTGGTACATGAATGTAAATGGAATACTATTGTGCTGTAAGAAATGATAAGCAGATGGATTTCAGAAAAACCTGGAAAAACTTACATGAATTGATGCTGAGTGAAATGAGCAGAACCAAGAGAACATTGCACGCAGTATCAACAACACTGTGGGATGATCAACTGTGAGAGACTTAACTCTTCTCAGCAATACAAGACAATGCCGAAAGACTTATGTTGGAAAATGCTCTCCACATCCAGAAAAAGAACTGTGGAATCTAAATGCAGATTGAAACATACTATTTTCACTTTTGTTTTTGCTTTTTTATTATGGTTCTCGTTTATTTTCTTGTGTTTTCTTTATCTTTTTGTTCTGATCCTTCTCTTACAACATGATCAACCGTGGAAATTTTTTTAAAAAGTATTAACTAAGTGGCAGACACTTAGTACAATGCAATTACTAAATGAAACAGTCTTTGTCTAATGAAACAGTCTTTGTCTTCAAAGAGAACATATATCAGGGAAAATAGGCCTATAAGAGACTACAAATTTTAACAAGGGAAAAGTATATAAAAATATATTAAAGTAAGGGGGGCAGGTGGAGGGAAAAGAGCAAGAAATGTCTAATGTAGGAAACAGTATTTGAACTGAGCTTTGAAGGAAACTAGGGCTCACACTTCTATAAGGCCTCCCACCACTTAAAAAAAAAAGGGGGGGGGCGGGGGGAGCCTGAACCAAGGGGTGAAAACATTTACTGTAGTCCTGTACCCCTTGGGGAATATCAAATAGGACAGTTTGACTGGAATATAGCATGCGTAAAGGGGAATTTGTGTTTGGAAAGGCAGTCCACAGTCAGATTATGAAAGTTATACCAAACAAATGATCCTAAATTTTATCCTAAGAATAATGGGACACACTAGAGCTTTTTGAGTGGGGGACTGACATGGTTCAATCTGTCCTTTAGGATGATCAGTTTGGCAGTAGTATGGAGGATGGATTGGAGAACAGAGAGAGTGGCTACAGGGGGACATATTAGGTGACTTGTAGCAGTTCAAATGAAAATCACTGAGGGCCTAGATTAGGATGTTTGTGATGTGAAGAAGTGAACAAAAAAAAATGCAACTAGTAAAATTTGAAAATAAATTAAGAAGCCAAAAACCAAATTATAAAACATCTTAAAAATTAAAGGGATAGAAAAATGAAAAAGAAAGTTTTGAAAAACAAAATTAGGGGCAGCTAGGTGGCGCAGTGGATAAAGCACCGGCCCTGGAGTCAGGAGGACCTGAGTTCAAATCCAGTCTCAGACACTTAGCACTTACTGGCTGTGTGACCCTGGGCAAGTCACTTAACCCCACTTGCCTCACCAAAAACAAACAAAATCAGAAAAACAAAATTAGGTGGATTTATTTTTGAAAAGACTAACAAAATTTACTAAACAATTAATTAGCCTAATCAAGTAAGATATAAGGAAAAAAAATCATCAAAATTAAAAAAAAAAAACAAAGTCCCTTTCCACACTATTGACAGTTATACAAATATTAGTTACATTAAAAAGAGAAAAAAGGTATAAACATTGGCAAAAATGAGACAAAAAGATCACAACTTGCCAGTAGGATAATGATATATACTTTAAAACCTCAGAAAATCAATAAAGAAATAGACTGAGTTTTAACATCAAGGTACTAAAGGCATACTTTTGAAAAGTAGAGGAAACATCCCAATTCATTTGGAACAAAAAGGCCTGGAAAATCAAAGTAAATAATGAGAAATAAGTACAAATCAAGAGTGTGTAGCATTATTAGATTTCATCATGAAATGTAGTAACCAAAACTATATGGTACTGGTTAAACAACAGAGGAATCATGCTATCATCAACAGAGAGCTGATCTTGGAGACAAGAAGACTGTCTATGACCCTAAGAAACTCTCTTAACCTCTCAGTGCTCTAGCCAATTTCCTACATCCCTAAATCACAGAGCATATACCAAACTGCACTAAATGAAGGTGTTTCCTTACGTGAAAGTTTTTTATATCAATGAAATCACAAGGCCAGTATCTTTATTATCTAAAAATAGAAAAGCAGACCAAAGGAATAGAACAGAAGCAATAAAAATAGTAGCCTGGTGTTAGATAAACTCAAGAACACATACTACTCAGTGAAGAGTACCCTCTCTGACAAGAATCAGTGGGAAAATTAAAAATCAGTTCAGTGGAAACTACACCATTTTGCCACAGTATGCTCTAAAAAGAAACATGTCAAAATAGAAGAAGTCATCCAACTTAACAACAACATTAAGAGAACCAGATCAGGTTCCTTTTACAACTACAGCTTGGGAGAGAATCCTTAATCCCATAAGGGACATAAAGATAAAATACACAATCTTGACTCCAAAAGTTGAAAAGCTTTCAAACAAATAAAAACAATGGTAACAGAATTAGAATTAATAAATGAAAAAGCTTTTATTAAGTACTATGCGTCAAGGACCGCAGATTCAAATAGTAAAAGTGACACAGTACTCTTGGTTTTCAAGTTGCTCATAATTTAATTATTGAAAACACTTAAAAGAAAGTTCAACTTCAGGGTAGACAGAAAGGATTTGAAGTCCTATGAGTGTAAAGGAGTAATCTTCCTATCATTAGATTGGATGGCTTGAAGTCTAGAATGTAGAGAGGAAGAGCAGGTGGTAAGCCCTGATACTCCTCCATTTCACAGGAAGAAATAAAATTGATGACTCCCATCTAAGGAGTCTGAGAAGAAGGTAAGTACCTGGGAAAGGTGTTGGGTAGCCATGGTTTGGGGCAAAGGAGAAAGAAAGGGTCATCATCCCCCTGTTACAGTGGGACTTCCTACTTCCCAGATTTCCTAAGATGGATTCTGGGTGGTTTGGGGTTGGTAATTAGTAGAGTAAGGAAAAATATTAGTGTCAAATATCACAGATATAAATCTGATCTCTACAACATATATAGAATTCACACACACACAGGTATATATCATCAAGTCACTGAATGAGGCAACAACATGGTCCAGTGGATAGAGTACTGGCGCTGGAGTCAAGAAGACCTGAGTTCAAATCTCACCTCAGACACTTACTAGTTGTGTGACCCTTGGGGGCAAGTCACTTAACCCCAATGGCCTTAAACATCCAGGGCCATCTCCTGTCATCCTGATATATTTCTTGCCACTGGACCCAGATGACTTTAGAGGAGAGAATGAAGTTGGTGACCTTGCATAGCCCTTCCTCACTTAAATCCATTCAGTGCAAGTCATGAGATCACCCTGATGTCATGGTCCTCTTCTAGATCAAAGGACAAACAGTAATTCCTCATTGGATAAGTGATCAAAGGATATGAAAAAACTTATTTTTCAAAGAAAAGTTACAAATTATAAATAACTTCATGAATCCATGTTCCAAAATACTAATGGTAAGAGGCAGCTAGGTGGCGCAGTGGATAGAGCACCAGTCCTGAAGTCAGGAGGACCTGAGTTCAAATCCGACCTCAGACACTTGACACTTACTAGCTGTGTGACCCTGGGCAAGTCAATTAACCCCAATAGCCTCACCAAAAAAAAAAAAAAAAAGTCCTTTATAACCAAAATACTAATGGTAAAAGAAATGACAATGAAAACTATGAGGTTTCACCTCCCGCTATGCAACTTGGCAGATTAAAGATAGGCATGGTCAATATAACTATGCAAAGAACAATGAAACACTAAAGATATATTAGGAAAAAAATGTAATAAAAGAGCATAAGCTGATAAATTAACAGAAGACCATAAAATAAGAACGAGTACCAACCCTTGAGGGGATTACAATACTCTCAACAAATATTAGAAGGTAAATGAAGGTGAACCAATATCTGACGAAATAAAGCATCCTGTGAAATAATACTAAAAAAAACCTTGGAACAAGAAATTCCAGAATAATTCAAAAGAGAAAATCAATCTGGAAAAGAAGAAACTAGGAAGGAAGGAATATCAATTTATGGCTCTTAGTGACAAAATGAAAAACTCAAATTGAGAAAGAAAAAGTTCTAATCACAATGACATTTCACCAAAGAAATATAACTACACTGATTTGTTCCAAGGGTGTTTTCTCCCTTCTCTGTTTTTAACTGAGGGGGTAAAGTAATGGGAGATGGGGGAAAGAGCACTGTAACATTTTTTTTTTAAATGTATGAAAGACAAAACACTTCCGGGGCAGAGACAAGATGGTGGAAGAAAGGCAGTGAGCTCTCCAACTCATGACACAATTGCTCCAAAAACATGGAAAAAATGCTAAAGGACAATGCCTGAAGCAGCAAAACCCACAGAAGAATGTGCTGAAATCATCTTCTAAACAAGAACAGCTTGGAAGGTCAGAAGGAGGGAGCTGCTGTGCTGATACAGGAGTGGAGTCCAACCCTACAGTCACCCTGACACAGATCCAGTCCCAGGAAGGCCTCACCAGAGGAGACCCCCAGAGCCTCTGATTCAGTTGAAGCACCAGGGTCGTCTGGAACTAAGCTCACAGTCTGGTGAGAGGGCTGAGCCCTTGGCAGGAGGGAGACTACAGGGGTCTATGCTGGTGCTGAGGTAGAACTTGGGTTTTTCATCCCTGCTGGGAACCAGGAGGCATGCTTGAGTAGCAGTGGCTCAGGTGAGAGAGGGACACAGTCTCCTCAGAGCTGACAACCACAACACACAAAGCTGGTTGATTAGCAAGTTGGTCTGGGGTCATCTAAGGACCAGGGAACAAGTCAGGCAAGTGAAGAACCTGATCCTCCTTAAATCATACCACCTGGGACCTCCTGAAGTTTGGGATACTGCAGCCTGGAAACAGTGCCCCACTTTAAGGAGCTAAAAGTCGAGTAAAAGAAAGGCAAGATGAGCAGACAGAGAAAGGTGAGGACCATAGGAAGTTTCTTCAGTGACAAGGAAGATCACGGTGCACCCTCAGAGGAAGATGTCAACATCAGGGCCCCTGTATCCAAAGCTTCCAAGAAAAATATTAATTGGTCTCAGGCCATAGAGGCGCTCAAAAAAAGACTTTGAAGATAAAGTTAGAGAGGTAGAGGAAAAAATGTAAAGAGAAATGAGGGTGATGCAGGAAAGACATGAGAAAAAAGTCAAGAGCTTGAAAAGTCAAATTGGCCAAATGGAAAAGGAGGTACACAAGTTCTCTGACGAAAATAATTGCCTAAGAATTAGGATTGAACAAATGGAAACTAGTGACTTTATGAGAAACCAAGACACAATAAAGCAAATCCAAATGAATAAAAAAAGAGGGCAATGTGGATTATCTTCTGGGAAAAAATGCTGACCTGGAAAATAGGTCTAGGAGAGATAATCTGAAAATTACTGGTCTACCTGAAAACCATGATCAAGGAAAGAGCTTAGATATCATCTTCCAAGATATTCTTAGGGAAAATTGCCCAGATATTCTAGAAGCAGAAGATAAAATAGAAATTGAAATAATCCACTGATCACCTCCAGAAAGAGATCCCAAAAGGAAAACCCCTAGGAATATTATAGCCAAATTCCAGAGCTCTCAGGTCAAGGAGAAAATATTTTCAAGCTGCCAAAAAGAAAGAATTCAAGTACTGTGGAGCCCCAGTCAGGATAGCACAAGATCTAGCAGCTTCTACATTAAAGGATCAGAGGGCAGGGAATATGATATTCCAGAGGTCAAAGGAATTGGGATTACAACCAAGAATCACCTACCCAGCAAAACTCATCATAATCTTTCAGAGGAAAAAATGGGACTTTAATGAAAAAGAGGACTTTCAGTTTAGACATGAAACAGAAATGATATGGGATTGTGAGAAAATAATGGGGTTTGTAGGGTGGCCACATTTAATTTTACATGTCACAGGATGATAGTGAAGATGGACAGATTACATGAGGGTTGAAAATGAGGGAGACATAGGCATGTTTATAAACTATCAGTAGATAGAAAGAAATTGAAGATAAGTAAGAGAGTGGGGATGAGGGGCAATCTTCTGGAGAAGTTGGGATGGAATGGAATCACTTGTGTTTGTAGAAAGGGTTTACTACAATGGTGAGTGGGACAGCAAGTCAATTAGGGAGATGTAAAAGGACTGTCCTGTTGTATAGTAAAGGGCCATTTGAGATTATGTTGTAACAGAGACAGCATGGACCTTCAACCCAAGGTTACAACACAGATAAAGTTTATATATTTACAACTGGAAAGGCCCATTTAGAGATCAGTATAATCTCCTCATTTTACAAATGAAACCAAGGCCCATTTATGAAGAACATGGTGTACATCTGAAGGAAGAAAACATTCCTTTTTCTCCTCTAGGTAAATTTTGTAGCTACATCATTGTTTACTAAAATGAATTGACTATTGAGACATTACTTACTTTAAAGAAAACTGACATGAAAATACTCCATGCCAAATAAACTCATTTCCTTTTTCACAAGGTAATAAAACTGATAGATTGGGGGATTCAATAGAAATAGCAGAGCATATAGCATGGATTTATAGCTAGAAGGTACCTCAAAGATCATTATGGAGATTTTAGCCCTATTAAAAACATTGATGTCATTTTTTTAGGGAGAAGAGGTGGAGACTAGATTTCCTCATCTTGCTCTGGCTAGAAGTGCACCAGGGTAATATTGATTAGCACAGAAGCTTTAATTTACTTAGTTTTGACTCCTACTTAGGCAGCCAGAGGCTCACCATACTGACACTGGACTTAGGACACCCAACTGGCTTCAGCCCTAGTGCAGTCCAGATTTCCTGAACTCAAGTAATAAACCAGCTTTATCATTTCCAGTATCAAGGACAACAGGCTATGTGCCAAAACACCCAGCCCATTCATGTACTTAAAAAGAAAACCTGCTCATCATAGCATAACTTTACTAAAATCCGATAGCAAAGAAGAAAAACATGGATGCTCTAACTTACTGACATCCCTGAAATTATCTGATCAATTCTAATCTCTACTGAGGAGTCAGTCTTGCCATTCTCCCTCTTACTACTGATAGGGATTTCTCTCCCTTTCACTAGGGAGGCTGATCCATTCCCCAATCTGACACCTACCAATAATCCTACCCTGAATTCACCCTGCTTTTCGCTCTCCTGTTGTCAATGCCACATAAATTCACCTAGAATCTACAGGTTATGATTGTGGATGTGGTAGGTGGAGAAGAAGGGAATAATGCAGGTTGCATTATTATAATGCACCGAGATAACAAGGGATCAAGGAATTCCAAGTTACAGTGCAAAGTTTATTTGGTTAAATATCCTGATATCCATCCCCTTTGCAATAGCCCCATAATTAGTCTCCTTGCATTCAACTTCTCTCCTCACCTTTTCTACATAGTTACCAAATGGATATTCCTAAAGCACAATTTTTGCCAGTTTATCCCCTGCTCAAAAAGCTTCAGTACAGGTGGAACCAAGATGGTAGAGTACAGGCAACAACTCAGATGAACTCTCCCAACATTTCCTTCCAAATAACTTTAATTAATTAATTAATCTATTTATTTATTTATTTTGCAGGGCAATGAGGGTTAAGTGACTTGCCCAGGGTCAGACAGCCAGTAAGTGCCAAGTGTCTGAAGCCAGATTTGAACTCAGGTCCTCCCAAATTCAGGGCCAGTGCTTTATCTACTGCGCCACCTAGCTGACCCCCGCCAAATAACTTTAAAATGCCTCAAATTCTGGAGTGGCAAAGCCAACAAAAGTAAAGAGTGAAACATTTTGCCCAGTCTAAGACAACTCAAGAGGTTGGCAAAAGAGGTCTTTGAATCCAGGGCAGGTGCTGGCTCAGAGTATGGCAGAATTGCCAGCAGTGGGCCTTGGAGGTGGCTGCTACAGAAGAGCAGCAAGAGCAGCAGCAGCTTCAGAAGCTATCAGCCAGAGACAGTAAGAGAGGCAGACAACTGGTCAGAAAGAGATTACAGGGAATACTTTGCTGGCACCAGGTGCAGCTAGTACTGAATGGCAATTCTATTGCCCATATGCAGTTCTGGGTCACAGTTCCAGAGAGGAGAGGAGTTTTTGTGGTTGAGTCACAAAAGAGCAGGGATACTGACCATAGTTCCAAAGCAGGGAGGAGAGTTAGAGTTTGCAGCTAAAGGAGGGCAAAGGGCCTGGCCATAGTCCCATGGCTTAAAGAAGCACAAGTGATTGCAGCTGCAGGTCATCAGGGGGTCCTTCCTAGGTAAAAACTAGAGGGCAGACCCCGAGAGCAGCGACCACACCTCTCCCCAAATTATACCACCACTTTGGAAGCACTAAAAACTTGTAGACCCTCAGAACTAACTCTGAAAACAGCAGCATGAAAAAATATGACACTTAAGACAGTGCCTTCCCACACCTAGGTAAGCAGAGCCCAACTTTGACATAAAGTTCAAAGTCAAGAAATAGGCTAGAAAAATGAGCAAAAAAAACAAAACAAAAAAAGAACTTGACCATAAAAAGCACAAGCTCAGAAGAATGTTAAAACAGCTACAACCAAAACCTCAAAGAAAAAATGCTAACTGGACCCAAGCCCAACAAGAGAGCATAAAAAAAACCACTGCATCTAGAACTAAAGATGGTAGCCAGTGTCATCTAGAGGAAGGTACATTTTCAAGAAGAAATAGTGAGAGAAAAATCTAATGAGGGGATTTGATAACAAATAGGAGTTTAAGAGGCATAATAGAAAGGCAAGGTAAAAGGATAGATATATGAAAGGGCTAGAGCTAAGGCAGATGGGAATGGAGGTCCTAGGAGGAATGGAAGGGAAGGGAGTTTTCTTCCAGGTAGTGAGGGAGCATCTGATTTAAAAAGATTCAGAAAGGAAGGGTATTACCTAAGCACTTATTTGAGATGTTATAGAAAGATGTGCTGGACCAGATCAGTCAACTTGAAAGTGGGGTCATAGGGACCATTTAATATGACGTTGTAAGGTCTAAAATTCTAGATGTGATGTCTAAAATCTAATAAGTGGTCGCCTCAAATTAGAAACATATAGCACTAATCTTTGGACATTAAGTATTTATTAAAGTATATTAGGGGTTAGTAAAGAGAAACACATGGATAAAGAATAAGATCTGTATATTCTCCCTATTCTGCCTGCCCCTGCTGTCAAGCCAAAGTCTGGAAACCAAAAGACCCTTGCTTCTCCTTGGCTTCTCCCTGAAGCCTCCTGTGAAACAGGAAACAGGGCTGTCCACACACACACAGCTCCAAGCTAATTGGCTAGTAGCTCTGATTGACACAACCCACAGGCAGCAGACATCACTTCCTGATGCCAATCTGACCTTTGAAACCTCCAGAGGTTACCTCACACTTTCTCCTTATGGCAGAGCTTCCCTGAAATATCTTTCTCAGCAGGTTGGTAGTGCTCTGATTCTTACAACCCACAACCCACCTTTGTCATGATAATCAATTACTAGAGATGTCTCAAACACAATGCCTTCATTCATTGTCACCCTTCTATAGGCTCTTCCTCAATTACCCAAACTTTTCTGCACCAGCTGGCCAACTGGGGTGATTATAACCAAAACCCTAAGCCCAGAAAATCTTCCTCTCCTTATACAAATTTAGCTCTCCCAAATCACCTCAAAGAGGGTGCTTACCCCACATTCCCCCACCCCCCTCAGGTTGGTTCTATGTTCTGGGGTGGAACCCAATGAGTAAAAATGTATCACAGATTTTCTTTTGCAAGAGAAAAATTTTCAGTATTGAAAGTCAACTACTTGGCTAACTACATTTATCATATTAACTGAATAATTAAAAAATTTTAAAGTCTACCCAATCTAGACAAGATTTAAGGAAGAATTTTTCAAATAGAATGCGATATATGCAAACATATTGGTCTCACTAAAATATTCTTTTTTTTTAAAAAAAAGTCTGAGCAAAAATGGCTTTGGTACCATTAACAAATGATATTACTTTAAAAATATTCTTAAGTCCATGGTCTCATTGTTTTAACTTTCCAAATTTCTCATTTTATAATATATACAATATTGATAGGAGTAGAAGATATCTAATTTATATCTAAATATGGGTGTGCTCAAAATTTTTTTCTTTACTGCTAAAAATATGTAATTAAAAAAAAAATTTTTTTTTTTTGGCAGGGCAATGGGGGTTAAGTGACTTGCCCAGGGTCACACAGATAGTAAGTGTTGTGGTAAAATATGAAAGTTTTTAACAGTCGGTTAGGATAACTGAAAGACGCCAGTTTTTCAAGGACCACCCTTTTGGGGAGGAGATGAACAGTCCGCCTGCTGCGCATGTCAGACTGCCTGCCGGGTACAGTCCGCCTGCTGCGCATGTCAGACTGCCTGCCAGGTACAGTGCGCCTGCTGCGCATGTCAGACTGCCTGCCGGGTACAGTCCGCCTGCTGCGCATGTCAGACTGCCTGCCAGGTACAGTGCGCCTGCTGCGCATGTCAGACTGCCTGCCGGGTTTTTTTTTTGACTTCCGGGGTGGAGAAAAGGAGAGAGGCCTTTTTTGCCTGCTTGGGGGGACTCCTGACGGCGCGGCACGGACTCTCTCTCTCCAAAGGTGGCCTTGTCGGTTGGTGGCCTTGTCGGTTGGTGGCCTTGTCGGTTTGGTGAGTTGTTATAAGGAATATAGACTAAGCTTAGACTTAAGACGATTTGTATTGTGTTTCTACTTTCCTATCCTTCTAACCAACATCACCTTGTGACTATCATAACTATAAATAAAAAGGTCTATCTAGAAAACCAAAACCTGCTTCCATTTACTAGTTTGGGAGATAAATTAAGGGAAAGGTTAAGTAGGGGAGATTTATGATCTAATATCCAATTTTAAATCTCACAGTTTTGGCGACTCCGCCGGGACCTTAAGGACCCTCCCACCCTCCCTAGTTTGGCCATAAGCCGGCCAATTCGGTGGATTTTCCAAATTACCCCCCCCCCCCACGGACTTTCCCTTTGTCTAATCTCCCTTAAAGACTTTAAGCCTCTAAGAGTCTTGCTTTAAACAGAAAAGCCAGCCCAGTTTAAAGGGCAAGATGCTCGAATATTCTACTATCCCTTTGATTTTTCTCATCGGAATGTATTGGGACAGCATAACATCCCGACTTAGAGGAATAGTTTACTCAATGGTCCTTCATAACATTATTGGTTTTTTCCTCATTCAGGCAGCAAAAAGTTTTTTGTATAATAGTATACGTGAGAATCTTTGGGAAAATACGTTTAATATAAGTAGAAATTTTATGCCTGCAATTGAAATACCTTTTAATACCACATCCATAGTTCATACAACTAAGGATTTTATTTTTTTTTGGTTTTTTTTTGTTTTTGTTATTATCATTGTTTTTGTTATTATCATTGTTATGATATGGGGGAAATTCTCACATATGGAGAGAGACCTCGAAATGAAATTCTCACATATGGAGAGAGACCTCAAAATGGCTGTTTCTACTAGAGATGATCCAAGTTCAGAATCAGATCAGCAGAAACTACTCCCTCTGCAGGAAGCTATAGAACATAGTAAGAAGGGAGTGCCAATTCAAGTCAGAAAATATAGCCCCTTTAGACCAAGTGACTTGAGCGCATGGAAATCAATCATCCCTAGTTTTGAGAAAAATCCTAACACTGTAATTTCACAGTTAAGGACTATATTTAATGCATATCAACCCAGTTGGGCTGATGTTACTTGCCTTTTGGAAACTTTACTGTCCCCAACTGAGATTACAGATGTTATCTCAGCAGGAAATGCCCTTGTTGCGAAAGGTAAGGCCGATGTGGAATGGCCTCTAAAGGATCCAGAGTGGAATTATAATGATGATAGGGATTTCCAAAGATTAAAAGATGCTAGAGAAACACTTCTGAAGGGAATGGAATCTTGCTCTAGAAAACCAGAAAACTGGCAGAAATTTTTAAGCCTACCTCAGGAGGCTAATGAAAGACCAAACAGATTTTATGATAGACTTTGTGAGGCCGCTAGACAGTACACCAGATTGGATCCAGTAGATTTAAGAGATTCCTGTATCATTCTCAACACATTTGTTTATAATTCACTGCCAGAAATACGCAGATACTTTCTGAAACAATGTCCAGACTGGAGAAATCTCTCAGTAGATAGAATTAAGGAACTTGCAAATTATGTCTTTGACTCACGTGAGGAAGATCCAGATCACCCTAAACAGAGCATTCTGGCACCAGCGATTACTAGTCAGCCATGTGGATACCGGAGCAAGGACACTAAGGTGTGTTGTTACTGTCGTAAGGAGGGGCATGAATTGAGAGAATGTAGGACTTGGAGAAGAAATTCTAATTCTAATTACAGGCGAAATCAAAATAGAAATAGATCTTTTTGGAGGAATACAGAAAGGCAGTACCAGAATAATGGTAACCAAGACCCCCCTCAGAAGAGGACACAGGAATGATGGTGTCTTGGGGAGGAATGGAACATAGATAATGAAAGCCATATATTCCCAGATCCGGATTTTTTGAATGCACTTGTGCCAGTCCATTCACCTCCCCAGAGTAATGAACCACATGTCACCTTAAAAGTGGGGGAGACTTATTATGATTGTCTGCTAGACACAGGAGCCTCTAAATCAGTATTAGTAAGCAAACCAGATGCTGGGTGTAGACCTGTAGGATATTTGAATGTAGTGGGAGTCTCAGGAAAGAGCCAGAGAGTGGCAAAATTGAATCCTCGCATGGTATCTATGGGGCCCTTAACAGTAGAACATTCATTTTTACTCATGCCTGATGCCCCTGTAAATTTATTAGGTCGTGATCTCCTTTGCAAGCTTAGAGCAACCATATCTTGTGCTCCAGATGGGGCTGTCTCCTTACAATTGCCAGAGGATACTGTTCATTTATTACCAATTTTACTTACAGAAGCTCAAGGAACAGCAGGGGAGGTATCCAAAATCCCCTCTGACATTCCTGAGTCTTTATGGGCCTCATCCCCTAATGAGGTGGGGCTCCTTAAGTCTGCCATGCCTGTTACCTTTAAAGTTAAGGGGGGACCACCCCCCTCCATTCCACAGTATCCATTGTCTAGGGAAGCAATAGAAGGGATCACCCCTATAATTGAGGCTTTGAAAAGCCAGGGTATTATTATTCCATGTCATCACTCTCCATGCAATACTCCCATTTTGCCAGTTAAAAAACCCAAGCCTGGGCCAGATGGTAAACCTGTTTATCGCTTTGTGCAAGATCTTAGAGCGATTAATAATTATGTTATTCCTAGACATTCTATAGTCGCAAATCCGGCTATGATAATTTCCTCAATTCCCTATGAATCTACATGTTTCACAGTGGTAGACCTTTGCTCTGCCTTTTTCTCCATACCAGTACATGAGGACTTCCAATATTTATTTGCTTTTACCTGGAAAAATAGACAGTGGACCTGGACTAGACTCCCACAGGGATTTGTAGACAGTCCCACATTATTTTCCCAAATTTTACAGCAGGATCTGGCCTCTATTACCTTTAAAGCCTCCACACTAGTACAATATGTTGATGACTTACTTTTGGCCTCTCCTAATGCTGAAATTTGTCAGGAAGATAGCCGTCACTTACTGCTGGAGCTGCACAAGAGAGGACACAAGGTTTCCAAGACAAAGGTACAATGGTGTTTGCCCCAGGTAGAATATTTAGGATTTATTTTGGCTGCTGGAACTCGCTCTGTCTCTTCTAAGCGAGTCCAGGCCATTCAACAACTCTCTGCCCCCACTACTAAGAGGCAGTTGAGAGCCATTCTGGGAGCAGCTGGGTACTGTAGACAATGGATACCCTCTTTTGGTGAAATTACTAAACCCCTCATAGCTCTTACAAAAAGTTCTGTTCCAGACATTTTACAGTTGGATCCCCAGCATCTCTCAGCCATAAAAGAATTAAAACGGGCCTTGTTATCAGCACCTGCCCTAGGACTGCCAGATTATAGTAAGCCTTTCACTCTCTTTGTGCATGAACAAAGGGGGGTGGCTTCTGGAGTCCTGACTCAGTCACTGGGGCCTAACCAGCGTCCTATAGCCTACTATTCAATTCAGCTGGACCCTGTAGCGGCTGGAGTGCCACCTTGCCTTAGAGCAGTGGCGGCCACAGCGCTTTTGGTAGAAAAAGCCTCTGATTTGGTCCTAGGTAACCCTCTAACTGTGCAATGCCCTCACGAAGTGGAGGCTCTCTTACTACGTCACAGGACACAAGCCTTTTCAGATCAAAGGCTGGCTAAGTATGAAATAACCCTGTTAGGTAATGAGAATATCACTTTAAAACGCTGCACAGTTCTTAATCCAGCAACACTACTCCCTAATTTACCATTCTCGGGGGAACCGTTGCATGACTGTGCTTCTTTAGTTGATATGGCTGAAAAACCCCGTGATGATCTTTTTGATACACCTTTAGAAAATCCTGATCTTGTCCTCTATACAGATGGTTCCTCATTTATGAGAGAGGGAACCCGTTTTACTGGAGCTGCTGTAGTTTCTGATTATGACACCCTCTGGGCAGCTTCTCTGCCTTCCCATTTTAGTGCACAGGCTGCTGAACTTGTGGCTCTTACACAGGCCTGTAATATAGCTAAAGATAAGAGTGCCACCATTTTTACTGACTCGAAATATGGCTTTGGCATATGCCACTTTATTGGTATGATTTGGCGTCAACGAGGCTTTCTAACATCCTCGGGCAAGGCTATTGCCAATGGGGACCTTATCAAGGACCTCTTAGATGCCCTAAAACTGCCTTCTTCCCTAGCCGTTGTACATTGCCCTGCCCACACAGGGAATAGTGACCCTGTTTCAAAGGGAAATGCACGAGCCGATTCTGCAGCCAAGCTTGCTGCATTAGAAGCTCCTGAACATGTATTTAACCTTTCACCTTCTGAGGATATTCCTTCCAACCTAACCTATGACGATTCTGAAGTAGAAAAGTGGAAAAAGAAATTTAAGGCGAAACAGATCAATGGCATCTGGGTGTCTCCGGAAGGTAAGCCATTTCTTCCCCAGAAATTCTACCACCAGGTATGCCTCTCTGTTCACAGAAAAGGCCATTTTGGTACACAAGGCATTGTAGACTCTATTAAGAGAACCTGGATAGCACCAGGTGTGACTAATACAGCATCTCGAATCTGCTCGGGCTGCTCCACATGTCAGTCTTATAATCAGTATGCTTTTAAGGCCAAAGCTTATGGAGGGCGTCCTCTAGCATATACACCTTTTGAGCACTTACAAATTGATTATATTACTATGCCAAAAGCAGGACATTATAAATTTTGCCTTGTTATAGTTGATCAGCTCACTCGGTGGGTGGAGGCCTTTCCCAGCCCCCGAGCCACAGCTGCCTTTGTTGCCAAAATTCTTCTTAAAGAGATAGTACCTCGTTTTGGCCCACCAGCCCGCATCGATTCTGACAAAGGCACACATTTCACTGATTCGATTTTATCCCAAATCTACTCTTTCTTGGGAGTGACTCCAAAATTCCACACGCCCTACCATCCACAAAGTTCAGGCCAAGTCGAACGTATGAATAAAGAGCTTAAGAGTATGATTGGCAAATTATGTACTGAAACCCATTTGAAATGGCCTGATGTTCTACCATTGGCATTATTCTATCTACGAAGTAGACCAAGAGGAGAACTTCATATATCTCCTTATGAAATGCTTTTTGGTCACCCTCCTATCCAAGCTAAAACTTTTTCCCCAGTTTATACATCACTGGTGGGAGGTGATACTTCTGTTGCTTCCTATATACAGGAATTACAGACCAGGCTACGTGAACTCCATGAGGCAGGAGCTGTGGTCCAGGCAGGACCATTAGACTTTTCATTGCATAACTTCAACCCAGGAGATAAAATATATGTGAAGAATTTTCAGAGAACCAGTGGAACTCAACCTGCCTGGGAAGGACCTTTTCAGGTATTATTGACAACTCCTACCGCCATTAAAATTGGTGAAAAAGACTCAAGGATTCATTGCTCTCATATAAAGCCTGCACCATTCATAGGTGAAGAGATTTCAGATAGACCTGAGGTAGACGCTAAAGAGGTAAAAACCCTAACGATAGCAACTGTTAAAGAGCAAAGAAAGTTCAGAGGAAACAGGAAGTTCCCATTTAAGAATCCCACTGATCAGTTAAATGCTTTGGGACTCAGTCTTCGTAAAGTATCAGGAGACGGAAATTGCCTTTTTAGGGCTTTAGCAGACCAGCTAGAAGGTCACTGTAGAAATCATCTCAGACACAGACAAGAAGCTGCTTCTTATATGATTAACCATAGACAAGAGTTTGAGTCTTTTATAGTAAATGACTCCCCTTTTGAAGAATATGTTGATGAATTAAAGAAATTTGGAAAGTGGGGAGGAAATGATACAATTGTAGCATTTGCTAAGCAGCATCAGCTGAATGTTGTGGTTCATCAATTAAATCAGCCTTTATTGAAAATCAGTGGCACAGACAAAACTGATGCTACAGAACTCCACATTTTCTACCATAAAGAACATTATGACAGCATTAGAAAGATCAATGACAATTCAGAAACCCCTGCCACTTTGGCATGCAGAGAATTGGGGAACCAGTTAAAACAATGTGGCATACCCCAAACTCTAGCAGCTTAAATACCTTATAATTTAACAAGCATTTCCTTCTACAGGCAAAAGCACTGAAGTACATGGCCTAGTTTTCTGGCCTACCTCAACTATTTTTTTTTTATTAATTTTTGGGTTTTTTTTGTTTTTGTTTTGACTTTTGAAAGGCACTGAAAAGACCTGGAATTGACTGCACCTTTAAGTTCTTTAAGAGCACAAAAGGGTGCTTAGCGAATCTTTTGCTTTTTATTTTTTATTTTTGGTTTTGCTTTGGTTTTTTTTTACTTTTGTTTCTTTTGCTTTTCTTTAAAACTAAATTTTGTAAACTAAGTGATTATTCAAAGACATTTTAAGTATATGCTGTGGGTGAGGCTATCGGGCCTCAGAAGCTACCAGAATTCTTCTTTTTTTTTATTTACTCTTTCTTTTTGAGAGAACCATGAGTTCTAATGAGTTTTGTTTTATTTATTTATTTTTCTCCTTTCTCTTGTATGTTGTTCTGTTTAACTAAAAAGTACCAGAAATTGCTTGATACCTCACTGAAAACATTGAATATTGAATCTTGCTAATTGAAGTCTTATTTCTTTTTGATGAATTAATCACCACTTTAAGTATCTGCTACTGTTATACCAGAGAATTCATGTATAAGATGATGTGGTCTACTTGCTAAAAGAAGATTATGTAATAATGTCTAAAAGAAGATTATGTAACAATGTCTAATATAATCAGCTATTTACATTCGTTTATTATTTATATGTCATTATACTCTGGGCATGGTTTGGAATTATTGTATATATCACTAATATATTCTCAGTTATGCAGCATAGCACACATTTTTACCATCATATTGTCTTTGGTGAAATTAATGAGATTTCAGAAATATGGAAACTTATCATTTCAGAGACTAACTTGCTGTGAACTCTGACGCAGGCCCTGGAGAGAATATATGTGCAACAAAAGGAGAGACAGGTATACGTAAGTCCATGGTTTGCTTATGATGGTGACTATGTAGAGCACAATTACTAGGCACAGTCCAGTATTCATCCTCTCTCCCTCCTAATTTAACCTAATTTAACTGAACTTATTTATCTTTTTATCTCACTCAGTTGAATTCACCTGTGGCCTAGCACAATCACTGGCTGTCTCAGAACCATGAGATATGGTATGATAACCTTTCCATAACATTTTCAGGTGTCATGAACACATACTAAATTTGGCTTTGATCCAGACACATGGTGGTAAAAAGTGTTACACATTGCATAACTACCTCAACCCTCTATTACAAGTCTAACCATATAAAGGAGGGAATGTAATGGAATTTATTAATTTGATCATTGACAATGCTATGCTAAGGTTTTAAAAATACAGCAATTCAAACAGTTAAAGAAGATAATCCAGCTTTCCAGACCAGAGTCCAGAATCCAGTTTTCCAGACCAGAATCCAGTTTCCTCCTGATGACATCTTACCACTTCAAGAAGACAAGAGAACTCAGAGACTTTATATGAACTGTTTTGCTTTATTAGCTTTTACTATCTCCTTTCTGTTATATACTATCTGTAACATGTACTCTCTGCAGAGGCTCTCCCTTTGCAAGACTAATGTCAAAGCGTCGGTTCATGAGGAAAAAAAAAAAATCGCCCCTCTGGACAAAACTTTCCTCTCTTCCTTTTCTGTATTGTTGTTCGCATATTATTAGTCAGCAAAAGTTATTATATTCTTTTTACTGTTCCATCAAGGAAACATTCCGTTTCTTGAGGAAGCAAAGGGGGGAAATGTGGTAAAATATGAAAGTTTTTAACAGTCGGTTAGGATAACTGAAAGACGCCAGTTTTTCAAGGACCACCCTTTTGGGGAGGAGATGAACAGTCCGCCTGCTGCGCATGTCAGACTGCCTGCCGGGTACAGTCCGCCTGCTGCGCATGTCAGACTGCCTGCCGGGTTTTTTTTTTGACTTCCGGGGTGGAGAAAAGGAGAGAGGCCTTTTTTGCCTGCTTGGGGGGACTCCTGACGGCGCGGCACGGACTCTCTCTCTCCAAAGGTGGCCTTGTCGGTTGGTGGCCTTGTCGGTTGGTGGCCTTGTCGGTTTGGTGAGTTGTTATAAGGAATATAGACTAAGCTTAGACTTAAGACGATTTGTATTGTGTTTCTACTTTCCTATCCTTCTAACCAACATCACCTTGTGACTATCATAACTATAAATAAAAAGGTCTATCTAGAAAACCAAAACCTGCTTCCATTTACTAGTTTGGGAGATAAATTAAGGGAAAGGTTAAGTAGGGGAGATTTATGATCTAATATCCAATTTTAAATCTCACAGTTTCTGAGGCCGGATTTGAACTCAGGTACTCCTGAATCCAGGGCTGGTGCTTTATCCACTGTGCCACCTAGCTGCCCCTCAAAAATATGTAATTTTTAAAAGTCTGGATATCATTCCACTAGATAACCCCTGAGATGCCTTCCAACTGTGAAATTCTATGATTCTGGCACTTGATATCCCCTAAGTAACAGTGAGTTGTGACAAGGTTAGACATTTGTTGGGGGCTGCTAAAGCAAGGATTTATTCCTGTTTAGCCAAATGACTTCTGAGGTTTCTTTTAATATTCCAGGTCTTGAATAATCAATTCACAAATCTTTTATTTGTAGAAATCCTAAGGGTTAGTTCTAGTGCTGCCTCCTCAATTAAGCATTCCTACATATGCTCAGTTACTAAGCAATGTTTTCCCTTTATTTCTTAATTCCTCTGTTTGGGCTCCTATGAATATCATAAAATGAATTATAATTATTTTCATATTTATCTTATCCCCCTACTAAGGTTTAAGATTAATTCATTCACTAAGTATTCATTTGGCACTCACTATATGCAAGGCACTGGAAATACAAAGACCAAAAGTGAAATAATCCCTGCCCTCAGGAGAAAAAATTAAATTTAAATATGTAAAGTAAATACAAAGTAAACTCAGGGGTGATTGGGGGAGGGGGGTAGGAGAGGTACTAGGAACTGAGGAGATCAGAATAGGCCTCTAGCAGGTAGCATCTGAATAAGCCTTGAAGAAAGCCAAGAATTCCATGAGGCAAAAATGAGAAAGAACTATATTTGAAATATCCCAGGCAATCTGAGATCGAATGCTCTATATGGGGAAGAGTAGGAAGCAAGTTTGGTTTATAATATGGTATATGAAGGACAGTAATGCACAATAAACCTGGAATGGTAGACTGGAGGATGCCTGTAAAGTACTTTTAAAAAATGGAGTTCTTATTTCATCATAGATGTAAGAGGAAGCCATGAGGTGAGGAACTGTTTTTGGAATATCAATTTGATGGTCATATGGAGGATGGACTGGAAAAGGAAGAGTCTAGAAGACGGGAGACCAACTAGGAGATTACTGTAATTGTCCATGAAATACCCTGAAATGGGGTGGTAAATGTATCAAAGGTTAGATAGGAACTATATCCTGTAGGCAGAACTGACAAGACTTGTCAAGTGATCGAGACTTAAGGGTTGAAGAAGGGTCAAGAGTGACTTTTAGGTTTTTGATTTTGGATGACACCATTCTTATGAATGGTAGTGCCCTAACATGAATAGAAAATGAAGACTAAAGGTTTGAGAAGAAAATTGAGTTCTATTTTTTATATGTTGAGTTGAGATGCCCATGACATCTAGCTAGAGATATAAAATGAGGAGTTGTGATATGAGACTACAGCTTAGGAGAAAATCAATCTATTTGTCCATAGGATTATGGGTGGCAGGTTATTGGAAAGTGATTTTTTTTAATATGAAGAGCTATCAAAAAATTAGTCCACATATATGACCTAAACTAACTTATCATCAGAGATAATATGAGAAGGAAGTTAGGTCATCACTATAATGGTCTTCAATCTAGCTGTCATTCAAGAGTAAATTCGGGGTCAGCTAGGTGGTGCAGTGGATAAAGCACCGGCTCTGGATTCAGGGGGACCTGAGTTCAAATTCGGCCTCAGACACTTGACACATTTAGTAGCTGTGTGATGCTGGGCAAGTCACTTAACCTTCATTGCCATAAAAAACAAAAAACAAAACAAAGCAAAAAAAAAGAATAAATGAGGGCTAGAAAGAGGTTAAATCTACTAGCTAGCGTATTGGGAAGCAATGTATGGTATACAGTAGAAAGAGCTGGATTTAAAGTCAAAGAATCTGGGCTCAAATACAAACTATAACTACCTATATGGCCCTGAGCATGTCATTTAATATTTCTGTAAAATAAGGGGGGGAGGTTGGATAACATATATTACCTCTGAGGTCCCTTCCACTCTAAATCAATAATTTGGATGACGATGCATTGAGGATGAATGGCACTCCCCAACCAATCATTTAGAAGTTGTGACTGCTCTCTACTTTTTCAACCCTGTCCCTTGCTCTAGGACAAAGCAGCATAGTATCATGGAAAGAACATTGGATTTGAAGTCAAAGGAACTGGGTTTGAAATCAATTCTGCTACTTACTACCTACCTTACCTTGTGCTTAAGCACTTTAAGCACTTAAGCTCTTTGGGTTTCAGTTTCTCACCTGTAAAGAGGTATTAGACTAAAATGGCCTCTAAGGTCCCTTCTAGTTCTAAATATATGGTCTATATATAAAACTACCCAAAATGCTACATACTTAAAATCTTGGGGAGTCCTGGTCTTCTGGATTCAGTCATTCTATAAGCATTTAACTGCCTACCATGAGGATGCATTGTGCTGACTACTGGTTAAGAATCCTCTTTCTCCCCATCAAAAAAATAAATTTAAAAAGCTGTCCCATAAGGATTTAGTGACCATATTTTCTAACTAAAATTAAGATATGTAGTAACAAAGACTTTTTGTGTTATTTCTTTTATGGGTACAATGGGACAGAATCTGTCCTGTCTGAGAAAATCCAGAATGTTTTATCTGATGCTACTACTACTACATCAAAGATGCAGAGCTAGAATTAGCTAATCCTAATGAGATTATAATTATCCCTAAAGAGTCTGAAAGCCAAGTAAAAAGGGGCAATTATGTTCCTCCTATAAGCCAAGTTAAAGCTCTGAATGAATTTTCCCACAAAAACACTTATAAAAGGTGGTTAAGTTCTAAAACTCGGCTATATTTCGTGTTTAACAGGCTTCCAGAGGCTGGTTAAGATACCTAATTGGCAACACTGTTTCTTCGCGAAAACAAATGAAAAATTCCCAGTAAAACAAATTCCCTTTCCCAAATGTTTGCTGTGGATAAACTGAGAACTGCCCATGTTCAAGGTCCTTAAGGACAAGGTCTTTTCTTTGTTGTCTTTAAATCCCTAAAATGCAGCATAATGCCTGGTACAAAGTAAGTATTTAATAAATTGCTTAGGGGCAGCTAGATGGCACAGTGGATAAAGCACTGGCCCTGGATTCAGGAGGACCTGAATTCAAATTTAGCCTTAGACACTTGACACTTACTAGCTGTGTGACCCTGGGCAAGTCACCTAACCCCAGTTGCCTTACCGGAAAAACAAACAAACAAACAAACAAAACCAAAAACAAACAAACAAAACCCACAAATAAATAAATTGCTTAATGAATTGAGGTTTCTAGGCAATCATCCTTAAGAGTTCAAAAAGCTTTATCTTGTTGCCCAATTCACCTTTGTTTTGAACATTTAACCTTTCACTTTAGATGTCCCCTCAAAATTTCTCTATTTGTATATCTCTGCTATCTGTTCCTTGTTGAATTATACTTGCCATCACCCCAATGGAGGATCTATCTCCATCATCTGTTGCCTGCACTAATATCATCTACCCACTCTGAAAGGCTCTTGTGAGGAAAGAATTTTGCAAACTTTAAAGTGCCATATAAATATGTTTATTACAATAGCTTCTTTTTTGGTGTTGTTTTGTTTTTGCGGGGCATTGGGGGTTAAGTGACTTGCCCAGGGTCACACAGCTAGTAAGTGTAAAGTGTCTGAGGCCGGGTTTGAACTCAGGTACTCCTGAATTTAGGGCCGCTGCTTTATCCACTGCACCATCTAGCTGCCCCTACAATAGCTTCTTAACTATTTCCCCCCAAAATCTACAGTCTCTCCCTTCTCCTTTTTGTTTAGTCATTTTTAGTGGCAAGAGATACAGGAGTGGTTTGCCATTTCCTTTTTCAGCTCATTTTACAGATGAGTAAACTGAAGCAAAAAGAGTAAAATAACTTGCCCAGGGTCACACAGCTAGAAAGCCTCTGAAGCCATATTTAAACTAACTCCAACACTCTATCCATTGTGCAAACTAGCTGCCCCTTCCTTTCTCCTACTCAGCTACAAAATAAACCTGCCCCAAACCTTCATTGTCATCTCTCTATAACACAATTTCACTGCAACCTACCTTCTTTTTTTATTCATTTACTTCACATTCAGGCTAAGTTGGACTATTAATTCTTACCTAAAATTGACAATCAACCTTCCTGTCTTTGTGCACTGGTATAGGATGTCCCTCCCTCAATGCCAAGCATATAAATGCACCAGTCCCTCCTCATCCCTGTCTTTCAGAATCCTGACCTCCTCTATGTCACCTTCTCTAACACAGGTAAAAGTATTCTCTCCTGCTCACATTTTCCTGCAGTATTTTTGTACTGTCTTTATCTGGGCACCAGGCATATATACCCCACCTCATAGTAGAATATAAACCCCTTGAGGACAGGAACAGCATCGTTTTTTAAAAACCTTTAATTCTTAGCAGTACCTTCCACATAGGAGGACCTTAAAATGTTAAATTTAGGGGCAGCTAGATGGCGCAGTGGATAGAGCACCGGCCCTGGAGTCAGGAGTACCTGAGTTCAAATCCTGCCTCAGACACTTAACACTTACTAGCTGTGTGACCCTGGGCAAGTCACTTAACCCCAATTGCCTCACTAAAAAAAAATGTTAAATTTAATATAACCTATTACAATATTAATCTCAGAGGCTCTCTATATAAATTGACTTGGTAAGAATGATCAAAATCATATTAATTTGAAGGTTCTAGTTTTATATTTTGTGTAGTAAAAGAAATTGCTTAAATTTAGCAAATAGCAAGCCTGAACTGCAATGCAGTTGAAGTTTCTTTGTGGATATTTCACTTGGGGAATTTTGTTTGTTTGTTTTTTGCAGGGCAATGAGGGTTAAGTGACTTGCCCAGGGTCACACAGCTAGTTAAGTGTCAAGTGTCTAAGACTGCATTTGAACTCAGGTCCTCCTGAATCCAAGGCCAGTGCTTTATCCACTGCGCCACCTAGCTGCCCCTTCACTTGGGGAATTTTAAGTTTAAAAAATAGGAAAAGAAAAAAGAAAGCACTCTGCTGCATACAGCAGTTGGTCTTAGAAACTGTAAAATAATATTCATAAAAGTCAAAGAGGTGCTTAATAGTTGCAGTTTCTTGGTAACCACTCTTAAGAGCTCAAGGTTTTATCTTGTTGCTTAATTCACACTTATTCCTTGATAAGCACTTCTTTAATTTTTCAACTCAGATGTCCCCTCAAAACTGAGTCTTGGGCTATCTATCTTCCCCTGGAAGTCTCATCCATTTTTTTCGGATTCAATGATCCCCTCTTCATAAAAGCCAGCCCGCAGCCACCTCACAGAACCGAAGGACAAATAGGGACAAGAAGCAAACCTCCCCATCGTGGCGCTTTTAATCATCTTCCAACCTCTGGAGACATGCTCCCCTTCTCGTGGGGGGCGTGGGGAGGGGAGCTGAGGAACCCCTGGACAAATGGGCTTCCTATCCCCTCCCCACCCCGCCAAAGCTCAAGGCTAGGGATCGCTATCCATTTCTGAACAAGGCGGCCATTACCTAGAGAACACCGAGGGACAACCTCCCTCTTCCCCAGTCACCAGAGCCGGGAGGACCAGGGGCGGAAGCACGAGGAGCAGCAGGAGCAGCACCTGGTCCTGCAGGTGCAGAACTAACGTCCTTCCAATAGACCCTTTTCCCGCCCCTCTCACGCAGACCCCCGCAAGGTCCTAAGGTGGGGGAGGGAACTCGGATGGAGCGGGGGTGGGGGGGGAATAAAAGAGGCAGGGTCCGCGGGAGGCGACGCCGCCCCACCTCCACCCTGGGTAGTTTCCTCCTCATCTCCGGGGCTTCTTCACTCCAGCTGATCAGGAAGCTGCAGATCCGTCAAGCGCAAAGGGGGAACAAAACGCGGCTTCGAGAAGAAAGGGGGAGAAGGGGAAAAGGGGAGGTCTCGGAGATCACCGTCCCCCAGGGCAGCCTCACCCCTAGCCCAGGGTCGGAGGGAGGGATGGCCGGCGGCCCCGCCCCCGTCGCAGGTCCCATCCCCGGCCCCCTCACCTGCCTAGGGGGCTGCTATCGTCCCACGGACGAGAGTCGGCGGCGGCCGGTCCCATCCAGGTGGCTGGTCCTTGTGCCCGCTCCCCGGCCCCGCGGCGGATACGCGTGTCCCCGGGTGCTGCCTCCCGCAGGGCTCTAGCAGCCCTCGACGCCCATGGGAGCAGCGGCTGCCGCCCACTTCCCCTTCGTCGGTCCCGCTCTTTCCCGCCCCCCTCCCCCCTTAGCCAGCCCTGGCCGCTAGTCTTACTTGGAACTTGCGCCGGGCGGGACTACTTCCGGCAAAAGCCCATCCCTCCTCCCTGAGACCCATCCTAACCGTCGCCCCTCCTCATCACCGCGTAGAGCACCACCCTCTTAAAGACTCCGGGAGTCCTCACTTCCGGTAGCGCCAGATAAATCCCAGACCCCGCGGGGAGAATTAACTGCGTTTTTTAAATTTTTCTGATTGAAGCGCCCCCCTCCGGCAAGTAATCGTTCCCTCTCTTCTGGGTCTGGTGGGTTGTTGCTTGCACCTCCTGCAGATTCGGTTGTCCGGCGGGCCGGGTGCGGCGAAGGTAGTTTGGAAGCTGCGCCGAGCTTCACGTGGCTGCTGCTAGCAAAGGGCATGTGATAAGGGTCTTTTCTGTGCATTCTGTGCAAAAGGCTCGCAGGGAGGGACCTCAGACATTTGGCTCGTTTTACACATGGGGGAAGCAGGCTCCTCTGAAGAGCCAAATGAGCGGCCGGAGGCCAAGCTCTGGTCGTAGGTGGCCGAACCACAATTTGCAAACAGGCTTCTTGCAGTTGGAGGGGTCGGGGATGCAGTGAGTGTCCGCGGGAGCGAGGTTGGCCTTAAAAAGTTGATCGAAATTTCTCCAGCCCAAAGGGCCTAGTTCAGGTTGGTGACATATATGTAAGTGTTAAGTCAAATTTTCTTCACCCGGTGCTGGAGATGGACCAGTTAGAGAAGAGAGGGAGGGGAGGAGGAGGAGGAGAGGAGGTGGGCATTGTGGGTAACGTAGTGTTCCCTGGGTGAACCATACTACAAAGTCAGTGAAGCAGGATTGTGTCTGGGAAGGTCCGCTGCTGTAGCTCTTGAGGATTAATAACCTTGATTGACTTATGCAGGCTATTTAAAATCCAGAGCCTTTCCTTTATTCCCCTTCTTGATGTTAGCATCTAAGATCCAAAGGTGTTCAGGCGATGTAAAGGGTGACCAAGGTTTGGGGGAGGGAGAAAAGCAACGTTGTTTTGTAATACAAAATATTTTTTGGAAGATAATTGGATTTAATTGAATAGGTATTTTTTAAAGTGTATGTTTCTGGATCAAAAGAGCAAGATAATTTTCAGAATAGAAATCAGACCAACAACTTGGGCAAGTTTTTGTGATGTGAAATCGCCATAGGAAATGATATTACAGGCATATTCATTAGAGAGAGAAGGCAAGGTCCTCTTCCATGGCAGGAACATTATCAAAAGACTACTCCCTGCCTGATGTTGTACTTTGGGGATGCAATGACAAAAAAAACGGAAACTGTCACCCTGCCCCCCCCCAGACCCCTTGCCCCCAAAGGAATCTACATTCACTTACAAAGCTAGATAAGGACTAGGGAATGTTAACAGGGGAGATCTGGGAAGGCTTCTCAGAGGAAGTTTTGTTTATATATATATATATATATATATATATATATATATATATATATATATATATATATATATATATACACACATACACACATACACACATACATACATACATACATACATATATATGTAAATGCAGAGACTCAAGAGAGAGGGAATTGGTATGAAAGAATAATATTATTTATTTGCAAGAAGTGCATTACTTCTTAGTAATAGTAATTCCAACTTAGTAATAGTGATTCCAACATGTTGATAATGAAGGAAATGAACCAGAACAGGTTTCACAGAAGGCACCACTTGCCTTCTTCAGAAAAATTCCCCCCATCTTAGAGCCTCAAAATCACAAAGAACATTCAGGTAAATTGTTACTGCTGATCTTAAATTACACTAGTACTGTCGAGAGATGATTTTAAGTACTATCTTTTGTCCTGAAGAGCAGGATGTGACTAAGGGAAAAAAATTGCAAAATTATGCTTTTTGGAAGTAGGACAATTGAAAAGCCCCCTTAGAGTGTGTTTGAAACAAAACCAGTAACCTATGAAATATTTTTTAAAAGCTTTATGTCTTTTAACACTGGCATACAAACAGGACTCTTGAAGTTGATATTTTGTATTCAAAATATTATGGTCCCAGAGTACCCCAGAAGTTCTCTGGGGCACCTCAAACTACCTTTTCCTTGAGAAAGTAAACCAGAGGACAGACACACCTAAAGAGACAAGTGGAACCAGATCCAACTGAGCTAGCTCCGAGACCCCCACCCTTCATTATAGTCTCCTTCAATCCTGGAGTGAAAAGATTAGGTTCAGCTTCTTCCTTTGTGTCCTGAGGAGATGGCTTGAGATCTGCAGCCACTCCTCACCCAATTCCTCCAGCCACCACCAGTGGAATATGGTCCTCCCTCACTAAAGGAACTTTCCACAGTCAGATGGTCACCCCCATCAGTCCTCTATAAAAGTACCTGCCAGTCTCCTGCTCAAGGAGATTGGTATCTCAGAGCCACTCTCTCTGTGCCTTTCTCTCCATGAGAAGTCCAAGGATTTCTTTCATGGTTTCCCTTCCCTTCCCTTCCTCAGTGCCAAAATAAACTACCATCTTATTCTAATTCCTTTTGTGAGCAAGAGGGTGTAATTCTTTAAAGAGGAATTCCTAAAGACCCCAAACCCCTACCCCTATCCAAAACCCCGTACCCCATTTTCCCCATGACAAAAGTTAACTTCAAAGTTAAATTTAACAGTAGAATTAAGCAATAGGTAGGTACTCAAATATTTGTTGTAGTATTTTTGTGTACTGTGTGAGATGCATGTACTACCTTTCTCTTTGCCTACTTTTTTCAAACATAAGATACTTTTTAAAAAATTAGTAAATATTATATAGAGATGGTCAATTGTGGCTTAATCTGTAGAATGGTTGCTTTAGGATCTAGAAGATGTGGATTCAAAAACAGTACTGCCATTTTCTGTCTGTCACTTAAGTTCTCTGTGCCTCAGACAGTTAACCCCTTAGGATTTTACTAATTTTTCGATGATTTACTCTCTCTTTTCTAAATTAGTGGGAGGAATTAGTGCTAATGAATTCACTGGTCCTTTGCATTTTTGCATAAGGATTATGTAGCAGGTGAATATTAAAATTGTTAATGTAGACCCCAATAACTCAGAAACACTATTGCCATCCTTGTTAATCCATAGTGCCTGTATTTGTGCACTTCTGTTAGTAAGTGGGCTTGTATATTTAGTGAGCAAGAGAAGAATGAGCAATTTCATTGATTGGGCTGCAGACACTTAGTAGCTGTGTGACCATGGGCCAATCACTTAACCCTGTATGCCTCAGTTTTCCCGTCTGTAAAATTAGCTGGAGAAGGAAATGGCAAACCAGTCCAGTATCTTTGCTAAGAAAACCCCAAAAAAGGGGTGATGAAGAAGAGTTGGATGTGACTGAAATGATAGAACAACTCCATTTGTTATAATTACATTAAGGTACTCTAGGAAAATGCTTTTGAAAATAATGTAATATCGAATATCACAGGTTATCAATATGACACCTGGATTCATTCAGATTTTTAAAAATCTACATTAGAAAGGGACATTTACTCCTTTTGTTGGAAATATTATACTTTATTCTTATTGTTGATTTCAGTGAAAAGGTAGGAATCTAGGCCTTAATTTCCTAATTTGCACTATGGGAGCCAAGAAAATAGGGGAAAAATTTTATTGTCATAGGGAAATGGTTGGTGGGGGGTCCTTAGGTATTCCTTTTTAAAGAATTACACCCTCTCCCACACAAATTCAATTAGAATAAAATCAATTTTTTTTTTTTTTAACACTAGAGAAAGGAGACCTTGAGAAGAGTCTTGTGGGGAGAAGGCACAGAAATAATTCTCTGAGATACCTATCTCCTGGAACAAGAGAAAGGCCATTGCTTTTATAGATGGGATGATCGCTTGAGCCTTTATAGGGGGTGGGTTGGGAGAAGTTGGGAGTGGCAGCTGCTCTGATCTCTGAAGCCATCTTCATCCCCTTGGTACCACCCAGGCAGTGGCCATGCCTAATCCGTTTATCTCTCTTGCTTCTCAATGTGGGTTTGTCCTTGAGTTTAGTTTCTCAAGGAGAGCTACCCCAGACCCATATCCTTTAGTTAATCCTGCCAATTTAAACTTTAGTCCTGTTATAGGCCTGGGTACATCATTTGAATGGCCCTGGGTACCCCAGAAGTTTTGTGGGGTAAATCAAAAGAACCTTCTCCTTGAGAAACTAAACCAAAGGACAGACACACCTAACCAGTCTCCCCTACCCCTCAGGGACATAAAATAGGGTGTGGCTGCTGCCTTTGTGGGATGAGGAGCTGAGAGATGGTTTGAGAGATCTAGAGCTGCCCCTCACCCAATTTCCCCCAGCCACCACCAGTGGGGGATGATCCTCCCCCAATAAGGGAACTTTCCACAGTCAGATGATCACCCCCATCAGTCCTCTATAGAAGTATCTGCCTGTCTCCTGCTCGAGGAGATGTGCCATGCCTTCTCCCCATGAGAAGAATTTCTGTCCAAGGATTTCTCTCTTGGTTTCCTTTCACTAGCACCCTAAATAAACTATTATTTTATTCTAATTGGATTTGTGTGCAAGAGGGTGTAATTCTTTAAAGAGGAATTCCTAAGAACCCTTACCCCTATCCCAAACCCCTACCCCTACCCTATATCCCTGTTTGAAACCCCCATCTGATTTCCCCATAACAGTACTAATCTCTCAAGTCCCTCCTAGATACTTTTAAAATTGGAAACAGGTTTAGACAAAATAACTTACCTTCTAAGATGTTTCACAATTTTTATTTTTCCCTTTTACTTACATAATGCAAATTTGGGGAGACCATATCAGTTCATACCATCACTTTTTTGCTTTTAAAAAAATGAAGCAAAGGAGGTCAGTAACAAAAAGAAAGGCTTCACATATGTGAAAATGTTTATTGCAGAACTTTTTATGGTAACAAAGAATTGGAAACAAAGTAGATGCCCATTCATTGGGGAATGGTCAGAAATGATTGTGGTATATGAAAGTAATTGAGTATTACTGTGCTACAAGTTATAATGAGCCTGATGAATGTAGAAAAGAAAGGAAAGACTTAGGAACTAAGGCAAAGTGAAGTTAGCTGAACCAGGAAAACAATAGACAAGGTGACAACAGCTGTGTAATAAAAAGAACACTGGGGGCAGCTAGGTGGCGCAGTGAATAAAGCACCAGCCCTGGATTCAGGAGGACCTGAGTTCAAATCCAGTCTCAGACATTTGACACTTATTAGCTGTGTGACCCTGGGCAAGTCACTTAACCCTCGAGGGGGAAGAACACCAAAAAGACAATCAGAATTGAATGCTGATGAGTTATAACCAAGTTTGGCCCTAAAGGAGAAGGTACTTCTCTCCCCTGGTCCCTGGAGAAGTGGTATGGTTTTTTTTGTTTGTTTTTTTTGGGGGGGTGGGTAGGGCAATAAGGGTTAAGTGACTTGCCCACGGTCACACAGCTAGTAAGTGTCAAGTGTCTGAGGCCGGATTTGAACTCAGGTACTCCTGATTCCAGGGCTGGTGCTCTATCCACTGCGCCACCTAGCTGCCCCGAAGTGGTATGTTTTGAGAGGGTGGGGAGTAGATTGTGGATGTCGCACACTGCATGTAAGTAAGCCATTTTTTGGATATATTAGTTTTGCAGAACTTTTTTTTTTCCTTTCTCCTTATTTCCTCTATCCCCTATAGATGGCTCTTTTGGGAGTAATAGAGGAAAGAATTCAGTGAGAATGTAAATAAGGGGCAGCTAGGTGGCGCAGTGGATAGAGCACCGGCCCTGGATTCAGGAGGACCTGAGTTCAAATCTGGCCTCAGAGACCTAACACTTACTAGCTGTGTGACCCTGGGCAAGTCACTTAACCCCAATTGCCTCACTTAAAAAAAAAAGAGAAATGTAAATAATATAAGAACAAATTATATCAATAATATTTATCTTTTTTAAAATGTGGTAAGAAGTACTTGGCAGCACATATGTTAAAATTGAAGCCTTGTGCAAAAGATTAGCCTGGCTCCTGCATAAGGATAACACAAAATCATGAAGCATTCCATATTTTTAGAACAAGTTCAGAAAGACACAGACAAGCAGGACAGTTTGGGAACTACAATGTTAAAGTTACATCATTTAAAAAATAAGCAGTATGTAGTATAGATTCATTGTTTCATAAATTCTTTCTGTCCTTTGTATCTAGACAGGATTATTTGGATGTTTGTCAAGTTTATAACAATTTTTAAAACATTTAATAATTAAATACAATGAGACTTGTGGAAATATAGCAGTGTTAGGGTCCAGAACAGCTCAGATCCTTCACCAACAACCTAGTGAGGTCCTAAAAATGCACCAGGTGGGAAAAACAAAAGTAAAAAGAATTACCTATAAATTTCTCCAGCACAAAGGACAGCCAGAATCTTTCTGGAAGCCCTGAATGGGAGAAAGTATGATAAGCAGCACAGTCTAATTGGCAGGAACTCCCTTGAGAGATTTTGTACCAAGGAACCACCATTAAGATCTTGGCAGGTACCACTACAAAGAAGAGGAGAATTTACAAAAGGTGAAAGAGGCTTAAAGCCAAGAATGACCTATCCATCCAAAATAAGCACAACCCAACACAGGAAAAAAAAGGAATCTTTAATGAAATAGAGTATTTCTCAGTCTTCTGGATGAAAAAAGCAAGATTTGAATAGACATATTGAAATGAAAATATAGGACTCATGAGAAACAATTAAAACATTCAGTTGGAAGGAATTTTGTGAAGCTGAATTTTTTTATATGCTTATGGGTGACAAAAATGGCTTCTCAGAATGCTGTTATCATTTATCCTTCATTTTTGAAGAGGAACAATGAAATCATGGGGAGAATGTCAACCCTGATCATGAACTGAACTTAAGTGAGGCAGTTACAGAAATTCATCAGCCTCACTATTTCAGTCATTGAAGTCCAGTAGCAAGACTAAAGTCAAGACAACTGGCAATACCCCAGGTTGCAGTGGATGAACTTGATATCTTCTATGTCTAGCAAAGCTCTAAGCATTCCACAGTGACAGCTTCCATCTCCTTTGGGGCCATTGGAACAAATTGTTTTCATCTGCCCATTGTACCAGGGGAAGTCTTCCCCTGGAGTAGACATTCCCCTAACTCACTGTTGGGTTTGAGGCCTGTCAGTTACCCTCGTCCTGGTTTTGCCCATCTACCAAGACAGTTTTACTGGGTGTGGCCACTGTACATGGTATGGCTTCCTGGAGCCACAATTGAAAGTTGAGTGCCAGATGGACACCAAGGGTAGATGGGCAGCCCTGAAAAGGGACATTCTTCATTAGAACCCCTTCCCACCACCAAAGTAAGGCCTCCCTCCTTTCTCTTTTGTAGGCTCTTTCCTTTGGAGACAACAGAGGTCACTTTCCCTTCTTTGCTAGCCTTTGATTTGACCCCACTGTATCACATACACCTATCCCTCAGCTTCTTTTCCCCCTCTTTCATGTACCCTCATGTTAAAATGTAGTCTCACAAAAACAACAATACATTGATTCACCTGGAGGCAGGATGTCATCAGGTTCTGTCCATAATGCCCCCTTCTGCCTGCCTTTCGCTGTTACCAGTACCAGATTTCCATCTTCATCTTTGTCTCTGTGTACATTTAGAAAGAGGTCTCCTACCAGTTCTCTGTTGGGGTTGCTATCCTTGCCTGCTGCATTTTTTCACTCCTGCTGTATGTTTGGGATGGAGAAGCAGTCTTTTCAGTTCATGGTTTTCTTTCTAAAAATTCTTGAAAACTCTTTATTATTGAACACCCATCTTTTTTTCATGTATGTTTAAGCTCATATTTGTATGGTAGGTCACCCTTGGCTATAATCTGAGGTCCATTGCTCTTCAGAACATTTCATTCTATTCACTCCTACATTTTCTAGTGGGAACAGAATAGTCTTGCATTATTTTGGATGTACCTTTTGTATTTGAAGGTTGTTCTCCCAATAGCTTATAGAACTCATTGTTTCTGAATTCAGTTGTTAAATTTAACCACTATATTCATTGAAGTTTGCAGCCTTGGATTTTTATCTGGAAGTGATCTGTGAATTCTTTCTATTGGAATTTCATTTTCTATGTCCAGAAATTTTAGGTAGTTCTCTCCTATTATTTCCTTCATTTTGGCTGAATTATTGATTGGTTTATAGAATTATTAATTGGTCTCTTTTGACCCAAATAATGGGAAAATCCCTCCTGAAAGAAGACATGAGGTTTATCTCCCCACCTTTGAGTTTTACCAATGAGTTAAGTGAGCCATGCTAGTTTGTAGCAGGGGAGACTGTAAGTAGAATTTAGTCTTAGTCCTGGCCCCCCTACTTTATGAAATAAGTGTGTCAGGGCCAGTATATCCAGTTCTTTGGATACTCTCTGGAAAGATCATGATGATAGCAAATGGGGAGTAATGCTTTAATCACACTTCAATAAGGCACAGAGTGTACAGAGGTAAATTGTGAGGGGATGGGATAGTAGAGGGAGAGAAGTAGTGGACAATGGAGATAGGGAGGGGTACAAAGAGTCACTTATGTAAGTGCAGATCAGAGTTGTAAGCACTTGGGGACTAGGTTGGGGAGTGCTCGGGGTAGCAGTTTGGGGTCCCATTTTTATAGAGTTTTGGTGGGGGGAGGATTATAAACTCTTATGCATACAACCTTTGGTTTATCAGCATATCAGCACCATTCCAAAGTTAGCAGTACCATCTTAGAGTTCCTTCATTTGCATAACATCTTGCTGGTGTTTTCCTGAGCCTATCTGGAGCTTATCTGAAATTTACAGACCAGGAGTAGTTAACGGGGCTGAGGGGCAATTGCATCAGGACCTAGCTGGCTTCCCCTAATTTAACACATAGTCTCAGGATATGGCCTCAGTTAACTTATGAGGTAGTTGCCAGAGGATCCTGTATTCCCCTAATTTATGAGATAATTTGTAAGTAACTGTTATACTCGTTTATAACATATGGGACTCCTAGTACTGTTGCCTTATTCTGTGGTTGTTCAGTAGTGTCTGACTCATCATGGCCTTCATTTGGGATTTTCTTGTCAGAGATACTGGACTGATTTGCCAAGTCCTTCTCCAGCTCGTTTTGCAACTGAGGCAAACAGGGTTAAGTGACTTGCCCAGGGTCACATAGCTAGTAAATATCTGAAGCCAGATTTGAACTCAGGTCCTCATAACTTCAGGACTGTCCTTCTATCCACTGTGTCACCTAGCTGCTATAATATGCATACATATATACATACACACACACATATACACATACATACATTTTTAAACACATAAAAAGATGTATCTTTATACACACATATAAAGCATTTTTCAAACTTTAAGGGTCTAATGCATCAGTTCTAATTATCATTTTAAGGAACAAACAAGCTACCCTGGCGGATCAAAGAGGATCCTTAATACTTATTTTATGCCATAAATAATTAGAAGACATTGCTTTTTTCTTAAACAAGTGGTTATACTTTATTTTCCACTTTTGGAATATTAAAAATAATTATGACTACCTCTTTTGATCACTAAAAAAATCTCTATCAAGAATGTGGAAAAGAGCTTGTTGAGACCAAAGGGACTGTTAGAAAGAAGCTGAGAAGCTTGACACAATGAACCATTGCTGACAGTGGCCCACAGGATGAGACATTTAATTAACTTCCTCCTCAATAGACTTAAGTCCTACTAACATCTGACATTCTCAATCTATTGTTCTCTCTTGGTTTTTTGGTGAGATTTGTCAATGCAGATTCATTTTTCTATTCTGCGCATTATTTTTTCTGTGTAGGCCATAAATTGCACTTTTGTAATTCCTATTTCTCTTTTGAACCACTCAGGAACCAATGTTGTCCCATGTTCTCCTCAAATTCCACAGGGTCCTTTAACTTGTCATGTTGGATCTTTTTCCTTTGTTTTGCAGCATTTATTCAGCTGTCTTAACTCCTTTATTATATTTGAAAGTAATATTTCTTTCTTTTGTTAATGTATTTCCTATTAATCTATCTGTTTATTGTAAAAGACTTTGAGTTTTTTTCTTCCTGAAATCTTTGATAATTTCAGTCTCTCCCCTCCCCCTTCTTTTTTCTATCACTCACTTCTTCAATCATTCCCCTCTGTGGTTGGGGTGGTGGGGCTGGATCTCAAAGCATCTTAGCTTCCTCTCACACTGAATAATTATGGTTCACTAGTCTCTCTTTGTCCCAACTGACTTCTTTTTTTTTTTTTTTTTGCGGGGCAGTGAGGTCTAAGTGACTTGCCCTGGGTCACACAGCTAGCAAGTATCAAGTGTCTGAGGCTGGATTTGAACTCAGGTCCTTCTGCATCCATGGCCAGTGTTTTATCTATTGCACCACCTAGCTGCCTCCCCCCCCCCCCCCAATGACTTCTACAAGTGATTAAAATTAACTCCACTTGGAAGCTGTGCTTTTACCTTCCAGCTTGGTAGAGTGCTGTACAACCCCTTACCATACATAGTTTACTCTCCTGGTGTACTATTCAGCTCCCTCTCTTATTTCTTAGTCTCAGCATTCACTGTTCAGAGCTTTATAGAGTCGATGCTACAAGGGTTTTCTTCCTTGGCACCAGCAGTTTGGAGTTTTGCAGCCCTAGTGCTATAGCTAGCTTTTGCTCCTGATAAGGATAGCCTCCTGGCTGTTTGTTGTAGCCAGGGCAAATTTTGCAGCTTACATCCAAAGTTTTCATGGCACTGGAAAGAGGAAGGCAGTACAGGATTATGGATATGTGTTTTGTTGTAAGCCTGCATCATGTCCTTTGTTCTGCTAGTGCAGTTATTTGCAGTGTAGGAGGTGCTGAGCCCAGGTTTGGTAAGCATCAGTTCATGTTTGTTTGTCATTGGTTTTTCGTTTGTTTGTTTTGTTTTGTTTTGTTTTTAATTCTGTATGTCCTAGTCCATGTAGACAACTGAAGTTCCTTTATCTTTGGTTCATAATTTATGTTTTAGAGAGATTCAAGAGCTTTTTGGGATCAGAGAAAATGTCTAATCCTCCTTCTTGTTGCTCACATGACACAGAAACACTAATTCACTATTTTTTTTTTTTTGCGGGGCAATGGGGGTTAAGTGACTTGCCCAGGGTCACACAGCCAGTAAGTGTCAAGTGTC
Source organism: Dromiciops gliroides (assembly GCF_019393635.1). NCBI lineage: Eukaryota > Metazoa > Chordata > Mammalia > Microbiotheria > Microbiotheriidae > Dromiciops > Dromiciops gliroides. Next base: position 479,700,225 of record NC_057861.1, read on the forward strand.
TGAGGCCAGATTTGAACTCAGGAACTCCTGAATCCAGGGCCAGTGTTTATCCACTGTGCCACCTAGCTGTCCCCCTACTAATTCACTATTGATTGCTAGAATTGTAAATTGACCAAACTCTTCCAGGAAACAATTTGGAACTATGCCTCCAAAAGTCACTGAACACTGTATACCTCTGGATATAAATCTTTACCACTACTAGTATCATGAGTGAATTTAATAAAGGTACACTGAGGTACAGACTCTGAGCCAGAAAAGTATTAACAGTGACATATCTAACTGTTAACAGAGCAGGTCAGACTGGCAGCCTCAGTAAAGCCAGTGATCCCAATAAGAAGGGGGTTACCTTCTTTTCTGACATGCAGTAGTCCTAAAACATTACAATTGGCTGTACTAAGAAAAATGGACAGGCATTCTGGTGAGGCTAATCACTCCTCTCTCTGACAATTAAGGAATGTTAATTATTTTATGGCACTCCTCTGTCTCTTGTAATCTTTGCTAAGAGATCAGTTCTAACAGACTTCCTGTACTCCATCGAGGAGATCAAATCTCTTAACTGTACTAGGAAGGGCAAGGACAGACAACATATCTTTTGAGGGATGGCACCAGGTTAAGCTGGTTAGGGATTACAGACCTCAAGCAGATGTCCCCAGGGTCTGTCTAACAGTATAAGTGATAAAACAACTTTCCTTTTCATTAATTATACCTTTAAACTAACTTGGAGGGAAAACTGCATTCCTGAAGGTAAATTCAGGCAGGTATTAACTCAGTTATAAAAATCAATGCAGCATGAAATCAATTACATTGTAAAGTCAACACAGTAGATATCAGAGGTAATGTTAATTTTGAACTTTCCACACTAGGCTGTAATGACTCCAGTGTCTGAATGTTTCTAAATTTGCATCAAGACATATCCGGTCCTTCTGGAAAGCAATTTGGAAGCATACCCCTAAAGTCATTGAACAGTGTATGCCCTTGGACACAGAAATACCACTAGTAGACTGTAATGACCCCACTTTTTAAATGTCTCTTCATTTGCATTAAGACATAGGACTATACTCCAAACAGATCAACAGAGGAAAAGGATCCATATATACAAGAATATTTATAGTTAATTTTTTTTAGAATAGCCTATTAAGGAATGGCTAGAGAATTATGGTATATGAATATAATGGAACATTATTGTACCATAAGTAATTATGAAACAGTTTCAGAAAAAAATGGAAGACTTATATGATGCAGAGTGAGCAGAACCAAGATGATAACTTATACAATGAGCATTATTATTTTGTTTGCTTGTTTGTTTTTGCAGGGCAATGAGGGTTAAGTGACTTGCCCTGGGTCACACAGCTAGTAAGTGTCAAATGAGTGAGGTCACATTTGAACTCAGGTCCTCCTGACTCCAGGGCCAGTGTTTTTTCCACTGCGCCACCTAGCTGCCCCCTAGCATTATTTTTAAAAACAACAATAACAACTTACTTTGAAAGACTATAAATCTGATCAGTGTAGTGAAGGATAGACCAATGATTCCAGAACACCAAAATGAAGCACACTACTTAGAGGTAATGGACTTAAAATGTAGAATATGAAGACATGTCCTTGGACATAGCTAATGAGGGAATTTGCTTTGTTTGACTGTGTATATTACTAAGGTTTCCCTTTTTATTACTTACCTAAGATGAGGAAATGAGATAATAAATGCATGTTAATTGAAAAAAATAATAAAATTAAATTTTTGAAAACTTCTTAAGGAAGTTATATTCCATTAAAGGGAGACAAAATATATTGGAAGGAGTGATCAAGAAATGGAAGGTTGATCTGAGGAATCATAGGGATTGAGTGGAGCATGGGCCTCATTAATTTCCATGCCCTATTTTGTTTTTAAATTCATCATGGTCTGTAATTTTATAATAATCACACAACTATTGTTTCTTGTTTAAATTTGAAACATAAATAGCTTTCATAAGAATTACTAGAAAGAAATTCAGTGTAGAGGTGACTACTTTCATCTTTGTATTTTTTCTTTGTCTGATACCAGATCAAGTACCTTTTCATAATCAGAACTGGTATTAACATTTTAGCTTGCCTGTCTCTTTAGGCTTTTATTTTGGCCAATTATCCCTAATAGCCATTGTTATAAAAATAATAATTGTTAAAAATAAATCCTAAGAACATAGACATAATTTATTTTTTTGTTCACTATGCTAATATAGACAAACAATCAATTTTATCATGCATTATACATTATTGGACATATTAGATTAAAAAGCTATATATATATATATTTTTTTTTTTTGATTTGATGTTAATTCATTGCCAATGGTTCTCCACTGTGGCTGAATATACAGATTGTGTACAACTACCACAGACAGTAAAACAGGAAAATTTACTCTGTGCTTTTCTGCCATTTTTATATTTTTCTCTTCATAAGACCTTCAGGCTCATTAGTAAACAGTATGAGAAATATTTATTGTTCATTGAATTACATAACCATTTTCAATTAAATTTAGCAATCATATTTTTATTTTTTAAATACAATTGAAAGTAAGAAAGCCATTGAACATAAAAATAAGGGCAGGTTTTATGAAAAAAAAAGATAAATCATTTGTTAATTTGATTTTTAAAAAGAAAGAAGAAAACCAAATTACCAGTATCAAAAATGAAAATTGACTATCACCAACAAAAAGGAAATTAAAGCAATAATTAGGAGCTATTTTGCCCAATTGTATCTCAGTAAATCTGACAATCTAAGTGAAATGGATGAATATTTACAAAAATATAAATTTCCCAGATTAACAGAAGAGGAAGTAGAATTTTAAAATAACCCCAATTTTGAAAAAGCAATTGAATAAGTCATCAGTGAACTCCCTAAGAAAAAATCCTTGGGACCTGATGGATTCATAAGTGAATTTTACCAAACATTTGTGGGGACCAATTTTTAATTGGGGAGTGCTAGCCAAGCGACTCGCCGCAATATTGGGGCAAGAAAGGAAACCGGCAGCCTCCCTCAAAACAGAACAAGATTTATTTTAACAAGAATGAACTTAAAAAAACAAACAAACACAAACAGGATCAGTAGGATCAAGGGAAAGGAAATAAAATGGGGAAAGGGAAATTATAATACCTGAAAAATACCAGGAATTCTGCCCAGGAATCAGCTGAAAATACGCAGCAGAACTCCTGTGGCTTTCCAGCATTGACAAAAAGCCCATGCGGGATCTCAAACTATATTTTAAAGTGACAATCATCAAAACTATCCTGGTATTAGTTAAGAAATAGATTAGGTATACAATATACAGTAGAAAGTGACCACAATAAACTAGTGTTTGGTAATCCTAAAGACACTAGATCCTCACTGGGATAAGATCTCCCTAATTGACAAAAACTGCTGGGAAAACTAGAAAAGGATATAGGAAAACCTAGGTACAGACCAGCATCTTACACTTTACAGCAAGATAAGGTCAAAAATGGACTAGACATAAAGAAATAACTAGACACAAAGGGTGATACCATAAGCAAATTAGGAGAGCAAGGAGTAGTTTATCATGTACGGATCAAATAAGATAGCATTACAAGATATAAAATGGATAATTTTGACTATATTAAATTAAGAGTTTTGCACAAAACCAATGCAGTCAAGATTAGAAGGAAAACAGGAAGCTGGGGGAGATTTTTTTACATGAGCCTCTGATAAAGTCCTCATTCCTCAAATCTATAGAGAACTGAACCAAATTTATAATATGTCATTTTCCAATTGAAAAATGGTCAAAGGATATGAACAGTTTTCAGATGCAGAAATCAAAGCTATGTAGAATCACATGAAAAAATGCCCATAATCACTATGGATTAGAGAAATGTCCGTTTTTCACATATTCTATAGTGGAAATTCCTTTTGTGGATTCATTGGATTATAGATGGCCTTCTAATTCTAACATTCCATCGTGAATCAGTCTTCACCCTAAAGGAGCTGGTTTGTATTCATGGTGGGGTGGGGGAAGAGACATGTACATATTATACACATATATAGGTATCTATATGTATGTGCTTATATACATATATACATATACATATATATATATAATCATTGGTTGGGGACAGGTGTTTGGTTGAGGAGAAGAACTATATATTCCCTTAATCTGGTTCCTACTCTTGTGTAAATGGTGCCAATTTTTCCTAACTCCTTCCTTCAGACATCTCTCATGATCCTACCCTTAGTCAGCCCTTTCTTTACTCCTCAGAAGGGAATAGGATTCTTTCAAAGATGAAACAGTGGAAAGGGAATTATCTTGAGACTCCTTTCTTAAACACAACAGACTACTTTTCAAAAAACTTTGCCCACCAGAAACTGCTGGCTTATCCTATGTCCAGGGTGAGCTTAGTTCTTTTATTTTCTCCTTTTGGGGGCAGCTATAATATCCATCAAAAAAAAATCTCTTGTGTTTAGCTCAAGCCTCCAGCTGGTAGTCTTGTTAACTTGTTAATTTTTTTGACTGGAGATTTCAGTTATCCTTTTCCTTAGACTCAGTCTCAGCCCCTATACCTACTGAATCAGAATGCATTGAAGATTTCTCAGTGCATTTCAGCTATACTTGAATTCCTTGGGTAAAGGGGTCCTACATACTCAAAAATAAATATATTTTGGGGGAGCAAGACACTAGTTAGTAGCTGGGGGAATCAGGAAAGATTTTATGTAGAAGATGGCATTTGTTTTTGAGGAAAACACTAAGAAGCAAAGGAGGGAAAGAAGTACAGAGAAGGGGCATGGGGGACAGAGAACCATACCATCATGAAAACGGAAGATGGGAGTGTCATCCGAGGTGCATAGAAAAAGCCAATGTAGCTAGGCCACAGATTGCAGTAAAAGTAAGTAGGAGGCAGATTGTGAAGGGCTTTAAAAGCCAGAGAGAGGAGTCTGCTTTTTATTCCAAAGGCAGTAGGGAGCCAGTGGAACTTTTTGACTCGGAGAGTGATGTCACATCTTAGATTTAGCAAAATCATTTTTGTATCTGAGGATGGCTTGGTGTGAGGAGAGACTTGAATTAGGAACAAATTGTAACAATTGCCTGATTTAGAGTAGTGTTCATGTGTGGAGAGAGAGAGGAAAATATGTGAGAGGTTTTGTAAATAAAAATGACAAGATTGGTTGGTTATGTAGGGTGAGGGAGAATGAAGAGTCAAGGATAAGGTAAGGATAGTTGTGTACTTTGGTAACTAGAAAAATGTTGTTGCCCTCGACAGAAAGAGTAATGTTCAAAAGAGGGGTGGATTTTGGAGAAAAGGTAGGGTTTTGTTTTGGAAGGGCTTTTACTTATATGCAAGGTGGTCGTGCATCCTGAAAAAGTATTAGATTAAAAATTAGGAGACCTGAGTTTTATTCCCAATAGTGTTACTTGGGCTTGTTAATTGGGCATGTCACTTTACTCCTGCTAGGACTCAATTTCCTCATTTGTAAAATGGGACTAAGATTTAAAATTAGATCACTAATTGTCTACTCAATTTCTATGAATCATTTGGATCTTCACAACCATTATCTATCATGCTACCTCTCCCATCTGACTTTTAAATTAAAAATAATTTAAATTAATTTAGTCCTGAGAAATTAAAATAAGTTTCTAACATCTCTAGAGATGATTGGAAGCCTCCTAAGAAGTAATAAGGCTGGGATTGAAATCATTATATAAAAACATCTATTCTCAATTATAGTATGTCTAAGTATATAATCTCAAGTCAGCTCTAGAATTAGGTTAGCATCCTTATTAAGGTGTATTAACCCAAGAGATAGAAAGAGGGGGGAAAGGGAGAGGAGGGGGGAGAGGGAGAGGGGGAGAGGTAGGTAGATAGGTAGGTAGGTTATATGAGAGGCTGGAGAAGTGCTGGCTTATTGTCAGATGTTAGTAGGACTTAGGTCTACTGAGGAGGGAAGTTAATTAAAATGCCTCACCCTGTGGGCCATTGTCAGCAGTGGTTCATTGTGTCAAGCTTCTCAGCTTCTTTCTAATAGTTCCTTTGGTCTCAATGGGATCTTTTCAACATTCTTGATAGGGATTTCTGAGTGATCAGATGAGGCAGTCATAATTACTTTTAGTATTCCAAAAGTAGAAGATAAAGTATAACCATTTGTTTAAGAAAAAACAAAGCAATGTTTTCTAATTATTTATGTCATAAAAGAAGTACTCAAGATCCTCTTTGTTGTGCCAAGGTAGCTTGTCTATTCCTTAAAATAATAATGAGACCTGACATGTATTAGACCTTTAAAGTGGAAAGTGCTGTGTGTGTATATACACACATGTATACATAACAAACACACACATATACATCTTATAGCAACTAGGTGGTACAGTGGATAGAGTGCCCCACATGGAGTCAGAAAGACTCACCTTTCTGAGTTCAAGTCTAGCCTCAGACACTTGTTAGCTGTGTGATCCTGGGCAAGTCACCTAACCCTCTTTTGTCTTAGTTTCCTCATCTGTAAAATGAGCTGGAAAAGAATTGGCAAACCAGTCCAATATCTTTGCCAAGAAAACCACAAATGGTGTCATGAAGAGTTGGGAACAACTGAAAATTACTAAACAAGAATTTTTACAGATGAGATAATGGAAGGTTAGAGAGGTCAGGTGATTTCCTTTAATGGCATAAGTAATCAAATAGTAGAGCCTGGATTTGAATCTAGATCTCTTCTGACTCCAAACTTTCTTTCTATTATACTATGCTATCTTTCACATTCCTTATAATATAGAAGAAATTGGGGGTGGGGAGAGTCACCTCCTTACAAAAATCAAGGCCCACATAGAGTTGTATTTATGAAGTATGGACAGATATCTTAATTATCACATGGATTATCTCAAAATATTTTTCCAGATTGTTACTTTTAAAAATTTCTATGTATTTAACTTGGAATATATTTGTTGAAGTATTTTTTTTGGTGGGGCAATGACTTGCCCAGGGTCACACAGCTAGTAAGTGCCATGTGTCTGAGGCCAGATTTTAATTCAGATCCTCCTGAATCCAGGGCTAGTGCTTTTTCTACTGCATCACCTAGCCACCCTGTTGAAGAAATTTTTAAACCCTATTAATATAAAAATCTATTCAGAAATCTTTTCAAGGTCACATAAAAATTACAAACCTATATTGATAACATAATTTAGGACAGAAACAAGTCTAGGATGGAAATATAATAATAACCAAACTAACTATTATATCTTTAAATCTTTTTTCTCTCAGTTTAAGAATGGTTCGTAGTGGCAAAAATGGTGGTCTTCATCTAAAGCAGATTGCATATTACAAGCGAACAGGTGAATATCATCCAACTACATTGCCAAGTGAGAGAAGTGGAATAAGAAGAGCAGCAAAAAAATTTGAATTCAAAGGTAAAGTTGATATCTTAAATTTGTCTTCTCCACATTTTACCTTTGGGAAAGTCTTAGAAATTCAGAATTTCTGCTTAACAACCTAATTTTTTTTTCTGTTACCAGAAAAAAAAAAAGTTTTCATTTTGCCTATATTCGGTGTTTTTTTGTTTGTTTGTTTTTGTTTTTTGGTGAGGCAATTGGGGTTAAGTGACTTGCCTAGGGTCACACAGCTAGTAAGTGTTAAGTGTCTGAGACCGGATTTGAACTCAGGTCCTCCTGAATCCAGGGCCGGTGCTCTATCCACTGCGCCACCTAGCTGCCCCCGCCTATATTGTTTTAAGCAGCATCTTTCCTTAAGTAATATCCATTCCCTTTCTTTCAACCTCCTTATTCCCTAGCAAAGAGTACTCAACATCCCAGTGAAATATATTCAGTAAATTTGTATGTCGGCATTTCTTTATTGATTCAATAAGTACTTAGAGAAGTTTGTTTGGGACCACGAATAATGACTCCTCTCATGTGAGTTTAATTTAATCACAAACAAAAAAAAGAAACTGTAAATGCTGCTCTTTTTTTCCCATAAAAGTATTTTATTATTTTTTCAGTTACATGTAGAGATAGTTTTTAACATTTGTTTTTATAAGATTTCTTGTTTCAAATTTTTCTTCCTCCTCCTCCCTCCCTCCTCCCCAAGACAGCAAGCAATCTGATATAGGTTATATATGTACAATCACATTAAACATATTTTTGCATTAGTCATGCTGTGAAAGAAGAATCAGAACAAAAGGGGAAAACAAATAAAATAGAAATAGTATGGTTCAATCTGCATCTAAATTCCATAGTTCTTTTTTTATGGATTTGGAGAGCATTTTCCATCGTGAGTCCCTTGGAATTATCAAACAGTACATTACCATAGTCATTTACTACTGTGTCTCCTGTGCCTAACCTATTCCACTGATCTACCACTCTATTTCTTGGCCACTATCAAATAGTTTTGATGACTGCTGCTTCATAGTGAAGCTTCAGATTTGGTAGGGCTAGCCCACCTTCCTGTGCATTTTTTTTTTCATTAGTTTCCTTGATATTCTTGACCTTTTGTTCTTCCAGATGAATTTTGTTATTATTTTTTCTAGCCCTATAAAATAATTTTTTGGTAGTCTGATTGGTATGGCACCGAATAAGTAAATTAATTTTGGTAGAATTGTCATTTTTATTATATTAGCTCTGCCTATCCATGAGCAATTGATATTTTTCCAATTATTTAGATCTGATTTGATTTGTGTGAAAAGTGCATTGTAATTGTGTTCATACAGTTCCAGGATTTGTCTTGGCAAGTAGATTCCCAAGTATTTTATATTGTCTACTGTTACTTTAAATGAAATTTCTCTTTCTACTCTTGCTGCTTGACTTTGTCATGTATAGAAATGCTGATGATTTATGCGGATTTATTTTATATCCTGCTACTTTGCTAAAGTTGTTAATTGTTTCAAGTAATTTTTGAGTTGATTCTCTAGGATTCTCTAAGTATGCCATCATATCATCTGCAAAGAATGACAGTTTTGTTTCCTCCTTGCCTCTTCTAATTCCTTTAATTCCTTTTTCTTCTCTGTTTGCTAAAGCTAACATTTCTAGTACAACATTAAATAATAGAGGTGATAATGGACATTCCTGTTTAACCCCTAATCTTATTGGGAATGCCTCTAACTTATCTTCATTATATGTAATGCTTGCTGATGGTTTTAGGTAGATACTGCTTATTATTTTAAGGAAAGCTCCACCTACTCCCATGCTCTCTAGTGTTTTTATTAGGAATGGGTGCTGTATTTTGTCAAAAGCTTTCTCTGCATCTATTGAGATAATCATATGATTATGGTTAGTTTTCTTATTGATGTGGTTGATTATGTTGATAGTTTTACTAATGTTGAACCAGCCCTGCATTCCTGGTATAAATCCCACCTGGTCATAGTGTATTATCCTGGTGATTACTTGCTGTAATCTCCTTGCTAATATCTTATTTAAGATTATTGCACCAATATTCGTTAGGGAAATTGGTCCATAATTTTCTTTCTCTGTTTTGGCTCTGTCTGGTTTTGGTATTAACGCCATATTTGTGTCATAAAAGGAATTTGGTAGAACTCCTTCTTTACATATTTTCCCAAATAATTTGTATAGTATTGGAATTAATTTTTCTTTAAATGTTTGGTTGTAAATGCTGCTCTTAAGATGACCATCATTAAACAACTTTCATTTAAAGAATGACATTGTTCCTGTGGATCTTTCTTCCCTCTGCCCAACTATTTATATATATATATATATACATATGTATGTATATATATATATATATACATATGTATGTATGTATGTGTGTATGTGTGTGTGTATATATATATATATGTATGTATCTGTATGTATGTATGTATATGTATATGTCAAGCACTGATTATGAATATCCCTAAAATTGCTGCAGGAACATAGAGATAGGCTAAACAGCTGACTTTGGAATCAAGAAAACCTGAGATCAAGTCCTATCTCAAACATTTCTGGCCTCTGTGACTTTGGACAAGTCACAACCTCTCTCCGTGCTCCCAGACAGTTCTTTAAGTCTATAAATTGCAAAACAGATTCAGATTTCATTGGTTGAGGGAATTTCCTCATTCCCCATTACCAATGAAGTAACAGACTGTATCCACAAAAGAAACCCCAAATTTCCCAAGGGGATAAAATAACATGGAAAAAGGCAACTATGGATCATTTCCTAAAAGCTGAATGTGCTTGTTCTTTGTTTCTCTAATATGTTTCCCTTTAGATGAAGACATATGAATATAAGTTAAACAATATATTTCTGTAGGTCTACTAAGCCAACTTCATAGTATAAATTTTTACAACTATTTGTGAGTTTTACTCAAAGATATAGAAATAGAAATTCCCTAAGTAGGTCAAGAGTATTCTTACACCTTTATCCTTGGGCCTACCCTTTCCAGTAATTCCCTCAGTTCATGTACAGTGAAACAGACCATAGATGAGAAAACAAGAATATTTTACTTGTTCTACATCTTTAAAAAGTAACATTCTATCTTTTATCATTTCTTCTAGAGAAAAAGTTATTCTATGTTGGAAAGGACAAGAAACAAAATCGTTTGGTAATTATCTCAGAAGAGGAGAAGAACAAAGTCCTAAGAGAATGCCATGAAAATAACACTGGGGCTCATCATGGCATATCCAGAACTCTTACTCTAGTAGAATCTGGTTACTATTGGACATCTGTGACCAATGATGTCAAACAGTGGGTATGGTTTTAGGGTTAGACTCTTTAAATAGTATTGTTGTAATGCACATACCAAAGGTAGATTTTGGCCTAGATTAACTATCGTTGAATAATCATACTGTCATAAAGATCATTTGCTGTAGTTCAAGAAGCATGATGGTGTCATTTTTCAAAATCATAGTTTTTCATTTCCAATTAGACAAAATTCAGTCAGTCAACAAGTAACCCTATTGTAGGCACTTAATATGTACCAGGAACTTTGCTTATCACTAGGGATTCAAAGAAAGGCAAAAACAGTCCTTACCCTCAAAAGGAATTGGCATTTTAATGGGGAGAGTGTGCAAAAAATTGTACAAACAAGGGATATATAGTGTAAATGGAAGTTAATCTTAGAGAAAAGACACTAGCAATGCATAGGAACTGGGAAAGGGTTCCTATAGAAGGTGGGATTTGACCTAAATCCTGAAGGAAGCCAGGAAAGACAGGAGGCAAAAATGGAGAAAATACGAGGTAAGAGGGACAGGTAATGAAAAGGCAGAGTCAGGAGATAGCGTGCCATGTAAGAGGAACTGCACAAAGTCCAGTCACCCTGGGTCATTGATCGTGTGAAGGGTAGTAAAGGATAAAAAGACAGCAAAGATAAGAAAGAGCCAGTTAAAAATTATAATGTGAAAGGTGATTTTTGTTTCTTTTGAAATATTCTCCAGAAAAATCTGTGTGGGGGGGTTGGTATATTTGGAACGCAAAAGAAGTATTTTGTATGATATTGTTTAATTATGGGCAAAAATCAGTCTGTGTCATAAGAATTTTTACATTGCAAAAATGTTGCCTTCATAGAAAAGACTATTTTGGTGCAGGTTTTCATGCATGAACTCCTGTGGGATGGCAGAGATTAAATGGGGTCAGAGTTCATTGTGTCTCAGGCTCATTATCTTTGGGAATCTTGGAATCCCAGGTTGTCATGTAGGGATGGCACTTGCCTCTATTGGTACTGTCATGTATTGCTAACTTTTTCTTCCTATTCCATTGTTCCCCAGTAAAAGACAAAGATGACAGTGGAGATTCAAAAGAGAATTTAGGAAGATGTGTCACCATATGCAAAGTAAAAAAATGAAACATTTTAAAACATTTCTCACTGGTGTTGCTACTCCCTCCACTGGTACAGATTGCACCCTATTGACTCCACACCCTGTGCAATTCTTGTCCAAGACTTTCCCTAGATCCTATATCAAGGTTCCTCCTGATGTGCCAGAGGACTTCCTCTGGGTCTTAAATAGTTCATGAATGTATTCTTGGCCTTTCCATTCCTCCCTCTGGTTATTTGTCTTGCATACTTCCTCCTATCATCCTTTTTTCTTGGCTGATGTCTTTTGTCGTACTTCTCATTCATGAATCATTGTCACTGCATAGTGTTGCATCTATATGCTGCAGCCACTGCACACACAACTGCCTTTTGGTCTTACCGAAGTTTTGCTTTGTAGAAAATTCTGTTCTTTGTGATTCGTAGCCATCAGGAAAATACTGAATTCTTTTTGTTTTTGTTTTATGTTTTTTCATTGGGTCTTTGTGTCTGGGAGTAACTTGAGATCCTTGACATTACAGCGCACCTTCCTTGATTTAATCCATTACATACTTCCCCTCCTTTTCAGTTCTTGGATTAGCTCATTGTCCATCATTGGGGTCTGTACACAACCTATGTGCTGATGGACTGGATTCAGTGTCCTTCTCATTTATGTTCATTTGAAAAATTGGGCACTATTCCTTTTTCTCTACTTAATTTTTCAGAGTATGCTCATCTTTTTTGTTTTTCTTTACCAGCTGTGGCTCTCATTTAGATGTCTTTCTGAGACTTGATGAAATGGGCATGGGGTGGGGGGGCAGTCAGGAAGTTCAGATCTTATATGATACACTTATTAACTATATAACTCTAGGCAAATCACCTAATCTCTCTGTGCCTCAATTACTTCATCTATAAAATGAAAGGTTAGACTCAGTGTACTTTAAGGGTCCTCCCAACTTTAATCTGTGATCCAGTGAGCGCAATAGCAGTTGAGGAAATGAGGGAACGTTTCTTATAGAAGATAATTTTTGACCTATATCTTGAAGAAAGAGATTCTGTGAATCAGAGGTGATGAAGGAGTACATTCAAGGAAGATTGCTATCTGGAAAAATGTATGGAGACAGGACAGGGAGTATCCTATGTGAAGAACAGGTAGGAGGCCAAGTGAGCTAGATTACAGAGTATTAGAAGGTATAATGAGGCTAGAAAAACTACCCAAAGAGGGCACTCTAAATTGATCATTTGAAAATAAGAATTAAGATATTACTCCCTTATTATAGATGAACAGTTTTACTCAGTGCTCAATATATGGGGCATTGGGATTGGTCAGTGAAGTCAATACTTATGAACATGCACAGTGAGTTTACGTTGCCTGATTCTCATGAGGGATTCACAGAATAAACAAGTTTGGTCGGCTTTACCATGTGATGAAGAAGAGCCATTTAATTGGCAGCTGCACAGGCACTAACAATGATTACAGAAGGTACTAACCTGATGAGGTCCTGCCCTTCCCTCTTCACTGCCTTTAGTCTACTACTATGCTGGATCAAGTCAATCATTTCGCCCTGAGCTCAGGTGACCATAGATTTTGCCATGGGCTCCAGTTCCTGGACCTCTGGTCACTCACTTTCCTGACCTTTCAAAGCTCACAAGATCATAGTCTGGCCTTATAATACTTCACATAAGAGCAGGAAAAATCAAGTATGAAGAGTCAAAGAACAGAAGCCCATATTCACAGGCCATATATCAGGCTGGGGTTGATAGAGAAGGGAAGGCTGAGGCTCACAGCATGTCTATCTCACTCAGAAACAAAGTTTGCTTTGTTTAGTTAGTACCTTTTAAATGCACCCTCAATTCTGGCTCAGCAACCAGTCAAAAATCCATCTCTTCACTACATGGTTATCAGACCATAACTAGTTACAGAATGTACATGCTCCAGAATCCATGGGAGAGGAGATTGTTGAACACAGGGTTTGCTGCCTGTGTTCAAAAGGACTAGGCTTTCATTGATCATTCCTCCCTCTCTCCTACTCCTGTTGCACCTGGATCTATATTAAATGTCAGAAATTTTTTCTGTAGGTTAAAATGTTTAAATGAAATGAAATTTATATTGTATTTATTTTAGAAAAATATTATCAAGATTTAAATAATTCTAAAATTTTTTCTATATATAATCACCTTTCCTCTTTATTATTATTATCTTTAGGTGTATTCTTGTCAGCATTGTCAAGTGGCAAAAAACTCAACTGTCTTAGCACATAAATATCAACCTCTTAAGGTGGAAGAACCATGGAGTGTTGTTACCGTGGATTTAATGGGACCTTTTCATTCCAGCCGTCGAAGTCATCTGTATGCAATAATTATGACCGATTTGTTCACAAAATGGATAGTGATTTTACCTCTCCATGATGTTTCTGCACCTGAAATTTCTAAAGCAATTATTAATATATTTTTCTTATATGGTCCCCCTCAGAAAATAGTGATGGATCAAGGAGATGAATTTATTCATCAGGTAAGAGAAGCTACCTCCCAAATTCTAGAAAATATGACTATAGCCACCAGTCAGATTATAAGCCTTGAAAGGCAGAAGGACTATAATCACATTCCGTACTCGTGTTATATATAATGCTCTAGATGTGGTAAGTGCTCAGTCAATATTTGTAGATAGGGCTTTACATTTTATAAAGGGGCCTCACCTATATTGTCTCACTTAATCCTTTCTAAAACCCTGTGAAGTAGGTCAAGCATATATTAATAACTCCATTCTACAAATGAGGAAACTGAGTCAGAGGAGCTGTGGTTAGTCATACACATAGTAATTGGTAGAACCAGGATTTACACTCAGGTTTCTTTAATTCTACAGCTCTTTCCATTATAACCACACTGCTTGTTTGACGTTTTAAAAATAGTGATTGGGCAGTGTATGGAAGAAGTTAAAAATGTTGCAAAATAGTATGGCCTTGAGAACATATAATCCATGGCAATGTTATAAGCATCAAAGTTATGGTAATTTCCAATGACAACAACATGGATTTTCCATTTATGGTTTTTTGGCTTCCTTATTTAACTACACTCATTTATTTACACTTAGATTTATTTACATTTATTTACACTCATATGTTAGGGCAAATTAGTGTGAGTCAATAGATTATTTTTATATAGGTTTCAGCATTGTTTAATTTTTCTAAGATCACCCATTTTTAAAATCTTGTCTGACAAAAATTAGAACCTGACACAGGAAGAAATTAGGGTTATCCAATAAACTTTTTTAATCAAAAACATATTTTATTATTTTCTAGTTATATGTAGAGATAGTTTTCAACATTTGTTTTTATAAGATTTCTAGTTCCAAATTTTTCTCCCTCCCTCCCACCTCCCCCAGACAGCAAGCAATCTGATATAGGTTATATATGTACAATCACATTAAACATTTCTTTACTAGTCATGCTGTGAAAGAAGGATCAGAACGCTGAGAAGAGTCAAGTCGATCACAGTTGATCAACAAACAATGTTGTTGATACTGTGTACAATGTTCTCCTGGTTCTCCTCATCTCACTCAGCATCAGTTCATGCAAGTCCTTCCAGGTTTCTCTGACATCTGCCTGCTCATCATTTCTTACAGCACAATAGTATTCCATTACATTCATATACCACAACTTGTTCAGCCATTCCCTAATTGATGGGCATCCCCTCATTTTCCAATTCCTTGCCACCACAAAAAGAGCAGCAATAAATATTTTTGTACATGTGGGTCCTTTTCCATTTTTTATGATCTCTTTGGGATAAAGACCTAATACTGATATTGCTGGGTCAAAGGGCATGCACAACTTTATAGCCCTTTGGGCATAGTTCCAAATTGCTCTCCAGAATGGTTGGATCAGTTCACAGCTCCACCAACAACGTATCAGTGTTCCAATTTTCCCACAGCTTCTTCAACATTTATTATTTTCTTTTTCTGTAATATTAGCCAATCTGATAGGTGTGTGGTGGTAACTCAGAGTTGTTTTAATTTGCATTTCTCTAATTAATAGTGACTTAGAGCATTTTTTCATATGTTAATAGATAGCTTTGATTTCTTCATCTGAAAACTGCCTGATCATATCCTTTGATGGTTTCTCAAGTGGGGAACTACTTGCATTCTTATAGATTTGACTTAGTTTCTGATATATTTTAGAAATGAGACCTTTATCAGAAATACTGGCTTTAAAAATTGTTTCCCAGCTTTCTGGCTCCCTTCTAATTCTGGATGCATTGCTTCTGTTTGTACAAAACCTTTTTAATTTAATGTAATCAAAATAAGCCATTTTGCATTTCATAATATTCTCTATCTCTTGTTTGGACATAAATTGTTTTCCTCTTCATAGATCTGAGAGGTAAACTATTCCTTCCTCTCCTAATTTATCTGTAATATCACTCTTTATGTCTAAATCTTGAACCCATTTTGACCTTATTTTTGTATAAGGTATAAGATGTTGGTCTATGCCTAGTTTCTGCCTAGCAGTTTTTGTCAAATACTGAGTTCCTATCCCAGAAACTAGAGTCTTTGGGTTTATCAAACAGTACCTTACTATAGTCATTTACTACTGTGTCTCCTGTGCCTAACCTATTCCATTGATCCAACACTCTGTTTCTTAGCCAGTATCAAATAGATTTGATGACTGCTGCTTTATAGTAAAGCTTCAGATTTGGTAGAGCTAGCCCACCTTCCTCTGCTTTTTTTTCATTAGTTCCCTTGATATTCTTGACCTTTTGTTCTTCCAGGTGAATTTTCTTATTATTTTTTCTAGTTCTATAAAATAATTTTTTGGTAGTCTGATTGGTATGGCACTGAATAAATTAATTTATAGGTAGAATTGTCATTTTTATTTTATTAGCTCTGCCTATCCATGAGCAATTGCTATTTTTCCAATTATTTAGATCTGATTTTATTTGTGTGAAGTGTTTTGTAATGAACTTTTGAATTAAGAGAAAACAGTACAAATTTTTATCTCAAATTTATACTACTTTCTTTTTTTAATATACATTACATTGCCTCCCATCATTGAGGACTTTCCATTGCTTAAACTCAGGACCCATAAAAAACACATTTCCTCTGAAAATCAAGTAAAAGTGATATAGAGAAGCATGGGATATGATATTTAGCAAGATCATTATATGAGCTCCTCTGATATAGGGTTCTTAATTTCAGGTCTCTGAATTTGGGTTAAAAAATGGATAACTATATTACAGTATAATTGGTTTCCTTTGTAATCTTATGCATTTTTGTTTCATGCACTTAAACACATCATTCTGAGAAGGGGTCCATAAGCTTCACCAGACTTCCAAAAAAGGATTTGTGATACAAAAAATGAGGGGCAGCCAGGTGGCGCAGTGGATAAAGCACCGGCCTTGGATTCAGGAGTACCCGAGTTCAAATCCGGCCTCAGACACTTGACTTGGCTGTGTGACCCTGGGCAAGTCACTTAACCCCCATTGCCCAGCAAAAAACAAACAAACAAACAAACAAAAAATGGTAAAAAATGGACAAGATTACATCAGCATTCCCTGCTCTAAGGCCTTCTTGTTTTTTTTTAAGCACATGATTTAATGCCTTTTTGTGTATATCTAATTTCTTCTGTCAGGAAGCTAATAAAGATTTCTTTCCCCACTCTAGGGTTTAAAGTTTTTCCCCTGGTTACCCCTTTTCACCCGAGAAATTTTTATGTGGCCCTGGGTATAGAGGTATATAAAATAGATATCCATAACCTTTTACTCTTGCCAAATTTTTCATGACGTCCACATTCAGTCACATGACCCCATATAGGGTCCCGGCCCACAGTTTAAGAAGCTTTTCTCTAGTCCATCCCCTCCTCAGCTGCAAAAGTGATCTTTCTAAAGCACAAGTCTCTCCATGGCACCCCCTTACTCAGCAACTTCCATTAGCTCCCTTTCACCTCCAGTATCAGTTATAAAATCTTGTTTTTGGCTTTGAAAGCCCTTCATAACCCAACCCCCTCCTACCTTTCCAATTCTGTACACCTTACTCACTTGCATTGTACTCTACAGTCTGCTGACACTG
This sequence comes from Dromiciops gliroides, assembly GCF_019393635.1. Taxonomy (NCBI): domain Eukaryota; kingdom Metazoa; phylum Chordata; class Mammalia; order Microbiotheria; family Microbiotheriidae; genus Dromiciops; species Dromiciops gliroides. The sequence continues at coordinate 479,717,957 of NC_057861.1, forward strand.
GCCTTCTTGCTAATCCTCAAACAAGACACTCCATTTCTCAGCGATGTGCTGTTTCACTGGCTGTACCTCATTCCAGAATTCTCTCCCTCCTTTTCTCTACCTGCTGCCTCCCCTGTCTTCTTTCAAGTCTCAACTAAAATTCTACCTTCTGAAAATAGCACTTCCCCTCCATAATAGAGCCTTCTGTCTGCCATTACTTCCAATCTGCCCTTTCTGCATCTTGTATATACAGGATTGTATGTATCTCCCATTAGATTGTAAACTCATTGAGGGCAAAGACTGTCTTTTGTCTTTCTTTGCATCCTCAGCACTTAGAACAGAGTCTGGCCCATAGTAAACTCTTAATAAATGCTTGTTCACTTGACTTCACACACATTTTCAGAGGAAGGGACATGGTCAAAATTGCATTGAAAGCTGTAATCATTGATGATAATGATGACAAAATGTATGGTACTTACTTTCCTCGGCTATTGTGAAGAAGATTCTTTGTCAGGTATAAGGTACTATATAAATGTTATCTATTGCTGTTGTTGCAATAATAAACCTCATGGGTCTATTGTAAGGAAGTTTCTCTTTAAAGTACTTTATAAATGTAGTTTACTATAAAAAAAAATGATCAGCAGGATGCTATCAGAAAGACCTGGAAGGACCCGCATGAGTTGATGCAAAGTGAAATGTACTGTATACAAAATAACAGCAATATTGTGAGATGATCTGCTGTGAATGACTTGGTTATTTTCAGCAATGCAATGATCCAAGTCAACTCTAAAGATGGTATCTGAATACAGATTTAAGCATAATTTTTTTTTGGTAGTTCCTTTATCTGAAGTTTTGTTTTTGTCTGTTTTCTTTCACAACCTGGCTAATATGGAAATATTTTGCATGACTGCTCATGTATAACTTATATTGAATTGCTTGAATTCTCAGCTGGGGGGGTGGAGTGGGGAAAGGAGGGAGAAAGAATTTGGAAGACAAAGTTTTTAAAAAACTGATGTCAAAATTTGTATTTTACATGTAATTTGGGAAAATAAAATTCTAAATACTAAAAAAAAGCTGTAATCATTCAACAGAAAAATGTACAAGTAGAAGAAAATATAACTTTGTTTTATTTTTCAGATTAATGGAGAACTCTTTGGGCTTTTTGGTACAAAGCAAATAGTCAGTTTCTACCCATCTCAACCAGATGATGTAAATGAAAGAACTGCAAACACCATTAAAATTTTTCTTTCAAAATACTGCCTCGACCACCCAAATGATTGGGATGACCATTTATTAGCTATTTCATATGCCTTCAATTTGACTAATTTGGTATGTAATTTTTATTTCTTTGGTTAATTTGTTTATTGATCATTTTTAGTTTGGCATCTGATGCATCTTATACCAGATTTACCTATTTGTTTTCCTTGAAATAGGAGCCTTCAAAAAATATACCATATTTCCAAATGTTTAATCGAAATCCAGATGAGCTTGGAACTTCACATGTGTTTCATGAAGGAGAAGGTAGTGATAGCATATGCATGTTTGCCAAAATTTTACGTGCAGTTAAAGAGGCTGATAAGATAATGGTGGACAAGACAGCATCAACATGCCAAGTAATTCTCATTAAAATTACTTATCAATTAAAAGACTGATTATCTTTAAATTGCCCATCGTTTATATAACATACTACTAAGGCAAAATTTCTTTGCTTGAAATTCTGATTTATTTTCATTTGGGCAGTTTGCTCATTAATGGGTCACAAAAGTACTTTGACCTTTCAAGTAATGTTTCTTGTTGTTTTCTTTTTTTTTTAAATGCAGTTGGATAACCGCATTCATGATGAAACACAAAGTAAAAACAAAGTTATCATCAAAAGGAAACCAAAGCAACTGAATCCATTTCACCTTAAAGTTGGACATGAAGTTCTACGGCAAAGGAAAAATTGGTGGAAGGATGGACGTTTCCATTCAGAATGGGTTGGTCCTTGTGTCATAGACTACATTACAGAAAAGGGATGTGCTGTCTTAAGAGACAACACAGGTACCAGACTTAAGAGACCCATCAAAATGTCACACCTTAAACCTTACATAAGAGATTCTAGTGAACAAGGTAAATCTCAGTTATGGCTCTTGTTTTGCTAATTTTTTTTAAATGAGGCTTACATTTAAAATTTTTGCAAATTCCTTCCATTATTCCTAGTTCAGCCAACAGGGACAAAGCAGTAAGAATCTTTAAAAAATTTTATATTTTATTTTCCAATTACATGTAAAAATAATTTTTAACATTTGTTTTTTAAAATTTTGAGTTCTTAATTTTCTCTTTTCCCTTATCCCTCATTAAGAAGGCAAGAAATAGGGGCAGCTAGGTGGCACAGTGGATAAAGCACCGGCCCTGGAGTCAGGAGTACCTGGGTTCGGATCCGGTTTCAGACACTTAACACTTACTAGCTGTGTGACCCTGGGCAAGTCACTTGACCCCAATTGCCTCACTAAAAAAAAAAAGGCAAGAAATTTGGAGGCAGCTAGGTGGCACAGTGGATAAAGCACCAGCCCTGGATTCAGGGAGACCTAAGTTCAAATCCAGCCTCAGACACTTAACACTTACTCGCTGTGTGACCCTGGGCAAGTCACTTAACCCTCATTGCATTGCAAAAAAAAAAGAGGGCAAGCAATTTGATATGGATTATACATGTACAGTCATGCAAAACATATTTCCCTATTATCTGTGTTGTGAAAGAAAACACAGATTCCTGCCCCCACCAAAAGAAAAAAACAAGAAAAAAATTTTTTAAAGTATGTTTTGGTTTGCATTCAGACCCCATGAGTTCTTTCCCTGTCAGCAGAGAGCATTTTTCATCATAAGTCCTTCAGAATTGTATTGAATCATTTTATTGTTGAGAATTAGCTAAATCATTCACAATTAATCATTATACAATATTGCAACTTTCATGTACGTGTTCTGTTTCTGCTCACCTCACTTTACATTGTTTCATATAAGTCTTCCCAGGTTTTTCTGAAACCATCCTCCTCATCATTTCTTATAGTATAATAGTATTCCACCACAATCATATGCCACAACTTGTTCAGCCATTCCCAATTAATGGGCATCTCCTCAATTTCCAGTTCTTTGTCACTACAAAAAGAGGTGCTATAAATATTTTTTTTACATTCAGGTCCTTTTCCTTTTTCTCTAATCTCTTTGGAGTACAGACCTAGCAATGATATTACTGGGTATGTACATTTTGATAGCTCTTTGGGCATAGTTCTAAATTGCACTCCAGAATGGTTGAATCAGTTCACAAGTTCACCAACAGTGCATTAGTCTCCCAGTTTTTCCACATCCCCTCCAGCATTTGTCATTGTTCTTTTCTATCACATTAGACAATCTGATATGTATGAGGTAATACCTTAGAGTTATTTTAATTTGCATATATCTAATCAATAGTGATTGAAAACATCTTTTTCTTTTTGTGTTTTTAGATAGCTGTGATTTCTTCTGACAACTTCTGACAGTTTATCAATGGGGAATTTATCACTTGATCATTTGTCAGTGGGGAATGACTTGAATTCTTGTAAATTTGACTGAGATCTGAATGTATTTGAGAAATGAGACCTTTATCAGAGAAACTTTTTGCAAAAAGTTTTCCTAGTTTTCTAAAGTCAGACAATTCTAATGCTTCTTCTGCACAACCTTTTAGATACTTAGAGAGCTCTGGTGTTCTCCCAAGTTTTTTCTTCTACAGATTAAATATTCCCAGTTCCTTTTATAAATGGCCATATGTTATGAGCTCTAGCTACCTCATCCTCCTAGATGCTATCTTTTGGACATTCTTCAGAGATCATTGCCCTTCCTAAAATGTGATGCCCAGAATAAATGCCCAAGCATCTAGATGTTTGACCAGGGCAGAATACAGGACAGCCACCTCCCTTATCCTGGATACTGTGTCTCTTTTAATGCTGCTTAAGATCATATAGGCTATTTTGGCTACCTTAGTCCATAATAAACTCACAGAGTGAGCTTACAGCCTTCTAAAGCTCCTAGAGCTGCATCTATCTACCTGCTGCCTAACTATTAAAAAACTATTACTTTTTCCTGTACATTTCCTGAGTCTGAAGCTTTCTGAGGTACATCTTTAGCTTTGATCCCAGCCTGTGTTTCTGTGTTATAGCTTTTATATTAAAAGCCCTTATCGGCATCCCATCTAAATGATGTCATATTGACGTCAGAGTTTTATCACCTTCAACTAGTTTTTGCTCATTACAAGGACCTGTGGCCCCTGCATTTTCTTTTTTTAGATGATAGCTATTTTTTTCTAAAAAATTTCCTTCATGGCCAACCAAGAAAAGTAAAAGATTGCAAAGGCTTGCCAAGCAGCATTCATCTTCAGTCTGACGTTTTGAAGTCTTTTACCAGTCTGGAATTCCAAGCTCAAAGCTCATTAACTCCCTCTCTCTAGTCAATGCCTACTTTACATTAAATAGTTCATTGCTAGACTCTGCCCAATTTAACATTCTACCTCCTGCTTCTGCCAGTTACTTATAAAAAGGGCAAAAACCTTCCCCAAGTGAACATTTTAAAGCACATCTGGAAAGACATTTCCAAACAGATGTTCAGTTTTCTCAGTCAGTCAGTCAGTCAACAAGTATTTATTAAATGTCTACTGTATACTGAGTGCTAGGGATACAAAGACAGAAATGAAATAATCCCTTTCCCAGGAGCTTACGTACATTCTGTTGGGGGAAGAAAGGCACAAATAAGTTATATACAAAATAAATAAAAAGTAAAATAGGGGTGAATGAGAGAGTATTAGATCATGGATTATTGGGATAGGCTTTATGGAGAAGATAGTGCTTGATTAGAGGTGAAAGTAAAGAAGAGAGTATCTGCCAGTCATGAGAGAGAACTAGGACAAAGTCCTGGAGAAGGGCCAGAGTGTGGGAAGAGGCTAAGTAACAGATAGCAGCATTGCAGAAATATGGCGAGGGCCCTTTTGTGACAGGCTTTAAAAGCCAAACAAGTAGTTTATTTTTTAAGTAATAATTTATATTTTAAATTTCCTGAAGGAAATAGGGAGCTGTCAGAATTTGTTTTGTAGAAGGTGTGACATGGTTAAACCTGAATTGTAGGAAAAATCATTTGGGCAGTTGTGTGTAGGTTCAATTAGAGAGGGGAGAGACGATCATTTAGATCATTGCAGTAGGCCAGGAAAGACGGTAAGAGGGCCCAAATTAAGTAGTGATTGTAGAGATGGGCAGGTGTGAACAGCAGATGTGTAAAGTTAAAAATGATCATATTTGACAACTGGTTGGCCTATTCTCCATCCTTATTCTCCTTGATTTCTCTGCAGCCTTGACACCGATCACTGTCTCCTCCGTGATGCTTCCTTCTCTATAGGTTTTTGGGGGCAACGTTCCCTCCTGATTCTCCTCCTACCTCTCTGATGACTCTCTCTCTCCTTTGTTGGATCCTCCTCTAGATTATACCCTATTAACTATAGGTGTCCCTCAGGGTTCTGTCCTGGGCCCTCTTCTCCCTCTATACTGCTTCACTTGGTGATCTCTTCAGCTCCCACAGATTTAACTACAGGCTCTATGCTGATGATTCTCAGCTCTAGCTTTCCTGCCTCAGTCTCTCAGCTGACCTCCAATCTCCTAATCTCAAACTGCCTTTCACAGACCAAATAGATGCCCAAATCGTTATCTTCAGGTAGATGATAGATATTTTAAGGTAAACATGTCCCTAAACCCTTCCTACCTCCTCCCCTTTTCCCTATTACTATAGAGGGCAACACCATCCTCTCAGTCCCTTAGGCTTGCAACCTAGAGTCATGCTGGACTCCTCACTGTATTTTACCCTTTGTAGCCAATCTGTTGCCAAGGCCTGTCAGTTTCATCTCTGCAACATCTCATATTCACACCCTTCTCTCCTCTGACACTATCACCACTCTAATATTGATCCTCATCATCTTACACCTGTAGTATTACAATAGCCTGTTTGTGGGTCTGACTGCCTCAATTCTCTCCCCTTCCAGTCTAACCTCTATTAAGCTATCAAAGTAATTTTCCTAAAATGCAGGTCTGACCATGTCACTTTTCTACTCAATAAACTTCAGTGGCTCCCTATTACATCCAGTATCAAATACAAAAAGTTCTGCTTGACATTCAGAGCTCTTTATAACCTATCCCACATCTACCTTTACAGTCTTCTTATACCACACTCCCTGACACGTAGTCACAGTGGCCTACTAGCTGTTAAATGAATAAGGCACTCCATCTCTCAGCTTCGTATTTTTTCTGTGGATATACCCCTATGCCTGAAACACTCTCCCTCCTCAACTCTGCATTACTGACTTCCCTAGCTACCTTTAAGCCCTAACTAAAATTACTTCTTTTATAGAAAGCTTTTCCCAGCCCCTCTTAATTTTACTGTCCTCCCTCTTGTAATAATTTTCAATTTATCCTGTGGATAGCTTGTTTGTATTAAAATTATCTGAAATAGAAAATAATTCTGAGGTACAAAGTTTCCAAGTAAAGAATGATTTAATAGTAACAGTTGACAGTTTACCATTGTCAGGTCAACTAATCCCTCGGTAATGAACAAGGAGTGATTTACAGAGCTTATTTTTATAGTAGAAAAGAATTACAGCAATCTTAGGAAACTTGTTTTGAACATAATTCAATTGGATGAGTCAGGTCATCTGACTATTTTATTCCTCCCAGGCTTTCTTAACCCAAATTCACCTTTTGTGTCTGTAAGATTTCCTTAGGAATCACTGCTCTGCACCTGTAGCATTTTGCAAATAGAAGCTTACCTTAAAGGGGCCTGTAGTTTGAACTGAAAGTGGGAAAGAGAAATTTTTGTTTTATGGTTAGCAATCACCCCCCCACCCCACTCCCAGCTGCCAGAAAGGAAAACCCAACCTTAAAAGATTGCACTACTCAACTTATACTTAACCTCTAGCTCAAGAAAAAAAGGAAGCTTATCCACAAAGCCTGAAAAGAACTTAACCTTTAGTCAATCCCCCCCCCCCAGCTGCTAGTAGGGGAATTTAGCCTTAAAAAGAATCTTATAATCCTATGATTATTTTAGATTATTTTATTCCTACAAAGATACATGTCTTACTCTAAACTATCTGCTACTAAATGATAAAGTCTTATCAATCTATTTCTTCATTAGATCCTTAGGTAACCTAGACTTCAGAAAATAGCTATCTTAGTTAACTGGCTTAGTTGTTAGGGCTAGTTTTTCCTAAAGAAGGGAGTTTAATCCTACAAACTAAAAATAAACCAAAGCAATCAACTGATTTAAAGGATATTCCTTTTTTTATTTGCATATATTTGTTTGCATGTTGTCTCCCCCATAAGATTGTAAGCTCCTTGTGGGCTGGGATTTTGCCTTTCTTTGTACTTAGCATAGTGATTTGCACATAGTAAGTGTTTAATAAATGTTTATTGATTGTTAGATCTGAGGTAAAGGACATTGAAGAGTCAAGGATGCCTGGGTTGGGAGTCTGAGTGGGAAAATTATAGTATCCTTGATACATTTAGATATTGAGTTTAGTTTTGAATGTGGTGAGTTTGCAATTCTGAGCTAGGCCAATTTGAAATATTCAGTGGGTCAATGGAAACAAATGGGAAGCTCAGAAGAAAGACTAAGGCTAAATGTAAAGATTTAGGAGTCATCTTTATAGAGATGGTAATTAAACTCAAGTTGATGAAGTCACTGAGTAAAAGTATGGAAAACGAATCTAAGAAATACCAAAATAAAGCCTTGAGGATCATCCATAGTAAGGGGACTTTATAGGGATGATGAACTTATAAAGGAAACAGTTATAATGTATTGGATTAATTAAGGGATACCCTTTTCCCCAAAATCTGGCTTGTACAGAACCAGAGGATAGCTCTTAATCAGTCTTATTTTTCAGTGTATTCTTATGTAAGAATACATTTTTTTTTTCTTTCAGAGATTTCATTTTACGCCTATATCCCATCCTTTGGCAGCCTATACAGGTATCATGAAGACAGATTTATGCAATATTAAACAATGGAAAAGTTAACATTGAGATACTTGGATCATAAGACCCTAAGAGGCTTTTAAGACCAGTGCCCTTATTTAACAGATGAGGAAAAAGACTGAGAGAAGTTAAGAGATTTGCCCAGGATCACAGAGCTAGCAAGTATATGAGGCAGGTTTTCTATTCAGGTCTTCCTAACTAAATTTGTACTGTAGCCATTATACCACCTAACTATCTTACACAAAAAACATCTTGTTAACCAGCCTAATACTAGAGTCTGAAACTTAATTTTGAGCCTTTTAAAAAATCAATCTAGGGGGCAGCTAGATAGCACAGTGGTAAAGCACCGGCCCTGGATTCAGGAGTACCTGAGTTCAAATCCGGCCTCAGGCACTTGACACTTACTAGCTGTGTGACCCTGGGCAAGTCACTTAACCCTCATTGCCCTGCAAAAAACAAAAATAAAAACAAAAAATCAATCTACTACTTTTTAACTTTAACAGTAAGGACAGCTAGGTGGCGCAGTGGATAAAGCACTGGCCCTGGATTCAGGAGGACCTGAGTTCAAATATGACCTCAGACACTTGACAGTTACTAGCTGTGTGACCCTGAGCAAGCCATTTAACCTCATTTCCCTGCAAAACAAAAAAACAAATAAACTTTAACAGTAAATGTGATTTCTTCTTTTCCTATAAAGTCACATTCATATCTTCCCTTCAAAAAAAGAAAAAATCTTTATAAGGTGATTTTAAAAGGATTCTCTAGTTGAATTTTAAGCAAACAAAAGGCCACTGAGTAACCATCCACATTTTTTTTTTTTAAATTTGACTATAATTCCACTGGACATGCTGTATCCAAGAACACTATTACTATGTGGTTATGGTTGTCTGTTTGCATCTGTCATGGTTACTCTGCAGCCTTCAGATTTCAAAGCCATATCAAAGGTTCATTGTCTAAGGCAAATCTGTTTTGTTGCCAAATTCTAATCTATTCCTCTTTAGTACATGTGTAGAGAAAGCATATTCAGTCCTTAGGTTAGCATTATTCCACATAGCTGTTTTTCTTATTCCATGCTTTTTTGGCAAAATTTTTTATTAATTTGATATCAATAAGAAAAATTGAAAAAAGTCTTGGTGGACTTGATTTAATGATATTCTCCCCTTCCTATGATTTTATTGCTTCATCATCAGCAATGCAAGAATTTGGGGAGATATTTTCTAGTTTTTCTGATTATTTTGTGATTATCCCACTCATACTGTTTTGCCATTTATGATAAAAACATACCTTTTAAAAATTTATTTATTTATTTATTTATTTTTTTGCGGAGCAATGAGGGTTAAGTGATTTGCCCAGGGTCACACAGCTAGTAAGTGTCAAGCTTCTGAGGCTGGATTTGAACTCAGGTTCTCCTGAATCCAGGGCCAGTGCTTTATCTACTGCGCCACCTAGCTGCCCCCCCAAAACATACCTTTTTAACAATGATTTATTTTTTTAAATCATTGAACTATTTTATTATTTTCCAGTTACATATAGAGATAGTTTTCAACATTTGTTTTAATAAGATTTCTACTTTCAAATTTTTCTCCCTTCCCTCCCCCCTCCCCAAGACAACAAGCAATCAGATATAGGCAATACATGTACAATCACATTAAACATATTTCTGTATTAGTTGTGTGAAAGAAGAATCAGAACAAAGGGGAACACTATCAAACAAAAAAAGTAGAAACAGTATGGTATGGATAGCATTTTCCATCATGAGTCCTTTGGAATTATCTTGGATCATTATATTACTGAGAAGAGTTAAGTGTATCACAGTTGATCATCACACAGTGTTGTAAAACATATTTTTTTAAGATGGAACAGTTTGGTCAAAAAAACCCAGAAAAGTTAACTAGTTGAATTATGTTTAAAACCCATAAAAATGACTTTATTCTTTGATTTGGCCTCCAAAATAAGATTTTCTTTCTGGTTTTTTGATGCATATCTTTTGACCAGTTATCCCAGGCCTTCTTTTTTCTTATGGAAGTAATGCAAGTTGCGTAAGATCTGCAGTGCTAAAGGAAGTCTCGTAACTGTAAATTACTTCCACCAATGAAACCACAAGTTTGGTAAAAAAGAAAATCTTTTTTATTTGTCTCTTTTAAAAATATATTATTCTGGATTCAGGAGGACCTGAGTTCAAATCTAGCCTCAGACACTTGACACTCACTAGCTTTGTGACCCTGGGCAAGTCATTTAACCCTCATTGCCCTACAAATATATATGTGTGTGTGTATATATATATATATGTTTTTTATTTTTCATGCTTCTTTTCAATTACCTGGTGTTGACATGACTTTTCCTCATTGTACCTTTTTATATTCCTCATAAACTGGTGCTTGCTTATCAGCCTTTTCTGTTATGTTTGTGAAATAGGCTTAATCATACTTTTAAGAGTTAGATTAGTTGAAAGCCAAATGACATCTGAAAAGCTTTCAACTTCATACATGTTGAAGAAAGTAATTCTTGTTACTTTCTGATATTATTTCTTTTGCCCCCCCCCCCGCCTTCCTTTCTCTCTTCTCTCTGGGTCTGTCTCTCTGTGTCTGTCTCTCTCAGTCTGTCACTCTGTCTCTCCATTATATAGCTTTACTCTTTAACTACCTAAAAGCATGTGATCTCTCTATCCTTAAACCTTTATTTACCATGTCTTCCCTTTCAAACTTTTATCTTATATCTCTTCTACTGTCTACTATTTTGAAAAATAGTCTCTACTTGATGACTTCTCCCTCACCATTCACTTATTCCTCAGCCTCTTTTAATCTTATTTCTGACCCATCACTTACTGAACTGATGTCTCTTAAGTTACCAGCAATCTCTGAATTGATAAATCTAATGAAGTTTCTCAGACTGCCTCTTTTTTGATGGCTCTGAACCTTTTGAACCCATTAACAAATACTTCCTTCCTTGGCTTCCATAACATTGTTTTCTTCTGCTTATCTCTTAGATTAGACATTTTTGTTGCATCATCATCCATTTACCTTACTTATTCCTTAGCCTAGGTGCCCCTAGGGATGTTTTCTTTTTCTACACTATCTCTGTGGTGTGGTATTTTATGCTCTCTCTGATTGAAGTATCATTTCTATGTAGATAACTCCTAAATTTATATATCTACCCCTAAAGTCTCTCCTCAGCTCCAGTCTTGCAAGCATCATCAACTGCCTAATATCTTCTTGTGGATAAACCATTGACATGTCAAACTCAATTTACCTCAAATAGAACTTATATTATTTCCCTCTAAATTCATTCTTCCACCAAACTTCTCTTTGTTTCCTGTAACACCATTTACCCAATCATCCTGACTTAGTATCATCTTTGACTCTCTTCCATCCCTTCCTCCTAGACAATTAGTTGCCAAATCTTACTAATTCTGCTTTTTCAAGATCTCTTGCGTGTGTCCTTTTGTCTCTATTCACATAACCACCACCTTTGTTCACCATATTTTCCATGTACCTAGTCAGCCTTATTTTATATAGTACTGCCCTTCATAAACTCTATGTCTATCCAAACTAATTAATACTGATTATTAATATTACTTTATAATATTAAGTATTAATAGCTCTTCCCCAAATAAAACACTCCATATTCAGTCTCTATGCTAACATCCTCCACAACTGACACATATTTCAATTCTTCTCAGAATTCTTGTCTAGGTGCCACCTCCTCCATGAAGTCTTCCTTGATTCCTCTTACCCCAGAGTTGTTAATGCCCTCTCTCTCTTCATTTTACCTTCTATCATACTTATTTTTATACATGTCCATTCACCACCTGCAGAAGATAAGCTCCTGGAGAGCTATTTTTGTCTTTGGATCTCCACTGCCTAACACAATGTCAAGTATTTGGTGCTTAATGAATATTTATTTAAATTCATGTCACCTCAATGGGCCTCCATTATCAGCAAATAGAGATTTGGACTAGATGCTCTTCAAAGTCTTTTCTTACTGAAAATCTCTGAACTTATGATGTATTAAATTAGCATCAAATTGTAAGTGAATTAATAGAATAAAAAGGAGAAATGCTTCAGAGACTTTGGCAATATGTATATAAATGAAAAGAATCATTACTTAATTAAGAACATAGTGTAAACTTTTTTCTAAGGTTGGAAATAGCAGAGTTGAAAGGGCTTTGGAAGACCTAATTCAGAATAATTGAAGCAGTTGGCAGTAGTCTAAATGCCCAAAATGTTAACTATTAATCCTGCTGATGTTGGTTTCTGTCCCTCTGTTCCATGGATGCCAGCGCTCAGCACAATGCTTAGAACTGGGTTTTTTCATTCATTGATGAATAGAAAGTGACCCATTCAAAAGTCAGTTGGCCTATCTTACAGTTTGCAAATGAATCTGTCTGCCTATAATAGAATCTTTTCTTGAAGTACATTAAAGAGATGGAAATACCTTCTGGAATTTATAAAGCAACTAAATGAGAACTCTGAAAATTACCCAGAGCTAATCACAAAACAATTATACAAAATAAAATTTTATTTTCCACCATTGATTCAAAAGTGGTCTTGATAAAACAAGTAAATTGTATCCATTAAAATGTATCCTGGGGCGGCTAGGTGGCGCAGTGGATAAAGCACCGGCCCTGGATTCAGGAGTTCCCGAGTTCAAATCCGGCCTCAGACACTTAACACTTACTAGCTGTGTGACCCTGGGCAAGTCACTTAACCCCATTGCCCTGTTAAAAAAAAATAAAAATTTTTAAAAAATTAAAAAAAAAATGTATCCTGCCTTAACAAGTGAGCTCACTTCATTAAAAAGAATATTATATTTTTCCCCAATTACATGTAAAAACTTTTAATATTCATTTTTTTTTAAATTTTGAGTTCCAATTTCTCTCCCTTCTCTGAGATGGTAAGCATTTTGATACAGGTTATACATGTACAATCATGCAAAACATATGTCCAGCTTGGTCATGTTGTGAAGGAAAACACAGATCAAAAAAATAAAGTGAAAAATAGTATTCTTCAACCTGCATTCAGACTCTTTCTCTGGTTGTGGGTAGCTTTTCTTTAATTGTGATTCCTTTTGGAATTGTATTGGACCATTGTGTTGCTAAAAATAGCCAAGTAAGTCACAGTTAATCATCATATATTATTGTTGTTAGTGTGTACAGTGTACTTCTGGTTCTAAGTGAGTTCACTTCAGAGAGAAAACATGGAAAGCTATAAAAATGAAAAGGAAATTAATTTTATTTGACTGCCAGTTTTCAAAGTTGGATACAAAAGTTTAATGTAAGTTTATTTATTTTGCAAATTGTTTACCTGAGGGGCAGCTAGATGGCACAGTGGATAGAGCACCGGCCCTGGAGTCAGGAGTACCTGAGTTCAAATCCGGCCTCAGACACCTAACACTTACTAGCTGTGTGACCCTAGGCAAGTCACTTAACCCCAATTGCCTCACTAAAAAAAAAAAATTGTTTATCTGAGTATCACAACATCATCTTCTCTATTTTATAAATATTTAGTGGAACTTTTAAAAATCCGGTTTTGGAGCCTCTGTTCTGTTTTCTTCAAGTTAATGCTGTCAAAACTCTAATGCCAGCTTGTTGGATTTTTACATTCCGAAGGATACCATCAGCTGGCTTGGGTTTTCAAGTTTCAACCTGTTGAGGAAAGATTCTTCTGGAGAGTATTACATACTTTGGGTTTTACCAGGCCTTTGAAGAGTCCAGAAAATATTGTATCACTCTCCATGAGGCTCACCCATTTAAATCCTCAAAAGGAAAGAGGCAATGTATAAAAACAAAATTTAGGCTTTATTTTCAGCCAATATTAACTTATACTTTAGGTAATATCTGAGTACAACTAAAATAATTTTGAGAGGTCAAAAATACTATAATTATCTAAAATTAGATTTATTTTAAGGATGTTAGTATTCTGTAAAGGGCACAGACAATATGGAAAAAGAACAGAAGAAACAAAAATAAAAGCCTTCATTGTCTTCTGTATGTTGCAAAACTCCATTAAATTACTGCTACAATCCCATCAGAGTCCATTTTGTCTTAAATCCTATTGGGTTTAAGCTTTGTACATGCATGCTTCGTTTAAATTTCTATTTTTTCTGATAACCCTGGGCTCTCTGCTCTGCAAGAATTAAAAATAGGCTCCACCTTTAAGAATAAATAAGGTTAAATGATATATTGTGAAATGAGCAGAACCAAGAGAACATTGTACACAGATGCAGCAATATTGTTTGATGAACAACTGTGAATAACTTGACTATTTTCAATAATACAATGATCCATGGGGCAGCTAGGTGGTGCAGTGGATAAAGCACCGGCCCTGGATTCAGGAGTACCTGAGTTCAAATCCAGCCTCAGACATTTGACACATACTAGCTGTGTGACCCTGGTCAAGTCACTTAACCCCCATTGCCCCACAAAAACAAACAAACAAACAAAAATAATACAATGATCCAAGACAATCCCAAAGGACTATTGATGAAACGTACTATCCACCTCCAAAGAAAGAACTGATATTGATGGAACAGACTGAAGCATGCTATTTTTCACCTTATTTCATTTTTTTCTTTTAATCAAGTTTTCTTGTACAAAATGACAAATATGGTAATGTTTTACATAATCATACGTGTATAACCCACATATGATTGTTTGCCACCTCAAGGGGGGGAGTGGAGGGAGGGAGGGAAAAAGGGATAAAAATTAGAACCCAAAACTATAAATAAAAATGTTTATTATTAAAAAAAGAATAAATAAGGTTGTTGTCCCTTCTACACAAGTATGCTTCATGTAGAGTATTCAGAATAATTTTCCATTGTGTATAGTCATTTATATAGAATTTTCTAAGTCAGTTCTATGTAGTTTTATTACCTTTTTGTTTGGTTTTAAAATATTGTCCCCCAGGCTAATTGCTAAATTAGTATAAAATTGATCATGCTCTTATTCCAAGAAGGAAATTAGCTAAAGTAGTCATTGAGTATTTCAGATATCCACTTGTATTCTGAGCCAATTACTAATTCACATTTTCAAATAAACCTTTACTTCTTTCTTCCACACCTACATCTTATCTTCCATTTTCTAGTTAGATCTTAAAATCAAATCTAAGGAATCTCTAATGTCCAGAGTCTGGATACCTGAAAATAGGATTTTTATGTCATGAATTTAGTTCTTTAATAAGTTACTTGAAGAGTTGTAAATTTCATTAGAGTTCAACCAGTATAGTTAATAAACCTTTTAAAACCTCAGTTAATTCATCCACTTGTGCTTCCAGAAATATGCTGAAGGAAGAAGTGTGTGTGCATATGTGTGTATGTATACACACACACACACACACACACATTTTTAAACTGGACCTGTGATTTCATTGATACATGTAACTAACTCCTGGTGATGAAATCCCCCCTCCCAGTTTAGATCTGCACCTCTTCTGCAACTTATGTCTTTAGAGAATTGCCTAAAGCCAGTGAGACATTAATGGATTTACTCAGGCTGAAACTGACACACTATTTACTATACCATATTACCTACAAGGAGGCTTCTTAGGGTAGCATAATTTCCAAACGTTATTATTTCTAGTTTGTTACTTAAAGAGGGAAAAAAGTAGTCTACAGAAACCATAAACTCTCCATCAATCTGATATGATTTTTAGGAAAATCTTACTTTTTAAAAACTGCTTATTCCAAAGTGGTAAACTATCATAATTGTTAAATATTAGCTTCTTTATATACCTATTTATTTACTAGACAGTGAGAAAAAGGGCATTTTTATCTTGATTGATATTCTTGTTTAATTCTTATCGTTTATAATTATAATTAATTGCATTTTGTTTGTTTTAGATAGCCATTATCATTTACATGATTCAGTAGTGGCTGATCATGACTACGTTGGGTTAGCTGAAATTCCAATTGGATCATACCAGCAAGAGATTCTTGTAGAAGATACAGCTGTTTGTGCAACAGATGATAATTTACCCGTACCAAGCAAGGATCATGAACTATCAGAAAGCAAAAATTCTAAAATTTCTCAGCTCTTAGAAGATCATGTCATTCAATCTGTCAACTTAAATCTTGAAAAAGAGACTTTTAGTCTGTTGGACTCTTCAAACCAAGACCTTGAATATTTAAGTTAGTTAAGTAAATTCATGGAGTGTTTACTTAGAAGTCATAACTTCTTTTATGATACTTTGGCTACACTAGACAAAAGAAAGTATATCTTGACATATTATTGAATCCTAAAATGGTTTTAATTATTTATTTAGTAAAATATGTATTTATGTGACGGGTGTGTACACGTTTGTATATATATGCACATATATATAAAACACATAATTATACTATATGTAATATAAATAAAATAGTAAATGTATTTAAAATACTTATTATAAAAATATATTTTTCCCAAAAGAAGTACAGGTTGTGTGTTTAAAGCACCTTCACTTTAATAAAAGAAAATTAAATTCCAGCTTAGTGATTACTGTTTTTAACCTGTTTTGAATTCTGATTTTTCATAAAACATTTTGTTTTTCAGAATGTAGCAGATTCTACTGTACTATCTAAAACTGAATTTTACAATAGTCAAATGAATTTTTATGCTATATGAGATTAATATGATGTTAGAGGAAATAATTGAGGCTTATGGCAAATGGAATCTTGTAGGATATTAGTTACATCAACTTTTTGGAATGTCATCAGTAATGTCTTTTCATTTAGGAGTATATCACTTTCTAAAAGGTATAGATAAACTTTAACCTGATCTGTTATTTAGAGATGGATATGTAATGTGATAGGCACACATATGCATATGTGTGCATGTGTACATATATGCACATATACAGAATGTCTCAAAATTCTTAGTATAGTTTTTAGTATCTTAAAACCACACCAAGACTTTTGGGACACCCTGCATATACAGACATACATATACATACATATGCACATGTACATATAAATATACTTATATGTGATATATGCACATACATGTATGGATACATACATGGATACATACATGTATAGATACATGGATACACATCCACATTTCATCTATAACCGCCTTTCAGAAGAGGCAAACGATAATTGCCCTGAGGGAATTTTTTTTTAATCCAGGCAATGTCCTGATGCCATAACACTTCCACTGTAATCTCAACCTGTTTTCTCCCTCGCAAACCAATCTTTTTTTTTTTTTTTAAGTGAGGCAGTTGGGGTTAAGTGACTTGCCCAGGGTTCACACAGCTAGTATGTGTTAAGTGTTTGAGGCCAGATTTGAACTCAGGTACTCCTGACTCCAGGGCCAGTGCTCTATCCACTACTCCATCTAGCTGCCCCCAAACCAATCTTTTTAATACCATTGTTTTTCTGGTAATGCTATGTGGTGACAGCATGAAAAGTTGTCATGAAACACGACATCAGAGGAGTGGACATTTCAGCTGCCCAAAAAGATAATGGAAAGTTTTATAGGCTGAAGGATATTGTTAGTGGTGACATATTATTAAAAGTATAAAAGATGGGGTATTAGAGCACTGGCCCTGGATTCAGGAGATCCAGAGTTCAAATACAACCTCAGACACTTGACACTGTGACCCTGGGCAAGTCACTTAACTCTCATTGCCCTGCAAAAAAAAAAAGTATAAAAGACATTCAAAGGTCACATAATCTCAGAATCTAAGTTAGCAGGGCCTTCAGAAGTGCTTTAGGCTAATTATTCCTCTGATAAGGAATCTTTTGTATGACATCAAGAACAAATGGTCACCTGGTCTCCACTTACCAAACTCTGGTGAGTGGAGCTACTACATCATACAGAAACCCATTCCATTTTGGAAAGACCGATTGTGCAAAGTCTTTCCTTATATCAAGCCTAAAGCTACTTTTCTGCAGTTCCTACCCTTTCTTCGTAATTCTGCTTTCAGTATCCAGGAATATAACTCTTTCCATTTAGAAGTCCTTCAATTACATGAAAACAGCTATCATGTTTGACTTAAGCCTTATCTTCTAATAACAGATGGACTCCCTGAGTACTGCTTTGATATCCACAACGAGAGGAAGGCCTCTCACATGCTGGATGAATCTGCAGCAGAGACTCTGTTGAAATCTAGACATATACCTCAAGTATATCTATAAGAAAAAAAAAAAAAAGGAACCATGTACTGTGAAATATTTATAGAAGCACTTTTTGTGGTATCAACAAAGTGGAAACAATATAGTTGTTCATCGATTGGGAAATAGCTAAACAAAGTATGGTACATGAATGTAATGGAATATTACCATGCTATCAAAAACAAACCTAATGAATACAAAAAAGCATGGGAAGATTTATAAACTCTTCCTAAGTAAAGCAGGCAGAACCAGAAAATAATTATACATGATGGCTAGTGTAAGTGGAAACAATAATAAGAATAATGAAAACTGATGAAATTATAATGACTAAACTTAGTTCCAAGAAGAGATAGAAAAGAATACCTTCACCCCCCCCTTTTACAAAAGATAGAGACCATGGCTGTGGAATACTAGATATAACATCAGTGTTAGTATTGTGTAATTAAAAATTCTAAATATGGGTCCTAATCTGTTTGGGGGGAAACTGACCAAAATCACTGATAAAACGAGTTTAGGTTTTTAAGGGTTTATTGAAAGATAGAAAGAGAAAGATTGAGAACAGAATTCCTACAGCCTGGTAATCCTATCTTTCCTCAATTTCCCTGTGAAGTCCTCCGGAGTCTCATCTCCACCACAGTGAAGTCAGAAACCAAAAGAGACAGAGCTCTCTGCGCAGGCTCTCCTTCCTCCTTCCTGTCCCCTCCCAGAAATGGGAGGTTCTTCAAGCTGGTTGGTTGACTAGGCTGGAAGTTCAAAGTTTTTTTAGCTTCTGAGAACCATGCTTTCTTAAGTACTCTCAAGTACCAGCCAGATGTGCTTAGAATCTTGTCAACTAGTAATCCAGTCAAATCAGCCAGTAATCCACTCAGGTGGGCTCCTGAGTATCTGCCAAATCTCATCTATCACATTCCATTATCTTGACAGTTTGTTAGTGTTGAGGAAATGTCTTTCTTCCTCCTTTAAAATTCTATATTAGAAGGATGGCTCAGGGTAGCTAGGTGGTGCAGTGGATAAAGCACCAGCCCTGGATTCAGGAGGACCTGAGTTCAAATCTGGCCTTGACACTTGACACTTGCTAGCTATGTGACCCTGGGCAAGTCACTTAACCCTCATTGCCCTGCCAAAAAAAAAAATGGCTCTCAGGGAAGACAAAGGGGAGGAATACAATGGGAAATGTAGATGATGTAAAAACAAAAGATATCAATAAAATTTTATTTGAAAATAAAGACATGAGAAGGATTGATAAATTGTAATCTATCAGTTGAGGGATTACCCATATCAATGACATTGCTCATCCTCTGATGTATAGAAGTATGTGTGTGTATCTTGATATTAATAAAAATTCAATCCATACACTTTCTGCAGAGTCCTGAACAATAGAAACTGAGGAGGATGATCTGAAGTAGGACAATATCCTCAAATGTCCAAGAAAGTTTATATTATGTTCAGTATACTATTTATCATTGTAAGAAGTTAAATAAGATGTTTAGGAAGATTATCAACAAATGTCAAAGTGATAGACTTTCTAGTTAACTCTTTTACCTTTAGGTACATAAATATACCTTAAAATTATTGTTCATTTCCAAATTCCACAAGGTGGCAGTGTTAAACCATGAAAAGTTACTCTTAGTTAAATATGAAATGTGATATTTCTAAATTTCCAAACCTAGAAATAAAATGGGTTTTTCATGTTCCTTAAATTCTTTTTTTCAATATGACCTTTGTCCCAAATTTTCATTTAAAACTAATATTCAGGTTCATTTAAAACACTGTATCTCTCATTTGCACATATTACACTCTACTTCATATTTGTATAAATATCTAACTATCACTTTATAATCTCTATATAAGTATCACTTATAGACTACAATCTTAAAGTTAGGGATTTTTGCATTTTTGAATCCTCAGTGCCTAATATAAAGCTTTACTCAATAGGTACTTTAAAAGTGTTTGTTCAAAATTAGAAATCCCCAATTAGACACTAACTTAGAGATCCTGAAAATTAAAGGAGAAATTAATAAGATTGAAAGCAAAAAAACTATAGAATTAATCAATAAAACTAAGAGCTGGTTTTATGAAAAAACCAATAAAATAGATAAAATATTGGTTAATTTGATTAAAAAAAAGAAAGAAGAAAACCAAATTACCAGTATCAAAAATGAAAAGGGTGATGTTACCACCAATGAAGTGGAAATTAAAGCAATAATTAGGAAATATTTTGCCCAACTGTATGCCAATAAATTTGACAATCTAAATGAAATGGATGAATATTTACAAAGACACAAACTGCCCAGGTTAACTGAAGAGGAAATAAAATCCTTAAATAAACCCATATTAGAAAAAGAAATTGAACAAGCTATTAATGAACTCCCTAAGAAAAAATCCCCAGGGCCAGATGGGTTTACGGGTGAATTTTACCAAATATTTAAAGAACAATTAATTCCAATATTATACAAATTATTTGGAAAAATAGGTGAAGAAGGAGTTCTACCAAATTCGTTTTATGACACAAATATGGTGGTGATACCAAAACCAGGCAAAGCAAAAACAGAGAAAGAAAATTATAGACCAATCTCCCTAATGAATATTGATGCTAAAATCTTAAATAAGATATTAGCAAGGAGAATACAGCAAGTGATCACCAGGATAATACACTATGACCAGGTGGGATTTATACCAGGAATGCAGGGCTGGTTCAACATTAGGAAAACTATTAACATAATCAACCACATCAATAAGAAAACCAACCAAAATCATATGATTATCTCAATAGATGCAGAGAAAGCTTTTGACAAAGTACAGCACCCATTCCTAATAAAAACACTAGAGAGTTTAGGAATAGGGGGAGCTTTCCTTAGAATAATAAACAGTATCTACCTAAAGCCATCAGCAAGTATTATATGCAATGGAGATAAATTAGAGGCCTTCCCAATAAGATCAGGGGTGAAACAGGGATGTCCATTATCACCCCTATTATTTAATATTGTCCTAGAAATGTTAGCTTTAGCAATCAGAGAAGAGAAAGGAATTAAAGGAATTAGAATAGGCAAGGAGGAAACAAAACTATCACTCTTTGCAGATGATATGATGGTATACTTAAGGAATCCTAGAGAATCAACTCAAAAGTTACTTGAAACAATTAACAACTTTAGCAAAGTAGCAGGATATAAAATAAATCCACATAAATCATCAGCATTTCTATACATGACCAACAAAGTCCAGTAGCAAGAGATAGAAAGAGAAATTCCATTTAAAGTAACGGTAGGTAATATAAAATACTTGGGAGTCTACTTGCCAAGACAAACCCAGGAACTCTATGAACACAACTACCAAACACTCTTCACACAAATCAAATCAGATCTAAATAATTGGAAAGATATCAATTGCTCATGGATAGGCAGAGCTAATATAGTAAAAATGACAATACTGCCTAAATTAATTTACTTATTCAGTGCCAAACCAATCAGGCTACCTAAAAATTATTTTATACAGCTAGAAAAAATAATAACAAAATTCATCTGGAAAAACAAAAAATCAAGAATATCCAGGGAAATAATGAAAAAAAATTCACAGGAAGGTGGGTTAGCGGTACCAAACCTGGAGCTTTACTATAAAGCGGCAGTCATCAAAACTATCTGGTACTGGCTAAAAAATAGAGTGGTAGATCAATGGAATAGGCTAGGCTCAGGAAATGAAGTAGTAAATGACACTAGTAATGTAGTGTTTGATAAACCCAAAGACTCCAGCTTCTGGGATAGGAACTCAGTATTTGACAAAAACTGCTGGGAAAACTGGAAGATAGTATGGCAGAAATTAGGCTTAGACCAACATCTTACACCTTATACTAAAATAAGGTCAAAATGGATACATGATTTAGACATAAGAGGTGATACCATAGGTAAATTAGGAGAGAAAGGAATAGTGTACCTATCAGATCTTTGGAAAGGAGAACAGTTTTTGACCAAACATGAGATAGAGTATATTATAAAATGCAAAGTGGATGATTTTGATTATATTAAATTAAAAAATTTTTGTACAAACAGAAGCAATGCATCCAAAATTAGAAGGGAGGCAGAAAGCTGGGAAACAATTTTTGAGGCCAGTGCTTCTGATAAAGGCCTCATCTCTAAAATATATAGGGAATTAAATCAAATTTATAAGAATCCAAGTCATTCCCCAATTGAGAAATGGTCAAAGGATATGAACAGGCAGTTTTCTGATGAAGAAACCAAAGCTATCTATTCCCATATGAAAAAATGCTCTAAATCTCTAATGATTAGAGAGATGCAAATTAAAACAACTCTGAGGTACCACCTGACACCTATCAGATTGGCTAAAATGACAAAAAAGGAAGATAATAAATGTTGGAGAGGCTGTGGGAAAATTGGAACACTAATGCATTGTTGGTGGAGCTGTGAGCTGATCCAACCATTCTGGAGAGCAATTTGGATTTATACCCAAAGGGCGATAAAGCTGTGCATACCCTTTGACCCAGCAATCCCACTTTTAGGTCTTTTGCCCAAAGAAATCATGGAAGGGGGAAAGGGACCCACATGTACAAAAATATTTATAGCTGCTCTTTACGTGGTAGCAAGGAATTGGAAGTTGAGGGGGTGCCCATCAATTGGGGAATGGCTGGACAAGTTGTGGTATATGAATACAATGGAATACTATTGTGCTGTAAGAAATGATGAGCAGGAAGAGTTCAGAGAAACCTGGAGGGTCTTACGTGAGCTGATGATGAGTGAGATGAGCAGAACCAGAAGAACATTGTACACAGTATCATCAACATTGAGTGTTGACCTACTGTGATGGACTATATTCTTCTCACCAATGCAATGGTACAGAAGAGTTCCAGGGAACTCATGATAGAAGAGGATCTCCAAATCCAAGAAAAAAAAAAGAAAGAAAGAACTGTGGAGTATAGATGCTGATTGAACCATATTATTTCTTTTGTTTTGGGTGCTGTTGGTTTTTTTTTCTATTTTGAGGTTTTGCATCACTGCTCTGATTCTCTTGTAACAGGATTAATGCAGAAATAGGATTAATGTTATTATGTGTATATATATGTGTGTGTGTATATATATATATATGTATATGTATAGAGATATATAGATATAACCTATATCAGATTACCTGCTGTCTAGGGGAGGGGGGAGGGAGGGGAGGGAGGGAGAAAAATCTGAAATTGTAAAGCATGTATAAACAAAAGTTGAGAACTATCTTTACATGTAACGGAAAAAAATAAAATATCTCATTAAAAAAATAAAAAAATAAAAACTATAAAAAAAAAAGTGTTTGTTCAACTATAGAATACATCCTTAGGGCTTCATTTCAACTTAATGCTTAGAGATAAAAGAGGATCACTTATTGGGAGAGATTTCTGGCCTTATGTCCTAAAATACTTGGAAGTGCATGAACCCACCACAAGGTGGCATTTGGATCACTGGAGAGCATATTGCAAGGCTGACATTTATTTTTTCAAACAAGGTATTGTCTACATAGGGGCAAGTGTAAGAAGGAAAGGCAAGACATAGGTATGGTTGTGGTGGAAATAAAGAAAAAATGGCTGTGATACTCTACTGTTCTTGCATTTGGATCATAATTATTTCTGAATCAAAAATTTCATTTTTCCAGATGAGAACAAAAGGAATATATGATTTCTCTGGTGTAAGGAAGTCCCAGGGAGGAAAACCCTTCTACCAGTGTGCATTTATATATTCTCTGAAATTTCCATTCTTACAAAATTGCCTTAAGCTTGGTGCATAGTTTAGTGCCTACTGATTAACTAAATCACTAAGAGGTTAGGTGACTTGCCCAGGGCCACTCAAAGGCAGAACTTCCTAGTTTAAAGGTGGGCTCTCTATCCTGTATGCTACAGTGCCTCTTTATGAGAGACAATAACAAAAAAGAATTTTACCTCAGAAATATGGTGTTTTTACCCAAACCAGGGAGAGCCAAAACAGAGAAAGAGAATATTAGACCAAATTTCCTAATGAATATTGATGCAAAAAATTTAAATAAAATACTAGCAAAGAGATTACAGCAATATATCATCAGGATTATGCATTATGACCAGGTGGGGTGTATACCAGGAATGCAGGACTGGTACAATATTAGAAAAACTATCAACATAATTGACCTTATCAATAACAAAATCAATAGAAATCATATGATTATCTCAATAAAAGCAGAAAAAGCCTTTCACAAAATATAGCACACAAAACAAACTGTGGTATATGATGGTGATGGAATATTATTGTGCTGTAAGAAATGAAAAGCAGGATGATTTCAGAAAGGCCTGGAAAGACTTGATGAACTGATGTATAGTGAAGTGAATAGAACCAAGAGAATGTTGTGCACAGTGAAAAAAATATTGTTTTATGAAGAACTATGAATGACTTAACTATTCTCAGCCATACAATGATCTGAGATAATCCCAAAGGGCTAATGATGAAGCATACAACAGAGGTCATTAAAATTTTATGGGGGCAGCTAGGTGGCACAGTGGATAAAGCACTGGCCCTGAATTCAGGAGGACCTGAGTTCAAATACAGCCTCAGACACTTGACACTTACTAGCTGTGTGATACTGGGCAAGTCACTTAACCCTCATTGCCCCCCCAAAACAACAACAACAACATAAAATTATATGGGATCGCCCTATATACTGTCCAAAGTTTAGGAAAACTTAGCTGGGGTTCTAATATGTAGCTACTTAGAAATTAGAGGCTACTGCACCAATATGGGGGAATTAAACGTTTATTTTTTTTATTTTTTTGGTGGGGCAACGAGGGTTAAGTGACTTGCCCAGGGTCGCACGGCTAGTAACTATCAAATGTCTGAGGCTGGATTTGAACTCAGGTCCTCCTGAATCCAGGGCTGGTGCTTTATTCACTGCACGACCTAGCTGCCCCACATTAAGCATTTATTAAAGCAAATTAAATATTAGTGAAGAAAGCACATGGCTCAGAAAGTTAAGAAAGAGAGATAGTGGGGCAGCTGGGTGGCGCAGTGGATAGAGCACCGGCCCTGGATTCAGGAGTACCTGAGTTCAAGTCCGGCCTCGGACACTTAACATTTGCTGGCTGTGTGACTCTGGGCAGGTCGCTTAACCCCAATTGCCTCACTAAAAAAAAAAAAAGAGAGAGAGAGATAGTGGGGAACCATAGTGGGCTCTGTCTGTTCCCTCCAAGTTCCAGGCCAAGAGAGTGTGCAACTGTGTAAGCTCCCTGCAGGTAGGAGGAGATCCCGCCCTTCCACATTTATCAAAGATAATTGGCTAGCATCATTCAAATCTATTGGTTTACTGAATTTAAGGTGGTTTGGCTCAGTGCCTGCTGATGTCAGAGTATGGAGCCCTCTGAGAGGAAAAAGCCTTCAGTTAGGTGTGTGGGGTTTTTTGGTTGCTTTTTTGTTTTGTTTTGTTTTGGTGAGGCAATTGGGGTTGACTTGCCCAGGGTCACACTAGCACACAGCTAGTAAGTGTCAAGTGCCTGAGGTCAGATTTGAACTCAGGTCCTCCTGAATCCAAGGCCAGTGCTCTATCCACTGTGCCACCTAGCTGCCCCTGGTAGGTGTGGTTTTAATCCCTATTCACAGTGCAAGGTCCAACCACATTTCCTTTGAAATTCTCCTGACTCTGGGCTGGCCTTAAGAAAGGTCTGGCCCGGTTCTCTGAGTCTCATAGAACCCCATTATTTTCTCACACTACCTACCTCCAAAGAAAGAACTGATATTGATTAAACACAGACCGAAGCATGCTATTTTTCACTTTTATTATTTTATTTGTCTTCTTATACAAAATGGCCAATATGGTAATTTTTTACACAATTGCACATGTATAGCCTATATCTGTTGCTTACCACTTCAGGGAGTAGGGAGGGAAAAGGAGTGATGAAAACTTGGAATTTGGAATTCAAAACTTAAAATAAGGGTGAGTCAACAATCCTAATAGCAAAATTAATTCTACAATAAAAGGGGATCTGTATTCTAGAAAGTAAAATAATAGTTTAAAAGAAAATAATTTGTTTACTTATAAGTTTTACTTGTTGAAATAGCTGTAGAATATTAAAATTAGATTTTACCATTAAGTAATAAGACCAAGAAGAAAATGACAGGAAACCCATCAGATATTATTACTTAAACAATAAATATGATTGGTTTAAATTCTCCCATTAAGAGAGTTACAGAACAGATCAAAGAGTTCAACTATATTAAATTGTTTATTAAACATTTAATATTTTTAAGATATGATACTTGGAGCTTGGGATAAAAAAATTTTTTTTTTAATTACACTCTCAAGGAACTTGCATTCTTCCAGTAAAATATAATGTGTATGAACAAACACTATGTACATAGCTGTGGAAGCGATATCTACATGTGGTCTGAGATAGCTGTTTTTCTTTAGATGTATTAACAATCCTTGAGACTTCAGCTGGCTCAAGAAATGAAAGTTTTAGACTGTTGCCATCACTCCCTGGTGACCTGAGTATAAAAAGCCACAAGGAGTTCTAGTTCCTTTCTGAAATAGAGGGGGGGGGGGCGGCATTCCAGATAGTTAAGAACACTTGTGCTAAGGAAAAAGCAGGAGATGATACATTACACGAAAGCAATAGATAGAATACTTTGCATGAAACAAAGAATTCATGAAAGGGAGTACTTTGAAATTGGCTTTGAAAAATTAGTGGAGACTAGATTGTTGAGAACTTTTCATACCAGACTGAGGATTTTATATGTTATCCTACAGGCAATATAGATACCTTGAAGATTTTTGAGTGGAAAGGCCAGCATGGTCATATCTATGTTCTAGGAATATCAATTTGGCTAAAGGATATATTTGAGAGATGAGAGTCTGGATACAGGAATAACAATTAGAAGGATATTGCAAATAGTCTAAGTAAGACAATGAGGACCTGACAACTCAGGCAGAGGTTCTCTAAGTGAAGAGAAGAGGGCTGCAGATGTGAAAGATGTCATGGAGATAGAACTGACAAGACTTGGTGATTGATGGATGTACAGAGTTTGATGGAAAGAAAGTGAATAATAAATATACAAAATTCTCAATGTACACACACCGAGCAATTTGACAGTTAAATTCATCAAAGAAAGATTAACAACAATACAAGTAATAAGCAAAAAATACCATAATAGCAGGAAACTTATTATCAAAAGGTGACAAATTGATTAAAGTAATTAATGTCACACATTTAAACCACATATTTAATAATGCTTAATTGGATTAACTAACACATTTAGTGTTTAAATGGAATTCATGAGGAATATATATTTAATTAAATATGGGATGTTCACAAAAATGCATCACAGACCAGGTTACAGAGAAGCCCTATGGATTTTCAAGAAGGAAGAAGTCATGAATGTTTTATTTTTAGACCACAGTGAAATACAAATGATAAAACTGCGTGGAAAACTACTAAAGATTAGATTAATATAGAAGTTAGAAAAGAGATAACTAAACATTTAAAGAATAAAAAAATTACATATCACAATCAATAGAATTCAGTCAAAACTGTTTTAGTGATATATTTGTACATATCTATAGTTACAGCTATAGATATATACACATATATGTATGTGCATGCATATATATATATGTGTGTGTGTGTGTGTATTGATGAGTGCCTACATTAACAAAAGAAGAAAGTGAATTAAGGTTGCACTAAAAGGCACTAGAAAAGTTACAAGAAAAAGATAAAATCAAGTGTGTGTGTATGTGTGTGTGTGTGTGTGTGTGTGTGTGTGTCCCAAAGGAAAAGAAAAGGAAAAGGGATTATAAAGATTAGAACAGAAACGAATAGAATAGAAAGTAAAGGTACAGCTGAGTTGACAAAACCAGATAAGGTGATTGCTTGTTTTAAAATTTCCTTGTTTAGATTATTTCATGTCATAGTTATAAGTCTCTGCTATGATCTAAACTAGGGGTTCTTGACCTCAAACCCATGAACCTCTCAGGGGGTCTGTGAACTCAGAGGGAGAAATTATATCTTTACTTCAATATCATTAATTTCCTATTCCTTTGTAATCCTATGTATTTAATTTCATGTAATTAAAAACATTATTCTGAAAAGGGGTGACTTTCCTGACTGCCAAAGGAGTCCACAACATAAAAAAAGGTTAAGATTGTCTGGTCTACATGGGGGCTCAGACTGTGGGTAGAATAGTTATAGCCAGGGGGGCGGGGTGGAGCCAAGATGGGGGAGGAAAGACTTTAAAGGCACAGAGCTCCTGAATCAATTACCCCCAAAACAGAAATAAAACAACCCCTGGAACAGAAAAACCCACAAAAAATGGGTTGAGATTATTTTCCAGCCAAAGACAGATTAGAGGGGGCTGTGCTGGGCTATAAGAAGAGTCCAACCCTGCAATTGCACCAAAACAGACCCCAGGCATGCTACACCAGAGGAACTTACCCCTGAGCCTCCAAATCAGCTGCAGCACCAGCATCTTCTAGAACTAAGCTTACAGTCAGGTGAAAGGGCTGAATGGTTGGTGGGGGGAAGGGGTGGAAAATACAGGGGTGTCTGTGGGACCTAAGAAGGAATTTGACTATCCACCCCAGCAGGGAACCAGGAAGAAATCTTGAGCAGCAGGAGGCCCAGGTCAGGGAGGGGTGCAGGCTTGTCTGAGCTAAGAACCACCACAGCACACAAAGTTCTGCTGACTGGTTAATTAGCAAATTGGCTTGAGTTTATCTTCAGACCAGAGAACAGGCCATGTGACAGAAAAACCTGCCTTTCCTCAAACCAAAATACTTGGGACCCTCTGAAGCTTGGGACAGTGTAGCTTGGAAATAGGGCCCCTCTGTAAGAAGGAGTTAAAAGTCAAGTAAAAGACAGCAAGATGAGCAAGCAAAGAAAGTTGAGAATTATAGAAAGTTTCCTTAGCAACAAGGAAGATTGAGGAGCACCCTCAGAAGAGGATAGCAACCTCAGGGCCCCTACATCCAAAGCTTCCAAGAAAAATATGAATTGGTCTCAGACCATGGAAGTGCTTAAAAGGGACTTTGAAGAGAAAGTAGGAGAAATAGAAGGAAGATTTAGAGAAGTGGAGGAAGGAATGAAAAGAGAAATGAGAGCAATGCAGGAGAGTCATGAGAAAAAAATCAACAACTTGAAAAGCCAAATGGAAAAGGAGATACAAAAGTTCTCAGAAAAAAATAACTGCCTAAGAATTAGGATTGAACAAATGGAAGCTAGTGACTTTGTGAGAAACCCAGACACAGTAAATCAATCAAATGAATTAAAAAATAGAAGGCAATATGAAATATCTCCTTGGAAAAGCAGCTGACCTGGAAAATAGATCCAGGAGAGATCATTTGAAAATCATTGGACTACCTGAAAACCATGACCAAAGTAAGAATTTAGACAGCATCTTCCAAGAGATTGTCAGGGAAAATTGCCCCGATATTCAAAAGCAGAAGGTAAAGTAGAAATGGAAAGAATACACCAATCACTTCCTGAAAGAGATCCCAAAAGGAAAACCTCCAGCAATATTATAGTCAAATTCCAGTGCTCCCAGGTCAAGGAGAAAATATTGCAAAAAACTAGAAAAAATGGATTCACATACTGTGGAGCTATAGTAAGGATAAAACAAGATCTAGAAGCATCTAATGGACCAGAGGGCATGGAATATGATATTCCAGAGGGCAAAGGAACCAGGACTACAGCCCCAAATCACCTACCCAGCAAAATTGAGTATAATCTTTTAGGGGGGAAAATGGGACTTCAATGAAAAAGAAGGCTTTCAGGCATTTGTGATGAAAAGACCTGAACTGAATAGTAAATATGACTTTCAAATACAAGACCCTAAAGAAGCATAAAAGGGTAAACAAGAAAAAGAAATCATGAGGGATATTAAAAGATTAAACTCTTTGCATTCCTACATGGGAAGATAATACTTCAAACTCATAAGAACTTTCTCAGTATTAGGGTAGCTAAAAGGAATACACAGGTCTGAACTGAATATGAAGGGATGATATCTGTAAAGCATTTATTTTTTGTTTATCCTTGTTTTTTGTGGGGCAGGTAGAGTGGGGTGTCTTATGTCTGGGACCAGATTTGGGCTCCAGGCCTCCTGGATCCAGGGCTGGTGCTTTGTTCACTGTGCCACCTAGCTAACCCATGATGACATCTTTAAGATAGGGTTGAGGGGTAGGAGGAATGCACTATGGGAGGGGAAAGGGGAGAGGTGGACTGGGGAGAGGTAGCTCACATGAAGGAATCAAGAAAAAGCTTATGCAGGGGAGGGGAAGAGGGGGAAGGAGTGGGGGAGTGAGTAAAACTTACTATCATCAGAATTGTCTCAAAGAGAGAATAACACACATACTCAATTGGGTATAGTAATATATTTTGCCCTGAGGGAAAGTGGGAGGGGAAGAAGATAAGGGGGGGGGTGGAGAAGAGGGGAAGGAAGTAAGGGCAGATTGGAGGAGGGAGCAGTAAAAACAAAGTACTTTTGAGGAAGGTGAAGATGTTCTGCATAACTGCACATGTATAACATATTGAGTTGCTTGATTTCATGGGGAGGATTGAGGAGGGAGGGAGGAAGAAAATTTAGAACACAGAATTAGCTCAAAGATCTTAATCTTATCAGAGTTGTCTCAAGGAGTGAATAAAATACACACCCAATTGAGAGGAGTAATCTATTTAACCCTACAGGAAAGTAGGAGGGGAAGAGGATAAGGAAGGAAGGGGGAAAGAAGGGAGGGCAGAGTGGGGGAGGGGGCAGTCAGAAGTAAAACATTTTTGAGGAGGAATAGGGTAAAAGAAGATAGAAAATAGAGTAAATATCATAGAAAGGGAATAGGATGGAGGGAAATACTTGCGATGATTGACTATAATGGCAAAATGTATGGTATTTACTTTGCTGGGCTGTTGTGAAGAAAATTCTTTGTCAAGTTTAAGGTACTATATAAAAGTTATGATGAACAGGAAGCTATCAGAAAAACCTGGAAAGATCTACATGAATTGAAGCTGAGTAAAATGTACTGTATACAAAATAACCACAATAGTGTAAGATGATCTGGAAAGCATGTGGTTATTTTCAGCAATGCAATGATCCAATATAACTCTGAAGGATTTATGAAAATTGCAATTCTTCTATAGAGAAAGAACTGATGATATTTTAACGTAAATGAAAACAATAATTAAAGACAGCAACAAACAGATTAAAGATAATCCATTGCACGGATTTCTTTTTTAATGATTCATGACATTTTTATACCACTGTAATTTTTGATATACACCTACTAGGGATGTGCTGGTAAATGTTTAACAACCAGCTTTCTAAAACCTACACACACACACACACACACACACACACACACACATATTCATACACATTCACATGATACACTTTTTTCACTTAATAGTATTTTATTTTTTCCCAATTACATGTAAAGATAGTTTACAAAATCCATTTTTGTAAGGTTTTGAGTTCCAAATTTTTCTCTTTTCCTCCCTTCCCTCTCCCTTCTGCAAGACAACAAGCAATCTGATATAGGTTATAAATGTACAATCATATTAAACTTATTTCCATAGTACTCATGTTGTGAAAGAAAAATCAGGGCAAAAGGGAAAAAAATGAGAGGGATAAAACAAAAAACAACAAAAATGGGAAAATAGTATGCTTCGATCTGCATTCAGACTCCATCATTCTTTCTTTGGATGTGGAAAGCATTTTCCATCATAGTCTTTTGGAATTGTCTTGGATCATTGTATTGCTGAGAAGAGCTAAGTCTATCATAGTTGATCAACATACAATGTTGCTGTCACTGTGTATAATGTTCTCCTGGTTCTGCTCACTTCACTCAGTTTCAGTTCATGTAAGTCTTTCAAGATTTTTCTGAAATCTGCCTGTTCTACATGATACACTTTTAAGTTTAATCTCTATTATGAACTAGACAATCAGTGAAATAATTAAGCCCTGATTTTTAGCATTTGTTGATTTCTGAGTTGTAGATGCTCCCCTTGAAAATTTAATAATTATCTGGAACCAGTAAAAGCTGTCTTCAGCACACCTTTGGACTCTCGCTTCATTAAATACTCCCTTGTAACAAAGAAATACAGTTAAATGAAACTAACCCCACAAATAACTATAATTTGTGTATTGCTTCCTTTAAATGATTCTTTAAATTTTTACATTATTATTATGCTTGCATAGTAATCCCCTTTTTCTCTTTATTTAACAGTTCATGCAAATCTTCTCATTTTTCTCTGAATATCTAATCTGTTCTCTCTTAAGGCACAATGATATTGTATTATTTTTATATACTTATTCAGCCATGCCCTGGTTAATGGCTACTTTATTGCTGGTTTCTTCTATACCACAAAAATGGCCACTATGAATATTTTAGTTTACACCGGGACTTTACCTCTGACTTTGAATCTCCTTAGAGTATATGTCCCAAGAGTGGGATTCCTGGATCATAGGGTATGAATAGACCTTTTTAGAATAATTTCAAATTATTTTCCAGAATGGTTGGACCAACTCACAGCTTTACTTACAAATTTTTTAATGTGAATGTCTTTCCACAATTCCTCTAACAGTATTTCCATCTTTTATCATTATTTTTGCTTATTTTCTTTTGCATTTCTCTTATTAATAACTTGGAGCTTCTTAAAATCTAGATGTTAATCACTTATTCTTCTTTAAAATTATTTATTCACTCTAAGCACTTTTATGGTTAATATTTATTATGATACATTGAGATATACTTTTGGTCACTTCAGAGTTCGCAGGTTTATTTGTATATCTATGCCTATTCAATACAAATACAAATTCAATACAAATAAAAATCCTGCTTTAAAGAAACATTGTAAAGGAACAAATTCTTGTATTACATTTCTCACATGATCTGTGTCAAACCATACAAATTCCAAGAGACAATAACAAATTTCAACAGCTAAAACATTTTTAAAAATGAATGAATGGAGCAGCTAGGTGGCACAGTGGATGGAGCACTGGCCCTGGAGTCAGGAGGACCTGAGTTCAAATCCGGCCTCAGACACTTAACACTTACTAGCTGTGTGACCCTGGGCAAGTCACTTAACCCCAATTGCCTCACCTCCCCCCAAAAAAATGAATGGAGCTAACAAAATCTCAAGCAAAACTTTGGTACATGCTCCTGCCAAAGGAATGGTTGCTTCTTCTTCTTTACTCCCCTGGAAAGTCTATGTTCTAGTTCCTTAATTTGACCAAGAAGGACTAAAAGACCTGGAAAAGGAACACAAAAGCTTGTGATTTCTCTCCAAATTGGAGAATCCTGAGTTATTTACCATTTCTAGTCTTATGACTCTGGCAATATTCTCTGGCAGCAGTTAGGAGCCATCATAAACTACAGAACTACAGAATTGTAAGGGATTCAATACTCATCTAATGTCCTAGGAGCATTGATTTAGAGCTGGGAACTCAGAAATTGTTTAGTCTGACCCTCCATTTTCACAGATAAGGAAACTGAGGCCCAGGGAGGTTATATGATTTGCCCTAGATCATACAGGTAGCAAACATAGGAAGTGAGATTTGAACACCAGAACCAATGTTCATTTTTTTTATGTCTAGTCCAACACAAATATGAAGAAGAACCCTATATTCAACATACGGACAAATGGGAACTATTTAATAATTGTTTCCAAGGATTCCTCCCCAATCACCAATAAGCTCTAGGGACTCAGGCCATCTAGTCCTCTTGGACTCTTAAGTTCTTCCTCCAAGCCTAGACCCACTTACCTCAAGAACAATGTTCAGTCACCTCTGCAATGAAAGGAAACACAAAGTGAAAAAGGCAATTGTGGTAAAAATTATTTGTGGTAAAGATTAAATATCACAGTTTTTAGCTGAATCATTTGGGAGGGACCACACCTGGCCCACCCCGAGATTATGTATGCTACTGAGCAGCTTTTGAAGGATCTCCCCTTTTGGGGGAGGAGAGATTGAATGCTCATTGAAGGGAGCTAGGGAGCTTCTGGAAGGTAGGGGGGGCTTCCAGTAGGCGGGGTATGTTCCAAGGCTGGCATTCTCTTTCAGCTTGGCACTGGCCATGGCACGGTGTGTTAGCGGTCTGAGAATTGGTGTCTCAGCATGATGCTGGAAACTGCATACTGATCCTGGGATCGGTGAGTTACTTACTGAAAACCCTAAATTCCTTTGAACTAGCTTAATTGGGAACTGTCTAGGAGTGAATAGGTTAAATTTAGAATATTTCTCTGTATTTCTATTTTCCTATTTCCTCATCTTTGATTTTTTATTAGTTTCCCTTTTGTTGTTCAATTAATTCCCTAGTAATAAAATCTGATCCTTTTGTGAACTAAAGCTTAGAGGTTCCTTTCTTATTGGCCTGGGAGAAATATCTAAAGGGAATAATTCAGAGGGGAGATTAAACCTTAAAAAAGGGTCCCTCATATTTCTGGGAACCCAATATCAAAGCGAGTCACCCAAAGAAGCTCTCAGTATATCCAATTTTGGTCCTCACACAACAAAAGGCCAACATGGGAGGGGCAGCAGGGTTGGGAGAGAGAGAAGTTCTGGGATAAAAGGTCTCATGGAAAGTCTAGGAATAGAGAGTTATGTGGGAGAGTTGAAGGGAGTAAATGATCTGAGAATTGTCACTTCTTTTTAACTGAGGCAGCAATCACCTCCTTCATCTGTTGTCAGGTAGGGAGATTACAAAATGATCGTTCAGGTTTTGCCATATCACACCCAAATGCCAGCTCCTTTTAGTGCTGTGGAAATTTATTTTGATTTGGGGACCCTACCTTTGGGCTGAGATTAGAAAGCCTTAGGCCCTCAGGGTCTCTTCTGTGTGGGAGGTGCTGGTGCCTCTCCCCCTCTGTTTCAGCTGAGCTGGAAAGCCCCATGGGCTGTACAAGATGCCAGGTCAGACAGCTGGGGAAAAAAAGCCCCCAGCTCCCTCCGACCTGAGCGGAGCTATCCGAGAGATCCTGGACTGGTCCAGGCCGGGCTCTGGCATAGCCTGAGGCACGTGAGGCTCTAGTGTACCTCCCCCCCCCCCCCCCCCCCCCCCCCCCCCCCCCCCCCCCCCCGCCCCCTGCACCAGCTGCAGCCCTGGCTAGCGGATTAGCTTGGTGTGTGGGTACAGGAAGCCCCAAGATTTGAGTGGAGAGAAGAAAAGGTATATATAGATCTGGGAGTTAGACTCAGGAGGAGCTGACAAGGAGACAGGAGGCTGAGAAGAGGTCCAGAGGTGACTGACGGGATGGATGAGATAGAGAGACTGGGGAGACGAGACAAACAGTAACACAGGACTAGGAGCAAGGAGGAAAGGCCGGTGGACAAGATTAGAAGGGCAGCAAAGGCAGCAGAGGGCAGACTGACGGAGCAGACAGACAGACAGACGGACCAGGAAGCAGTGGAGAGCACAGAAGTGGTCAGCACAGGGTACAGGTTGGAAAAAGTGAAGATTAAGAGGAGTTAGAAGAAAGTAGCTGAGCAGGGAAAGTATAACGTGCCCTGAGGCGAGAGGCAGCTAAGGCCCTTATTGTATTAAAAAAGTTCTAAGTGCAGCAGGTAAGAAAGAGACACAGTGGAAAGAGACTCACCGCAATGCAGTCAGGTTGTATATTTTATTTTCCTGTGTTCTTAATTTTAAATAGTATCTCATAAATAAACTCTGCTTGGATTATTTAGTTAAGAGGCTTCTTAATATTTTGCTTATCAATTTGGGAGTGGAGCAGTGTGGTGGAACTTTATAAATGGCCCATATTAAATTAAATGCAGTCAGATAGCTAACAGTCAAAAGTCCCTAGATTAAGTATCCCAGTCAGCTTTAGCCCCCAAATTAGGCTAGTCAATTAATAAAATATTTCCACAGTGCTGAGCCATCACATGGCCAGAAATCACCAAGAAGTTTAATAACTCCAAAGGGCCCTAGCTCTGAATCATCATGCCCATAAAATTCCCAGAAGTTTCCAGGGTAGTTCCAAGAACATGCTCCCTGGGATAGTCCCTGAAGACCAATTCAACATTCCCTGCCCCCTACATTTGTTTATATCATTCTCATCTCCAAAATTCATCTTGATATTTGTAAAGAAGTGATTTTCTTATAAATCTCCTCAAAGAAAATTGTCCCTTATAACTGCTTCTGAAGTGCTCATTTGCTGGACAAATGGGTTCTTATGAAAATAATCTAGAAATTTAGAGCAATTGAATTCTGATGTGCGTAACTCTTGGGAGAATTATTGAACCTAGTTATCTCAATCTAGGATCTGGATTTTTGGTAAGAGCCCTCTGTTTTGCTTCCACTATCTTTTCTTTTCCATATCTTCTCAACTAGATTCCCACCTCTCTCCTCCCCCAACCTTCTCTTCACGGGAGGTTGTAGAAGAATTTAACCTCTGGAGCCCGCACTCTGTGTTTCCCTTGGGAGCTATACCCAGCTTACAACACAATTGAGTCATTTTTCAGTACCGTACAACTCTTTGTGATCCCGTTTGAGGTTTTCTCAGCAAAGATATTGGAGTCATTTGCCATTTCCTTCTCCAGTTCATTTTACAGATGAAGAAACTGAGGCAAACAGGGTTAAGTGATTTTCCCAGGATCAATCAGTTAGTAAGTATCTGAGGCCAGATTTTAATTAAGGAAAAGGAGTCTTCCTGATTGCAGACCATGCAGGGTGCCACTTTCCTGCTCCAACATAATAGGTTTGCTTATATACAGAGAGAGAAATAAAGCCTCATATTTCTAAAGAGAGTCTTTCTTTTGGGAGCCACTAATCTGGAAATGGAGGGTTCTGCCTTTTTATACCCTACGAGCTTAACCCCCAAAACCTGCACCTTTCACACACTCCTTATGTGATTAAAGACATACACAGAAAACAACTAGAATTGATTCTGACATTTAACTAGAGAAAACAGACTTAAAACACTATTGCAACTATAAAATACTTACTAAAAAGAGAAACAAGCAGCTTTGGCTTAAATATAATTTTTTTTGGGGGGACAATGAGGGCTAAGTGACTTGCCCAGAGTCACACAGCTAGTAAGTGTCAAGTGTCTGAGACCAGATTTGAACTCAGGTCCTCCTGAATCCAGGGCCAGTGCTTTATCCAATGAGCCACCTAGCTGCCCCCGGCTTAAATATCTTTTTGAAAGCCAAGAGAGTCAATGTGACATAGTGACTAAAGAACTGGCCTTGGAGCCAGGAAAACCTGAGTTCAAGTATTGCCTCTGACTGTGTAACCCTGAGAACATTGTCTAACTTTTCAATGCTTTAGGCAATTCTCTAAAAATAGATTGCTAATGTAACATCCTGTTATAATAATTAACTTGTTTTAAGACTAGGGACAAAATAATAATCTCTGAGGTCCATGTGAGTCCCTTCTTGCTTTAGCAAGTTATTTTAGAGAAAAAATTTATGCTTTCAACCACAATCATTTTTAATTCCCAGTCAGGAAAATTGCTACCATTTAGGTTGAAGTTGGACTTTGTCTAAATTTATATTCATATCTAACTCTAGCTAAGGCCTGGTCTTTTTGTGGGGGGATGAAGTTTAAAATTTACACTGCTGGGGGCAGCTAGGTGGTGCAGTGGATAGAGCACTGGCCTTGGATTCATGAGGACCTGAGTTTAAATCCAGCCTCAGACACTTGACACTTACTAGCTGTGTGACCCTGGGCAAGTCACTTAATCCTCATTGCCCTGCCCTCCACCCCCAAAATTTACACTGCTAGAAATGCAGATTATATTTTAGTGTATGTGGATAGATAGGCAGTTGGGGAAAGAGCTGATCTTTTATTGGGATATCCCTCCGTCCTTGAATAGGAAGGCACATTGGTGGTATCAGCCCAAATTTTCTGCTTTGAGATCCCCATACTACTTCCTCAATATCTTCCTTTCTTTGCCACACATTGTATCAATCTTCTATTTCTCCTTTTTTTTTTTTTTCAGATGTCCCTGGACTTCAGGTTCTTTCTAACTCAGCTGTACACTTTAACTCTGCTTCCAGATATTGGGAGTCTCTATCTGCTTTTGAGATTGTTCCTTTTTTATATATTAATTACGGTGTGGACAAATTTCTCCTGAAATGACTTTGATCAGTAGAGGTCTATAGGACTAATAAATACTTGGTTCTGAGTGATAAACTCAATCAAAAAGTTTTCTTATGTAGCAAAAGTAATTACTTTTAAGTTAGGTGGGATAATAAATAGAGCTCCACACTTACATTGGTAGAAGAAATTCCCTAGCAGAAATTCCTTACACCAATGAAATCACAAATGTAGTCCCTATTTCTGGCATGGGTATATTGGAGAAAGGGGAAAAAATTGGGAGGAGAAAGAACTTTCCTCGGAGGTTGGATTCATAGCAGGAGGGGAAATTTCACAACCAAATGTATTTATCTTCTACTCAACTTGTCGCTCTCCCATCTGCCTGTGGTCACTAATGACACTGACTGCCCTGGGGGAGTGGTTAGGCCATCTTAACCCATTTATTTCAGCTGCCTCTTCCACAGTAAGCCTGCTCTTATGCCCTTTGTCCCCAGTACTGTTTCCAGATGTTGGGGAAGGAATAAAAAACCCAACCTTCTTCTATACTGCCACTGCCACCTTGGCATTATTTCCCCTACTACAGGGGAACAACGCTACAGTTGTCCCCAGTGCCCAGGCACTTTACTCCCATCCCTGTTCTCAACTACTGGGGAAAGACAGAACATTTACCTCTTCCCTCCAGGTATTCTCAGCTGGCCTGCACAATCTCACTTGCTTCAATTCCAAATCCAGTGATATTCCTTCATATTCCTTTTTCTGTGTTAGAAAAAAGGATCAAAGGGAAATAAGTCTCTCAGGAGGTTTAACTAACATGCAAATTATGTGGCCTACTTGTGGGGAATCCATCTAAACCCATTCAATCACCTGTTACATTTGCATATGAAGAACATCACATTTTTTCACATGATAATTGCCATGTGATTAATTTTTGGGGGGTGATTTGGGGAAAAAAGAGTATAAAGTGAAATCTATAAAGTTAAAAAGGCTCCAACAGGTAAAGAAAAATGCCTTTATCTGCCGAGGTAGCCAAAATCCCTGCTAAAATCCTAGCAACAAGAAAGTTATTGCAAACAAATAACCTATCCGAAACTATTGAAAGGATGGTAAAGTAACACCGGGATGAGTTTGTGCAGTTCAGGTTGTTCTACTTTTAACAGATTTGTAGAAACTGTATCAGATTTGTAGGTGATCAAGAGAAAGATAACTAGAATACCTGAGGAACCTTAGAAATTACTGCTTGAGGGTGGACTGAAAACAATTCAATTTGGAAAAGCAAAGAGAAAGTGGCAGTTCTTGGAAGTTCATATCATGAAGAGAATGGATAGGGAACACTTGTAGCCTGAAAGAAGCAAGTTGAAGATGAATAAAAGGAAGTAATATTTAAGATAGTTAATGAAAGGAATTTTTTGCCTAGTAAGATCATAGAGGCTAAAGGCAGAAGACTCTCCAGAATGGTTTAGATAATTTCAATGTCAGCTCCATAACACGATACTAGAGGAAGCTGGGATAATTGTGGCCTTGCTGGGCTCTCTACAAAATGTCACTTGAGGCTCTAGCTGAATCATTTAGTTGAATCATTGATTTGACTCAACATAATGGCAACTATGCTCATAGTACTAAAAAAAATGAATATTTAATTTACATTAGTGGTTATGCTACATAAAATGAAGAGAATGTTAATTTTATTCACTATATTATCAGGGACACATTTCTCCTAAAGAGTTTGACAGAGTGCCATCTTTTTTTTTTTCTGATTTGTTCTTTTAAAATTATTTATTTACTTTAAAACATTATTTTTTTAATTAAATTTTGAGTTCTAAATTCTCTCTCTTTCTCACTTCCTTCTTCTCCCACTAAGAAGGCAAGCACTGGGGCAGCTAGGTGGCGCAGTGGATAGAGCACCGGCCCTGGAGTCAGGAATACCTGAGTTCAAATCCGGCCTCAGACACTTAACACTTACTAGCTGTGTGACCCTGGGCAAGTCACTTAACCCCAATTGCCTCACTAAAAAAAAATAAATAAAAAAGAAGGCAAGCACTATGTATCAATTATAAATGTGAAATCATACAAAACATATTTCCATATTACTCATATTACAAAAAAAGTGAGAAAATTATACTTCAATTTGTACTCAGAATTAGCCAGTTCTCTCTGGAGGTTGATAACATTATTTCTTCTTGAGTCCTTTGGTTTTGGAGTGCATCATTGTATTGATCAGATTAGCCAACTCTTTCACAGTCAATAATCATTACAATAATCCTGTTACTTTGCACAATGACCTCCCATTTTCCTTAGGTTACTTTTTTCATTTCATATAGATAGTACCATGTTTTTCTGAACCCTTAGTCCCTTGTCATTTCTTATAGCAAAATAGTACCTATCACAATCACATGCCGCAATGTGTTCAGCCATCTCCCAACTGATGAACATCTCTATATTAAAATATTTGCCACCACTAAAAGAGCTGCTATATTTTTTGTACATATAGATACATTTCCTTTTCCTTTGATCTCTTTGAGATAAAGATGTAGTAGCACCAGGTGGACCCAGTGCTAGCAGTGGGTCCCCTGTATTCTCTATCTGACCAGTTGTCCTACCCCCTTACTGTCTCTTGGTTGAGAACTCCCAAAACTGTTGCTGCTGCTGCTATGGCAGCTGTTCCTAATGACTTCATAGGTTTTCTTACGTGGAGAAAAATGTCTTATCCTGACTTTTTGTTGGCTTTGTCAAATTTGATTTAAGGCATTATTTTAAAGTTGCTTGGAGAGGAATATTGAGAGAGTTCAGCTAGGTTGCTGTCTCTAATTTGTCATCTTGGTTTTGTCCCTGTCTGATATTTGAGAATAATTTTTGTAACATTAACTGATCTTTAAGGGTCTGCCACTGGACTCCAATGTGTCTACACGAGAGAGTGAGGCTGATGACTTTGAACAGCCCTGCCTCACTTAAAGCCATTTTATTTGCAAGTCAAGACTTCACCTCTTGATGTCATTGGTCCTCTTCAAGAAGGAAGGACAAACAACAATCTGTGAGTAGGAGTAGCTGCCCCCTGGGGACTCAACTGGTCAGTTCTAGGGCAATGTTGATATTTCCTTCCTTCCTTCCTGTATTTTCCTATTCTGTCGTTATATGTTATTAAACATATAATTTTTATTGAGATCTTTGCTTTAGCTCTGTCCCATAAGTTTTGGTATATTCCTTTGATGTTCTTATGTTTAATTTAATTACTTTTTTCCCCATGATACCATTTGTTTATTTCTTTAGGTCGTATTTCTTTTATTCACTACTAATATTTTATGTTATGATTTGTAAAGGATATTTTTATTATATGTACCTTTATCATATTTGTTTATGGTTCCTTTATTCCCCAGATTCATGATTAATTTTTGCATGTTTTAGAGATGATGAAAATGTTTATTCTTTAATATTCTCACTCATAAGTCAACATAGGTCAGCTAAACCTGATTTATCCAACAATTCATTCAATCTTATATTTCCTTTTTATTTATCTTATATTTATTTAGCTCTGAGAGGAATATTAAATTATATAACTATTGTGTTACTATTGATCTCTTAACTATTTATGCATATATAATTTCTTTTTAAGTTGGCTTCTTAGTCTGCTGTATGCTTTGCTCACCCTAGGCCCTTTCCATCAATTTCCTCTTTCTCCCATTGTTATTGCAATAATCTCTCATTCAGAATTGACTTTTAATTGTTATTGATTCTCTCATTTCATCCTTAAAATCTCTTTACCATATCTCCTAGCTATCACCCTCCATTTCTCTTCCCCTTCTTGGCTAAACTCATTGAAAAAGTAATGTTGAACGTTTGCTCCTCCTGATCACTTTTTCCTTCTGAATACTCTCTATATCTTGGGTTCTTATGACACTGCTTTCTTGGCCCTCCTACCTGTCTGACCCCTTCTCGGTGTCCTTTGCTGGATATTCATTCATGTGTTACCCACTAACTGTGGATGTCCTCTGAGGTTCTGTCCTGTGTCTTCTTTTCTTTTCTCTCTACATTATTTCACTTAATGATTTCATCAGTGCCCTTGCATTTAATGATGATCTCTATGCTGAAAACTGTCAGATCTATTCACTTAATCTCTCTTAGACTATTTCCTCAGCTGTAAAATAGAGAAAATAATAGCACTTACCTTCCGGGGTTGTTGTGAAGATAAAATGAAATACTATTTGTAAAGTGCTTTGCAAACTTTAAAACTATATAAATGCTATTATTTTTGTCTACATATCCGGTCCTGGTGTCTCTTTGGAACTTTGGTCCTGCTTTACCAGATGCCTTTTGGACATTTATAGTGAGGTTTTTTTCCTGGCTCACCATTCCAGAGTCAGGCAGGACACATCTTCCCCTTGGGGCTTGAGG
Source organism: Dromiciops gliroides (assembly GCF_019393635.1). Lineage (NCBI taxonomy): Eukaryota > Metazoa > Chordata > Mammalia > Microbiotheria > Microbiotheriidae > Dromiciops > Dromiciops gliroides. The sequence continues at coordinate 479,760,444 of NC_057861.1, forward strand.
GTACCTTGAGTATGGGGTATCCTCTAACCACATCAGCTTGAGCTCCACACTGTCTGTGTCCTCTCCTCCCCCATTGTTTGGAGCCGGTGACTAGTGTCCTAGTTTCATTTAATACCTGAAGATGGGTTAGCTTTTAGAAAGGGTTATTTGCTTTGAAAATATAGTAAGAGGGGGCAGCTAGGTGGTGCAGTGGATAAAGTACCGGCCCTGGATTCAGGAGGACTTGAGTTCAAATCTGACCTCAGACACTTGCACACTTAGTAGCTGTGTGACCCTAGGCAAGTCACTTAACCCTCATTACCCCCCCCCCCCAAGCAAGAACCAATATTTTCCCTGTATATATGTGGTGTGGTTCATAGAGTACTGAACTGGGAGTCAGAAAGACCTGAGTTTGAATCTTTCTCATATACTGACTAGTTGTAAGATCCTCTCTCTGTGCCCCAGTTGCCTTGTCTTGAAAATGAAGATAATAGCACCTACCTCCCAGGGTGGTGAAGATAAAATGAGATAATATTTGTAAAGTGCTTTGTAAATTTTACAGCATTATATAAGTGTAGTTTATCATCATCATCACCATCATCATACCTCAAGTGTATAGTCTCCTCCCCTATATCACCTTGATCTTGGTGTTGGAGGAAGAATAGGCTTAAATTAGTTTAATTCCTACATAACATTGGTGCCCCCAAGATCATGTTCCAAGGTAGCTTTACTGCCAGATAAGCCTTTGTCTCAGTAGCTGCTAGTCTTGGGTCCCCAAGGTCACCCTCAAAGGTCATTCCTTGCTCATTTGGGTACCAAAGGACCCTCATTTCTTCTCTCCACTATGAGAATGATAGCAATAAATAAATAAATGCTTTTCATACTATAGTAATTTCCAAATGTGCCTCCCCTGCCAGTGAATTCCCACCTTTGCAACAAAGAAAAGTGTTTGAACAAAGTTTACAAACACAGTGGCCCCATCTGCCAGCATGTACCATATACCATGTTTCTTATAGTACCTGTTAAGGGCTAAAATTCTAGCTAGTCTGTCTAAAATATCTAATGAGTGGTTGCCAATAAATTATAAGCTTTAGCAAGAGTTAGGCTTTTAAGAATTTATTAAGGAGAATAAGAATTTGGTAAAGAGAGAGAGAAAGGCCTACATTCATCTATCTATTAAAGGGAGAGTACATTTCTAGCTCCGCTCTCCACCAGAGTCCAAAGGAAAGAGAAAGAGACAGAGCGCCTGGCTCCCCCTTCCTCCTCCCACCAGCAAACGTCACTTCCTGACACCAAAGAAAAGACGCATGGTCTTGCCCTCAAAGACCTTCCTTTCATGGCGGAGCTTTTCTACAGTAAGTCTCCAGCAGGTGGCGTCATTCCAATTATTACATACCATTATATTCCATGATGGTATGTATGTATTTGTCATGCTTTGTTGAATTATTCCTCAGTTGAGTGGAAACTGTTTTGTTTCAACATTTTTACTACCACAAAATGCTAATATTAATATTTTGATATAAATAGGGACTTTGTCTTTGACCCCTCTCATATATGTCCTGTAGTGGGATTGCTGGATCAAAGGGACAATAGTTTAGTTATTTTTCTCATACGATTTTGCATTGTTTTCCACAATTCTTGGACCAATTTACAGTTCCACAGATACTATATTAATTAGTGGGACTGTAAAATGATTTTATTATAGTGCTCCTTGGGGAGGAGTGGCGGAAGGACCTCCATTTACACCTCCATTTAAGAAAAGATCTACTTATTCTCTACGTGTTTCAAGTTGGTCATAATGATTCTTTTGGCTACTGAGATGATTTGTTGTTGTCCTTCATTTTGTTTTTTTTGTGGGGCAATGAGGGTTAAGTGATTTGCCCAGGGTCATACAGCTACCTCAAGTGTCTGAGGCTAGATTTGAACTCAGGTCCTCCTGAATCCAGGGCTGGTGCTTTATCCACTGCACCACCTAACTGCTCCTGTTGTCCTTCATTTTTTTTTTTTTTTTGCGGGGCAATTGGGGTTAAGTGACTTGCCCAGGGTCACACAGCTAGTAAGTGTTTAAGTGTCTGAGGCCAGATTTGAACTCAGGTCCTCCTGAATCCAGGGCCAGTACTCTATCCACTGTACCACCTAGCTGCCCCTGTCCTTCATTCTCGAAGAGTCCCAAATGACATCATCATGTTGGGGTTAAGGTACAGTGTGTCTGATTGTGGCTGATCACATAGGCCATAATGAACATTTTGGAGTGAAGATGTCTCTAAATTTGTGAATCTCATAAGTTTCTTTTGAGCTACTGTAATTCTGCTTTGCTGGTAGAGTGCAGCACCTTCCTTGATGTAGGCATGCCATGCTGGGTGACTGTGCCAGTGTTCCCATCTCACAATCAATTCTATTGAGATAGAACTCTGTGGATATGCTAAAGGGGTAATCCATGCCCCTAAAGCTGCTTCCTTTTTCTGGCTTTGAATGGTAAGGTAAATTAACTCTCTGAACTCCAGAATGTTAGGAGTATCCCTGTCCTCACCAGTACTGGGCTATGAGTTCATTGACTTCTAAGCAAATCTGTTCATGGAATTGAGTTGCCTTCTATTTGTGTCTTTCCTTTAGTACAAGATCTGTGAGCTTTTGAAAGGCAGCTGGTGTCTGTACCTTTGTTGGCTCTGGAGCAGTGGGTTATTTGGGAGGTTACTAGGGCCATCATTGGGAAAAATTGCTGAAAGGGAGTGGCTTTACCCCCAAAGACATCCACCTGTTTAACAGCTAATAAGCAGATCTCAGAAACTATTTGCAAATGGCCCAGCAAGATTTGGATATTAGTTGATTGTAATCATTCTATGATTCTTTGTAGCTTAGCATCCCCTTTCTGTGTGGGAATAAAACTGACCATTCCATACCTGATTTATGTTTAATACTCTCCTTTTCATATCCTACTGCCCTTCTGTAGATGATTCATTGGACTAGAGGCTCACAAATCTGAGGTAGGGGTGGAACTGAAACACTTGAAATCTGGTTCATCTCTTGAGAAGACAATCAATCTTGGAGCAATAAGTTTAGAGTGAATCTGGAGGGAAGGGAAGGTAGAAGGTAGACTGATATTGGTGAATATCTCTAGTCCTTGTAGCTCACTGCAGTGTTAGGATAGTATCATATATAACAATATCACCAACATAGATGAATTCCACCCTTTTTAATTTTATTTTTTAAAATTCCATCTTTTAACATCTTTGTGGAGAAGCAGCTTGGTGTAGTGGATACAGAACTGGCTTTCAAACTCGGAAGATATGTAACCCCAAATGGATAAATGAGCCTAGGCATATCATTTATCCTTTTCCTCCTTCTTAGATTCAAATCCCACAATGGACACATTTTTTGCCACATGACCCTGGTTAAGTCACCTAACTTCTAAGTGCCCCTTGGAATTCTTCAAGTTAGATTCTTAATCTTTTTTTGAGTCATAGATCCCTTTAGCAGTCTATGAAGTGAAGTCTATGAACTCCTTATCAGAATGTTTTTTAAATTCATAAAATAAAATACATAGAATTCCAAAGAAAACCAACCATACTGAAATAGTTATGAAAAAGGTTTATAGACCTCCAAGTTAAAAACTCTTACTCTAAAACAACAGGTTGCAAAACATTTGTGAATCTGCATTGGTTGAGTCTTAATCTGGTGCTCCCTACACTGATAACACTGCAATTCTGGATAAAAAGAAAACAAAAACACTTTGACAGAGTGTTTCCTCCTCTCTGATTTACCTCCTTTAACTTGCTATGTCTTACCAACTAATTTTTCTTTTTTATTAAAATGTCTTTTCTTTGATTTTATTCATTCTTCTTCAGTTCATCTTTCTTTTCCTCCTTTTTTACTTTTTGAATTATTGTTTATTTTAAATTTTATTTAGCCTAATTACATGTAAAAACAACTTTTAACATATAGGTTGTTTTTTTTTAATTGAGTTCCAAATTCTTTCTTTCTCTCTTCCCTCCCCACTCATTAATAAGGTAAGTGATTTGATATAGATTATACATGTGAAGTCATGCAAAATATATTTTCCTATTAGTCATGTTGTGAAGAAAACACAGACCCAACCCCCTGCCCCTGAAAAATCAAGTAAAAAAAGGATCCTTTGAATTGCATTCAGACTCCATCAGGTCTTTCTCTGGCTAGCATCTCCATGATAAGTCCTTTGGAATTATCTTAGATCATTCTATTGCTGAGAAGAGCTAAATCATTCACAGTTTATCATTGTTCAATATTACTGTAGCTCTGTACAATGTTCTCCTGGTTCTCCTTACTTCACTTTGCATCAGTTCATGCAAGTCTTTTTAGGTTTTATCTGAGAGCATCCTGTTCATCATTTCTTTTTTTTTCTTTCTTTTTTTGTGTGAGGCAATTGGAGTTAAGTGACTTGCCCAGGGTCACACAGCTAGTATGTGTCAAGTGTCTGAGAACAGATTTGAACTCAGGTCCTCCTGAATCCAGGGCTGGTGCTCCATCTACTGCACCACCTAGCTGCCCCCATCATTTCTTATAATATCACAACAGTGTTCCATCACCATCATATACCATGATAGATAGATAGATAGATGACATATAGGTGACAGATAGATAGATAGATAGATGGATGGATGGATGGATAGATAGATAGATAGATAGATAGATAGATAGATAGATAGATAGATAGATAGATAGATAGATAGATAGATAGATAGATAGAATAATGGAATTTGGCAGAAGCTCAGGGGCCCCACCTGATTGACTTAGTGTTGTTTGAATTGGGTGAGAATGAGAAACTGGCTAAATACCTACTTGGGGATGATTACATGGAGGCCACACCTGGCTAGCCCTGAATGATGTGTTGGTGTACTATTGATGTCAGCAGGGGGACCACTCTCAGCCAACCAGCTTGAAGGACCTCCCCTTTGGGAGAGGGAGAAAAAAAGTAAGAAGGAGAATGCTCAAGCTTGGAAGCTCTCTTTTTGGTGAGCTGTGGAGCGTACTAGAGAGGGACTGCACAGCTGACTCTCATTGAAACTGTGGACCCCAGGTGGTGAGTTTGTGGAAGCGAGGCCAGCTCTTCGAGTTAGCTGAGCTGGAAGTAAGTTTGGGATTTGAGTCAGTCTTTGCTAGAGCCAGGAAGATTATTTGTTTTCTCTTCCCCATTTCCCTTGTCCCTGGCTTTATTAACTTCACCTTTGTTGTAAATTTTATTCCCATTAATAAAACCTGGTTTTTTTTGTGGAAAAGAGGCTGTTAATCTACTTTCTTATTAGCCTGGGAGAAATAACTAAAAAAGGCAGTTTGGAAGGGAGGAAACTTTGGACCTAGAGGTCTCTCATTATTTTTTGAACCCCAATATTACGGCGAGCCACCCAATTAACTCTCCCCATAATAAATTTGGCCATATATATATATATACATATATATATATATATACATATACATATGCACACACGTATATAGATATCCTTTTCCTTGTTGCTTTTATATCTTTGGGATATGACCTAGTAGAGGTATTGGTTGGCCAAAGGATATTCAGAGTTTTGTAGCCCTTTGGGCATGGTTCCAAATTGCTCTCCAGAATGGTTGGATCAGTTCACAACTCTACCAACAGTGCATTTGTCTCTTTAAACATTTGTCATTTTCCTTTTCTGTTATATTAACCAATCTGATAGGTAAGGGGTGTTACTTTACAGTTGTTTCAATTTGCATTTCTCTAATCAATAGTAATTTAAAGCATTTTTCGTAAGACTTTAGATAGTTTTGATTACTCTGTTTAAAAACTTCCTGTTCATATCCTTTGACCATTTATCAATTAAGTCAAATTTTTATAAATTTGACTCTGTTCTTTATATATTTAAGAAATGAGGCATTTATCAGAGATACTTGCTGTAAATTATTTTTCACAGTTATGATTACTAACTTTATTTTCCTCCATACATTTCTTCCTGTTTATCCCACTCTCTGTCTTCTACCTTTCCATCCTCAAAAGTGTTTTGTTTTTGACTACTGCCTTGCCCAATCTTTATACTTTCCTGCAGGGTAAGATAGATTTCTATATCCAACTGAGTATGTATGTTATTCCCTCTTTGAGTCAATTCTCTCTCTCTCTCTCCATATATATCTTTTTGTGGGGCAATGAGGGTTAAATGACTTGCCGAGGGTCACACAGGTAGTAAGTGTCAAGTGTCTAAGGCCAGATTTGAACTCAGGTCCTCCTGAATCCAGGGCCGGTGCTTTAACCACTGCACTACCTAGCTGCCCCTCTTTGAGTCAATTCTGATGAGAGTAAGGTTCAAATACTCCCACCCACCTCCTGATCTTCCCTCTGCCCCATAAAAGCTCTTCCTGCTTCTTTTATGTGAGAATTTACCACATTATACCTTTCCATTCCTCCTTCTCCCAGTTCATCCCTCTTTCTCACCTTCATTTTATTTTTAGAGATCATCCCATAATATTCAACTCATAACCATTTCCTCTGTCTATGCTCCTTCCAACTACCCTAATAATGAGAAAGTTTTTAGGAGTTACAAATATCATCTTCCTATTTAGGAATGTAAATGATTAAACCTTATTGGATTCCTTGATTTCTCTATTCTATTTACCTTTTTATGCTTCTTCTGAGTCTTTCATTTGAAAGCCAAATTCTCTATTCAACCCTGGTCTTTTCATCAGGAATGCTTGAAAGTCCTCTATTTCATTAAATATCCATGTTTTCCCCTGCAGTTTTGCTGGGAGGTAATTCTTGCTTGTAATCCTAACTCTTTTGTCCCCCTGAATATAATATTCCTAGCACTCATAAACATCAATATAGAACCTGCTAAATCTTGTGTTATCCTCACTGTGGCTCCATGATATTTGAATTGCTTTTTCTGGCTGCTTGCAGTATTTTTTTTCTTGAGTTGGGAATTCTGGAATTAGGATATATTATTCCTGGGAATTTTCATTTTGAGATCTCCTTCAGGAGGTTATTGGTGAATTCTTTCAATTTCTACTTTACCCTTTGGTTCCAGAATATTTGGGCAGTTTTCCTTGATGATTTCTTGAAGGATTTTGTCGAAATGCTTTTCAACTGTGGCTTTCAGGTAGTCCAATAATTCTTAAATTATCTCTGCTTGATCCATTTTCCAGGTAATTTGCTTTTTCAATGAGACATTTAACACTTTCTTCTATTATTTTTCTTGTTAAAAAAAGTTTGTTTTATTGCTTCTTGATGTCTCATGGAGTCATTTGCTTTCACTTACACAATTTTTATTTTTGGTAGAGCAATGAGGGTTCAGTGACTTGCCCAGGGTTGCATAGCTAGTAAGTGTCAAGTGTTTGAGGCTGGATTTGAACTTAGGTCCTCCTGAATCCAGGGCTAGTGCTTTATCCACTGTGCCACCTAACTGCCCCCTCAATTTTCATTAAAAAAAATTATTTCTTCATTAAGATTTCATACCTCCTTTCCCATTTGGCAAATTTTTCTTTTTAAGGTATTTTTTTCTTCAGTGAATTTTTGTACCTCTTTTCCATTTGGCCAATTCTGCTTTTTAAGGAGTTCTCTTTAGTGAATTTTTGTATATTTTTTACATCTGGCCAATTTTTCTTTTTAAGGCATTTTTTTCTTCACTGGCTTTTTGTACCTCTTTTACCATTTGGCGTAATTTGTTTTTTAAGGTTTCAATGGTTAATTTCTTTAGTATTTTTTGTGCCTCTTCTACTAAGCTGTCAATTTTTTCATGATTTTCTTGCATTACTCTCATTTCTTTCCCCACTTTTAACCCTACCTTTCTTATTTGATTTTTAAAATCCTTTTTGAGCTTTCCCACAAATTCCTCTTGGGCCTGAGACCAGTTCTTTGAGGATTTGGCTAGCAGTTTTAACTTTGCTATCTTCTTCTCAGTTTGTGTTTTGATCTTCCTTGTCACTTTAGTAACTTTCTATGGTCAAGATCTTTGTTGTTGTTGTTTGCTCATTTTCTAGCCTGTTTCTTGACTTTTTTTTTTTTTTTTTGGTGAGGCAATTGGGGTTAAGTGACTTGCCCAGGGTCACACAGCTAGTAAGTGTTAAGTGTCTAAGGCTGGATTTGAACTCAGGTCCTCCTGAATCCAGGGCTGGTGCTCTATCCACTGCACCACCTAGGTGCCCCTGTTTCTTGATTTTTAACTTGATATTAAAGTTGGGCTGTGTTCCCTGGATGGAAGGAGCACTGTCCCAAGCTTCAGGTTTTTTTGTGTAGCTATTTTTAAAGTTAGTTCTGGGTGGTTTGTAAGTTTCCAATTCTTCTGAGGTGGTATGATTTATATTGAGCTGTTTACTACTTTCTTGGCCTGTGCCCCAGTCTGTGAATGACCACAGGAACTGTTTTCCTCCCTGGAATTGTGACCAGGGTTCCTGCTCCCCTGTGGCTACAAGTTCGAGTATGCTAGTGTTCCCTGTTGCCCTGGGACTGTGATCCAGGACTGTGACCTGGATCCAAGCATGGACAATGCAACTGAATGGAAGCACCTAGAGGCATCAAAGGAACCCCTGTAATCTCTTTCTGAGCAATTTTCCAATTCCTTTATCAATTGTGGGCTGAGAATTTTGCTGCCACTGCTAATTCACTCCACTCCCAAAGTCTGCTGTTGGTTTCCTGTGGCATGGCCTATGCCCTTACAGCCTCCCTTGGACTATGTTCTACTCTCAGTCTAGTATGACAGACTTTTCCTGCCAACCTTATAAGTTGTCTTGAGGTAGAAAATTATTGTACCCCATCTTTTTGTGAGTTCTGATGCTAGAGAATTTGTTGTGAAGCATTATTTAAATTTGTTTGGAGGGGAATTTGGTAGAGCTCAGTTGAGTCTATGCCTCTTTTTCTTCCATTTTAGCTCTGTCCCTTCTCCTTTTTAAAAAAAATTCAACATTTTGTTATACTGTCTTGTTAAACATCAGTAAAGAGGTTGTTCATGTCAGGGGTTTCTTGCAAGGGAGAATGTAGATAGCCATTGAATATCTCTATTTGTAGCACAATTTCTTTTTTTTTTTTTTTCCGGGCAATGGAGGTTAAGTGACTTGCCCAGGGTCACACAGCTAGTATGTGGCAAGTATCTGAGACCAGATTTGAACTCAAGTACTCCTGAATCCAAGTCCGGTGCTTTATCCACTGCGCCACCTAGCTGCCCCACAATTTCTTAAAATAATCCATGATTAGGGGCGGCTAGGTGGCGCAGTGGATAAAGCACCCGTCCTGGAGTCAGGAGTACCTGAGTTCAAATCCGACCTCAGACACTTAACACTTACTAGTTGTGTGACCCTGGGCAAGTCACTTAACCCCAATTGCCTCACTAAAAAAACAAAAACAAAAACAAAAAAAACCCCAAATATTGGGGCAGCTAGGAGGTGCAGTGGATGGAGCACTGGCCCTGGAGGCAGGAGTGCCTGAGTTCAAGTCCGGCTTCAGACACTTAACACACACTTACTAGCTGTGTGACCCTGGGCAAGTCACTTAACCCCAATTGCCTCACTAAAAAAAAAAAAACAAAAAAAAAATCCATGATTTATCCCAAACCTTGGATAATATTATTTTCAATTATGGTGATATGCATTGTATGTAACTATCATAATTAGTAAGTTGTAAAGTCTACTTTTGACCATAAGAAATAATGACTAAAATCAAGAACACAAATTTTGGCAGTAAAAAAATGCAGTTACATTTTCTCCTTCCACCCTCCAATCTTCCTTCTCTCTAATGTGACCTTGCTACAAAAATGTTTAGTCTCTGCTGGAATTTTAAGGGCTTCCAGGTCTTGTTATTATTTTGCTATCATTCTCAAAATTAAATCTTAGGCAATGGAATCATAGAAGTAAAGACTCAGATTCGAAAGGGACTTTGATGACCATTTAGTTTATTCTATAACTGAAAAAGAATCTCTAATAGACCATATTTGACAAGTGGTCATCTATCTTCTTCCTGAAGATCTCCAATGAGGGGTTATCTACTATTACCCAGGATAAACCATTTCATGTCCATTATAATGAATAATCACTTATTGGCTTAAGAATGATCCTTTGTCTGCATCATAGATATTAGTAGAGAAAATTATTGATTGTTCTGGGGTCCTTCCTGTAGAACAAAATATGTATAGAATTTAAATCTACAAGTGAAATTTAAAGACACTATCTGGATTTTTCTGAACCTTCTCCCTCTGTATTATTTTGGTTGGTGATTTTTTTATCAGTGCTCTTGGATTCAATGATTATTTCTATGCTGATGATTCTCAAATTTATTGATTCAGTCCTAACCTCTCTGCTGCCCTCTCTCACATCTCTAAATACTTATTGGGCGTCTTAAACTGGGCATGTTGCAGACATTTTCGATTTAACATTTTCAAAACTGAACTCATTATCTTTTCCCTAAAACTATCCCCTCTTTCTAATTTCCTTATTATTGTCAAGGGCACTATCATCCTCCCAGTCACCCAGGCTCACAACCTAACTGTCACACTCAACTCCTCACTTTCACTGTCCCATCCATATTCAATCAGTTGCCAAGTCATATCATTTCTAACTTTACTACATCTCATATATTCCCTCTTCTTTTGTCTTACACTGCCACTGCCCTGGTATAAGCCCTCATGACCTCACACCTGGACTACTGCAATAGCCTACTGGTTGTTGTCCCTGCTTCAAGTATGTCCCTGTTCCAGTCCATTTTATACTCAGATATCAAAGCTATATTCCTAAAACACAAGTCTGACCATGACACTGTCCCTCTGTTCTCCCATTCCCTGCTTTTCCACTCAATAAGCTCCAGTATTTCCCTATTACCTAAAAAATAAAATATAAAATCCTGACTGGCTTTTAAACTGCTTCATAACCTGACTCCCTCCTATCTTTCCAGTCTTCTTACACTTTACTCCACATGAATTATGATCTAGCAACCCTGGGCTTGTTGTCATTTCTAAAACCTGACACTCCATATCCTGACTCCATTTTCTTTTTTTTTTAAATCTTAATTTTATCCACTATCTATCATCTATCCATCTATCTATCCATCCATCTATCTATCTATCTATCTATCTATCTATCTATCTATCTATCTATCTATCTATCTATCCATCCATCCATCCATCTATCTATCTATCTATCTGTCACCTATATGTCATCTATCTATCTATCTATCTATCTATCTATCTATCTATCTATCTATCTATCTATCTATCTATCTATCTATCTATATCTATTAATTCATTTATATTTACTGTATACATCATAGTCAGCTGTACTCAATGCCTGGGATGCTTCCCTTGTCTTTATTTCCTGGCTCCCTTCACTTTCTTAAAACTCCAGCTGAAATGCCACCTTCAGCAATAAGCCTTTCTCAACCTTAATTTTAGTACTTCTCCTCTGTTATATCCAATTTATTCTGTATGTGTCCTGTTTGTATATAGTTGTTTGCATGTTGTCTACCAATTTAACTATGATCCTCTTGAGAGTGGAGACTTATACAAATTTTGTTTGTATCCCAAGCACTTACCCAGTACCTGGCACCTAATAGGTGCTAAATAAATGCTTGCTGACTGACTTGACATTCAGTTTGTGCTTTGACACAGTATCTGTGAAACCATGTCTATGTCATTCATTCTTTTTGAACGAGTTTCCTATTCTGTAAATGACAATGAGAATTGCACTATTTTATGGGATGATTGTGAGGAAAATACTCAGAAAACCTTCAAGTGCTCCACAAACATATTTATGAATTCTTTATATTATATACTAAAAGGAATGATTAGTTCTGTGTCAGACTTTCATTCTGAAAGGAAATTAATGTTTGCAAAAATGATCTTGTTTATTCTAAAATTTCAGGTTGTGGTTTACTCCCTTATAGGAAACACTGACTTCAAACTCTTCTAATAGTGAGGAAATGCCACACAATGGATTTGAAGACACATGACCCAGGGCGAATTCCACATCTGTTACTTACTAAATGTATCTTTGGTCAAGGACTTAAACTCTCTGGGGTTCAATTTCCTCATCTGTAAAATAAGGATGTAGAATTAAACAGTCTCTAAGGTCCCTTGGAAGGATTCTAAATTCAATGATCCTTTCTTTCTCATTGTAGCTAGCTTAGTTCAGGAAGATTGACCTCTCAGTACTAATTCAAAGGAAAAAGTCCAACAGTTACATAATCAGGGCCTCATAAATTATCTCATAACAATGGCGTCTAGTTATGAAAAAGTATTTTAAGATATATGTTTTCCTCAGGGTTAAGAGGAAGACAGTTGGAGATATAGGACTAAATATATAGTTCCTATTCTTCTGTCTGTCTCCTAAGTATAAAGTTTGTATAACAAGGGCAGAGTTTGGAGATGAGCATATTAGAGGATTAATGTACTTTCTTATATCAAAGAAAAAAATTTTAGAACTAGGAAAAATTATTGTATAGTTTACTTCTACTATTGTATATTGCCAAAACCCATCTTCATACAGTGATTCTTTTCTCCTAGAAAATTTCAGTGAATAATAATCCTATGCTTTTGTCTCACAAAAATAAGGCATTCAGTTTATATCAGGAAACGTTATCACAAAGCCCAGACTTTTGTTTTCTCAGTAAACCAGTTATGCCAGTTTGAATTAGCCTACTTTATAGGCTGAACTATTTCAGCATTCATATGAGTATGTTAAGAACTCTACTGAAGACCTCAGGCTCCACTTTCTCTTCCCAAGCATCTATGCATTAGTAATAGCTCAAGAGTAATTTAAAAACATTTAATAGAACTAAACATAAAATACATACAAAACTAGTCACCTCAACTACTAAGAAGTAGCAAAAGTAAAATGGCATCACAATAGATATTATAAAAAGAAGGGTTTAAAGAGCATTTGGACTGCAGGGCTTTGCAGCTATTGAAATAAATATGTTATGCATACTGTTAGCTTCCATATGCCTTAAATATCTTTTTAGATCTTCCCTCTTAAAATTTAACCATTTTTAAAGTAAAAGGAAGGTGATAGGGGGAGAAATGAGGAAGAAAAAAGTATTTCACTGTTAGAATTAGCTCAAGTAACTAAGGGAGTCAGTGTCAGAAGCAAAACAAACTCCTGAGGAGGGGACAGGTTAAAAAAAAAAGAGAAGGATAAATAAAAGAATAGGACAAAGGGAAATACACAGTTTGAAATTATACCTGTGAATGTGAATATGATGAACTGTATCATAAAACAGAAAACAGCAGAATGTATTAGAAACCAGAATCCAACAATATATTGTTTACCAGAGACATGCTTGAAACAGAAAGACAAACAGAGTTAAAATAAGGGGTTGGAACAGAATAATATCTTTAGCTGAAGTAAAAAAGGAAAGGGTAGCAATTATGAACTCAGACAAAGTAAAATAAAAAATGAATTAAAAGTGATAAAAAGGGAAACTACATCTCGCTAAAAGGAACCATAGACAGTGGATTAATATCAATATTGATAATGCACCAAATGACATAGAATTAAAATTCCTGAAAAAGTTAAATGAGTTATAGAAGGAAATAGACAATAAAATTATGCTATTGAAGAACCTCAATTTACCTTCTTCAGATATAGATAAATCTAACCATAAAAACAAGAAAGAAATTAAGGATATGAATATAATTTTAGAAAAGTTAGATATAGACTGCTGAAGAATATTGAATGAGGACGATATCTGTTTTTCAACTTTGCAAAAACTGACCATGTGTTAGGGCATAAAACCCCACCGAGTAATGTAGAAAAGCAGAAATATTAAATGCAACCTTTTTGAACTATAATGCAATAAAATTACATTTAATGAAGGGCTTTTGAGGCATGGTTTAAAATTAATTGGAAAGTAAATAATATAATCTTAAAGAGTGAATGGGTCAAAGAACAAATTATAGAATTATCTTAGATTCAAATTACAGTGTACAAAGTACTTTTAGCAGAGAATCATGTCAAGTAGGTAGTTCAAGAATTATTATTCATGCTGGTTGTGATATAGGCTTAAAGGACCCAACATTAACACTTGACACAAGGTTGGGACCTTGCCTCCCTAAATAGACTTCTCTCCATCACTTATACTCTGCTTATATTCATTTATCAGTACTTAGCACACTCCCATTCCTTTTTCTTCTCCCTGTACTAATAATACTGAACCCCTAGTTGCCAAAAAACAGAACCCCTTCATCCCCAGGGGTCTGTTCCCTCATTCCCATACACCTCATTCCTACTCCCTCAGTGTTCCTCTATAGATCTGCTTACCACTTGCACTGGGTCATCTGGAAAACCTGCTCCATAATGAACAAACTTCTCATCTAAAATCTCTCTCACTCTTCCCATCATTAGGCACTGATTGAGACTTGTCTTCCTCATGACAATGCTGCTTCCTCAGTCACTTTTTGTACTTTCTCTCATACTTCCTCATCCCTCCATTCATTCACTAGTTGTAGTAGGGGAGCCATGGTACTGCTTGCTTTCCATTGCCAGATTCTTCCTCTTCAACTATCACATTATACTCTCCTTCTTTGAGTTCTACTATCCAAATATATTCCCTAATCCAGAACCCGCCCCCCTAGGATATTCACCATCCTTACTCAATGAATTAAGTGAATCTCTCATAGTTTCCATCTCTACCCTTGCCCTCATATTAGGGGTTTTCATGAACTCTAAATTTTTTTTATCTAATCATAATCTTTTGTAGTTTCAACTTTCTTCATTTACAATTCCCTATCACTGTTCTTCATCCTCACTGTTACCTCCAATTTCTCCTCTCATCCAGTACTTTCCCAGATCTTTACCCCTATATAAACTACCTCACCCTCCTTTCCCAATATAGACTCCCTTAGTAAATAATTTAAGCTCTATTATATTTTCTACTCTCAAATCTATTATTCCCTTACCCAATTGCCATTTACATCTCTCCAAACCACAACTCTGGATTATATCAATCATATCATTCATGGGCTGCTCAACAGAGGAAATCATGGAACAATACAGGTTGAGTCTGTGATAAATTATTGAATCTCAACTTGGCCCTCACTGCAGTAAGGTAATCCTTCTGTGTCTCTTTAATCTATTATTTATCCCACTAATCACAGTAGCTGTTCCAAATATTTTCTTTCCCTGTCTCCCACAGCAAGTCTCCATACCTGGAATACACTATTTTCTCATCTTCATTTCATAGATTCCATTTCTTCCTTTAAGATACAGCTTATGTACCTCCTTCTATATGATGGCTTTTCTGATCTGTTCAACTGCTAGTGTCTGTTTTCTCAAATCCCTTTAACTCCTTTGTAATTATTCTCTTTATGTTTATTATGTACATATTGATATGGTCTTACTATTTTCTTTGTTACATGGAGCTCCTTAGAAATAGAGACTGATTCATTTCTTGTATATATATTCCCAATTACTAGCTTCCCTGGAACATAGTAGGTGTCTATTAAATACTTGTTGATTTGTTGTATTGATTATTACAATGTTTAGCTGTAATAACAACTTTGTTGTTTAGTAATTATCAGTCATATTTGACTCTTTATGACCTGATTATGGGCTTTTCTTGGCAAAGACACTATAGTGCTTGCCATTTCCTTCTCCAGTGGACTAAGGCAAACAGAAATTAAGTGACCTGTCCAGGGTCATATAACTTGTAAGTGTCTGAGGCTGGATATAAACTTAGGTTTTCCGACTCCATGCCCAATACTCTATTCACACTCCCACCTAGCTGATTGTAATTGGGATTAAGTGACTTGCCCAGGGTCACACAGCTAGTAAGTGTCAAGTATCTGAGGCCGCATTTGAACTCAGGTCCTCCTGAATCCAGGGCCGGTGCTCTAGGTCCTTTATCCACTGTGCCACCTAGCTGCTCCGCAAATTATACTTAATGAATCATGAGTATAATGTTTAGTTGAAATGATTCTATTCACTGTTCTTGTGAAATAGGTCTTCAGAAGACAAATAAAAGTCTGACAAATTGTTGGTAATTAAGATTGTGCTATATAAATATAAAGAAGCTTTGAGGAGCTAAAAATTAATTGTAGGTCAAAAACTCTATCTACACTGATTGACTATCTTCATTTGCATATGCAATTGGAGACACAGGTTTCCTCTTAGCTATGATCATGTTTTATTAAAGTATATATACCCTGCAGGTTAATATACAGGCAAAATTCCTCTTTAAATATTTAAAGAGATCTTAATTTTTATACATGTATGCAAATTCTTGATCTGGTTTTTCTTATATTACTTGCTACATAACAAAATAGTTTCTAATTTTTACACAAAATATCACTTTTTTTTTGCTTGCAGAAGTCATTGATAAAATTTCACCATACTTGTGATCTGTGTAGTCATTACAAAAGTTGTATACAAAACTTAAAAATATCCAAAAATTGCCAAGTACACTCTGACAGCTAATGCTCTGAGAACACTTTATTACACAAATTACATTCAGATTCTGAAAATAGCATTCTAACAGTGTAACCATCTAAAAATAAGACATCCCAGAAACACACCAACTGAAGAAAATTAAAAACAAACCAAACTCTTATTTTAAATAGAGACTATTTTTTTCTTTCCCTCATTGCAATATAATGTTAGTGATTTTAAAAAAATAGAAGGCGATTTAGCAGCTTTATCTTCTTGTAGCATGTAGTTTATCTGTACTGCCATAGGTTGGGAACGCTGGACAGGAAAGGCACCAAAGAAAGAAATTGGCAATGGAAGAGCTATTGGGAAAATACTGTGTGAAAGCAGATAATGGCATCATTTACACATAGAGAAAAGTTCCAAACTGTAACTTAGCAAACACTACATCCTTTAAAATAGTACTGTGATGGAAAAAGAGGACTTCCCTCTTTTTGTAGATGCTTACACAAGGATAATGGCGCTAATATGATCTTTCAGGACACTCCTCCAATTGAAACAAAAGCAAACTAAATCCAAAGGAAGAAACCAAAAGTACAATCCCACACAGACTAGTGCAGTTTACAATTAAATACACAAAATTTTTAACGTGCGAAAGAGAAAGAAATCTGGTGTTCTTGGTAAAATGGTACAACAAAGAAATCCAAGGCTTAGTTTAAGGAAGAGACAGCAGCTGGTAGTGGTGGAGGGGCTGAGTATTCTTCTTCTGACTCACTGCCATCATCGTCTTTTTCTTGGTCACTCCCTTCGGTGCTAAGTCGGTCAAATCCTTTTCGACTGTAACCTTTGCGATTTGCAAAAAAGTTCCCAAGGTTTAGACCTCCACTCCCTTTGCCTGAATAAAGAAAGTATTGACATATAATTGAAACGAAGTTTCTAGGATTTTTTTTTTTTTTTTTACTAATTGTCTCAACCCTGACTGCTCACTTTTCCCAGTCCCATTTACATTAATGGCAACTGACAAAATGGGAAGGAGGAGTATGTAAGAGAAGAAGAGACACCAGAGGTAAAACAAACAAACAAACAAAAAGAGCATTTGACAGAAAAATAGAGCTATTATAACAACATAAACAATAACTAACATTTGTTTAGCATTTTAAGGTTTTCAAAAATTACATTACACATAATCTAATTTAATCTCATAAAGCTCCTCAGGCTATGTGTCAGCAGAAGACTACTTCAGACATATAGTCCATATAGTCATGCTATTTCCAAGGATGTATGGAATTGCAGTTGTTTATTCCAGTGACTATAAAAAAAGCCATATCCACCATGACAATTATTGACATGGCACAGGAATGATAGAAAATTTACAGAAGACAAACAGTGGTCAGATGAAAGGCAGGTGGAGAGCATTAAATAATTTAGAATGGCAATGTGCAGAATGGGAGAATAGCTAGTACTATATCTACATACACCTTCTTTGGCTCATTGGATTTTCCATTGGGGAAATGTAACCCTGGCTTCTTGGGAAGTTTAATTTTCAAAGAGAGAATATGAAATATGTGCTTGCTCTTTCAGAGACATGGGTTTTTTTGTTGACTTTGCCTGAATACATCTGAAGTAAATGGATTCTAAAAGGTCACAGACATACCTCTCAGTCTTCCTAGTATTCTTCCTGAACTTGACTCAAGTTTGTGTTCAGAATCAGCTGGAAAGAGACAGCACATTTCAAAATTAATCCCAACTACTATCTTTACTTTATAAGTGCAACTTTTAGCACATAATCTGGGCCTCATTAATGATGATAAGTAAACATGTTTAAAAGGCCTCCTTCAATATAATTTTAAGTTAAACAATTAACAGTAATATGCCAGACTTTACAGTGATTGTTTGTAAAAACTGTGTAGCCTGGATTGCTAAAGATTATGGGTCTTGATTGTAGAGTCCTATTTTTGCCTTAAGGTCAAAATGTCTCTTGCTTTAGAAAACAGTTACTACATATGCATATAATTAATGTTAAGAATTAAAATAAAGTAAAGTCCATGAATGTTTGGGGAGTATTCTCATACTACCCAAGGTTAACAAATCCTTCATATAGGGCTCCTTTATATGGAATATGGGGCTAAGAATATCTACTAAGGCAAAATGGGACCCTAGAGTAGATAATATTTTTATACCCAGATCTTCCTTATTTCCTTTGTAAACATCTCTTCTTGTGAAGAACTTTAATCACTTTCTAGGAGAGATTAATTTAGTCTAAAATATATATCTTCAAAACCCTGTAGAAAAAAAAGCAAGCACCACAAATATGAGGTTATTGGTGACATAGCAAACAGAGGAGCCAGAATGATTAAGTAGAAAGATTCACTTTCTGAACTGCAAGATGGAGTAATTATTTAGAAATCTAGCAACAGGTCCTTTGTGGATTCTCCAGGGACTTGAACAGGTAAACCCAACCCACTTTTCTGCTTTGTTATGTTTCTGCTTCATTGTAGACCTCAAGAAGTCCCACTGGGACAAGGTTTTTTTGTTTTTTGTTTTTTATATTTTCCATGTCATGTTCTCCTTTGGCAGTCTGGTGAAGACTATGGACCCCCTCTTTAAATAAAGTTTTTAAATCCAAGAAGCAAAATACATAGGATTACAAAGGAAACAAAATAGTAAAGGCAACTAGTTATCAAAATATTTTAAGAAAAATAATTTCATGATCCCTTAGCTTAGAGAAAATTATGTACATGTAATCCCTATACCTAAAGACAAAGTAAAAACTTAAAATTTGACTTAAAGACTTCAATTTTAGAGGCTGCAGAAGCAGTTTCTATAATGATGGAGAAACTATATGTAATATTTAGTGGATGTTCAATGATGTCAAAGAAAGAAAAATACCTAAAAGGGGGATGCCTAGGAAAAAAAGTCAGAACATATCTCTTAAGAGCAAATCACACTAAACACACCTTTTCCCCCAAAACTATGCTTCCAAAGTAAAGTTGTTCAATTTTACTTGCCTCCATAGGCTCTCGTTTTCTTCCACCAAATAAAGACAGCAATAGCCAGCAGGACAACAATTGGAATAACGAGAAGGGTTGTAATAAGAACAAAGGAAACTCCAGAGCCTGTCTCTTTGATCAATTTCTGTTTCTCCTGCATCTTCAGCAGCTCGGGTGATTGGGGTTTGTTTTCCACTTTGGTTTCAACAACTGTCTCTGTTTCTTCAAAGGAAGAAGAGTTCACAATATTGACCTAACCCACATATTTCAATTCCCCCCAAATCAATTATGGCTCATTAAAAGAGAAATTGTAAATTTTATGACTTTGAATTTCTTTCAAAGTAACAAGATAATAATAAAAAATAATTATGTATTCAGTAATAATCACTGAAACAGTTTTTTAACTTTAAACTGTTTTCCCCTGATTTTCCTGTGGTATTTCTTCACCACCAGATACATAGATCTCTCTTACACGAACAGAATGTGATTCTTTAATTTATTTAAATTTCTTAGATCCACTGAGTTATTGGCATAGTCTTTGTATATCTGCTTACAGAAATCGGATAAGACAGATTATAATGTGCTAAGAGTCTGGTTGTGTCTTTTTTACTTACTTTCTGTAGCACCTGCCCCAGCACATATATAGGAAGGGACTTAGCAAATGTTCTGATAATGATAACACTATGTTGATGATAGATTCCTATAATACAGTTTGAGAGAAGAGGCCAAATCAATTATGTGAGATTCTCCAAGAATTATAGAAAGCACTGGAAATAAAATGAAACCTATCCCATTTTGCTCATTTACATTCATTCCTTCTTCAGCCATTCATTCCATTTTTATAAAGCACCTCGTGCAAGGTTAGGGGCTGGGAGAAATAAAAAATAAATAAGACATGGTAGCTTATATCAATGAAACTTATAATTTTGTATGGGAGATGTTATATGTATACAATTGCATATAACTTAAATTGCAGATAGGAAAGGAACATGTAAACTTACATATAAATCTTTAAGAGTTTTTTTTTTACCATTGTCAAAATTGATCATGAAAGCTATATTTGACAAAGTAGCATCTTCCTTTAAGATGCAGTAAAAATCTTTGCCTCTACTATGATGCAGTAGTTGGGTTTAACAGCTTGAAAATCAGAAGAAAATTTTATGTTTACATTTAATATATACAGAAACAGTCTTATAGGTTTTGGGAAAGTTGTTTTTTGGGGCAGAATTTCTTAAATTATTCCCAGGGCATCAAAGAGATGTTAGTGTGCAGTAGAAATGGGATGATTCATACCTCTGCATGACTAGAACCCTTCACCCTCACTCCAACCTCCTAGGATTTGACCTTCTTTGATGCCTAAAGGGGAATGACCAATAGTCTCTCTAAACAGGGATGTGATATGGAGATTAAGTATGGAATTTGAAGGCAAAAAGATTTTGTGTGCTACCTGGGAGTTCTCCTGATATGATCTGGACATAAAGTATCATAGAAATTATAAATGAAAAAGTATAATGGGCTATCTGAAAGTCTGCTGATAAAGAAGGGATAGAGAAGCTCTTGAACCAGAAAAGGAGAAAGGGGCCTCCTTAAAACAAGGAAGTCCACTTGATCTACAACATTTTGTTATATCATGGGAATAAGGAGGACCATATTTATTACTGAACAAAAGTAATTTTTTTTTTTTAGTGAGACAATTGGGGTTAAGTGACTTGCCCAGGGCCACACAGCTAGTAAGTGTTAAGTGTCTGAGACCGGATTTGAACTCAGGTACTCCTGACTCCAGGGATGGGGCTCTATCCCCTGCGCCACCTAGCTGCCCCCATGAGTAATTTTTAAAAAGAATAAGTTTGGTTTTTTTTTTTTACAGTACCTTTATAGACATCTGTAAGTATACAACATTTTATAAAGGAGAAGCTGAGACAGTTTAATGGTATACTCTTGAGTCATTAAAAAAAAAGAAAATCGACATACTTAGAAAAGGAATCCAGCTCTTCTCCCCATTACACGTAGATACACAACAGCTGCATTTGTCCTAACACTTCCAACCCACTTGTCCTTGCAAGTCATCCACAACAAGGCTAATCTGCCTTTCTATTCTTGTCATAAAAATGTACCCAGAGGTGCCAGGCATCACTTGAAGTCTTGATAATCATGAGGAGAGTGTCACCATAACAGTCCCAGCGAGGGGAGATAGGGAGGGAAGAACAGATAGAATTTGGAATTCAATTTTAAAAACTTGGTAAAATTGTTAACAATTAATTTGGGGAAACATTTAAGATATATATATATATATATATATATATATATATATATATATATTTTTTTTTAGTAGGGCAATGAGGGTTAAGTGACCAGGGTCACACAGCTAGTAAGTGTGAAGTGTCTGAGGCTGGATTTGAACTCAGGACCTCCTGAATCCAGGGCCAGTGCCACCTAGCTGCCCTCTCTCTCATTACTTTATTTGCCTTCATAGGAATCTAGCTTCCTGCTGATAGATGACACTGCATCACTGGCTTTCCTCTCCACTACTGGGTATAAACCTTCTCTAATTTCCCCACTGATCCTTGTTCCCCACTGTAATTTCCAGACTTCTCACTTTATCTCGCCTTTTGAGGTATATTCAATCAAAAAGTTCCATATAATCTGAATTATGATAGCTATAGTATGCTCATCCTCCCCATAAGGAATTTGGTACCTGGTTCACTATCTTCCTCTACTCCACAAATTCTGTCTTTACACTAGAGGACTTTAATATCCACTTAGATGCTCTCTTAAACTCCCTAACCTCTTAATTCTTCAACCTCCTTAAATTCTATAATCTACTCCTCATTCATACTTAGGGATAGTCATGTACTAGACCTTGTCATGATCCATAAATGTTCCACTTTCTCTAATTAGAAATTCTGACAGTCCTCTACTTAACCATAACCTCTGATAATTCTACTTTCCCTATGCTTCCTCCTAAACCTGTTTTTTTTGCCCTAAATAACCCCCCCCCAATACCTCAACTCCTTAGTGCTTTCTCAGACCATTACCCCCTTTTACTTCACTTTCCTCTCTTCAACTTCAACCTAGTATGGCTAGCCATTTCAACTCTAAACTCTCCTCTGCTTGAATCTCTTGCTCTTTAGCTAATTGTGACTTTTATCTTGCCAAACCTCAGACCTGGATTACTCCTAGTCTTGTCAATCTTTTCAGAATTTCTATTTTTGTGTTTCATTGGAATTTTTTATAAAGCCTTTCCTAGTTTTTTATCTGTATGTCTAATTCACTGATTTGTTCTTTTTCATTTTATTTATTGAATATCTTTAGAGATATCAATTCTACCCTAAGGATTATTTTGGCTATATTCCAAAAGTTTTGTTATTATATCTTATGGTTGGCATTATCTATTGTTCATATGATATGCTCTTTAACCCACCAAACTTCAGAATTAAATTTCTTAGTTTCTATTTAAATTTCTACCTTTCTTCATTTGTTAAATTTTTATGCTATATGACATAGTCAAGTTTTTGGAAGGTACCATGCACAGAAAATCTCTATCTCTCATATATATATATATATATACATGTATGTAGTATGCATTGCACACATATCTATGTATAAATATAACTTCATTGTATCTATTGTCTTTGGGCATAATTGTTTCTCTGTTTATTTGTAATCAAATAAGACAATTTTAAGCAAATAAAAACTATTTTTACTATATTCTTTGTTTGAAATCATGATTACTGTGCCAGCTGTTTTGAATTTATTTGATGCACAATAAATCCTGCTGTATCCCCTCATTTTAACTCTGCGGGAAACTTTAGGGTTCAAGTGTGCTTCCTGTAAACATCATATTCTTGCACCCTGCCTTCCAATCCATTTCACTACCCTTTTCTGTTTTATGGGTGAATTCATCCCATTACTTTCCCATGTGAACTCTAGCAAATATCTGAAAAGGGCCCCAGAAAGACAAATGATGACAAAGAATTTGATATATGAGCCCATCTCTCCAGTCAAGAATCACATAAAAAGACATCCAGAAGTATGCAGTGGCAGATAGAATTATCTGTTATCATGTTCACTTGTATGAATGTGAAATGTAAATTTCCCTCCATCAAATACTGTTATATTTTTTCATCTTTCCCTTCTAGCCCCCTATTTACAAAGAAGGAGGGTGATAAAAAGAATGGATCTAATATGCACTAATAACATAGAAGTCAAGTGGTCTGTTTCTACTCTTTTAGTCTTCTTCATCAGATCCAGACTCTGTTGGTTTTTTCCTCTTAATTGACTCTTTGTGATCAACCCTCTGAGACGGCATTTTGTTTTGCTTCTTATTATTCCTCCCACCCATAACTCTATTCTCTTCTACTCTTCATCTCATATTTCTATCCTCCCTTTTACTACTTTCAACCCATATCATTGTTCAGTTTAACACATTTTTGTGTATGTCTGCATATATTTAACCTTCTGTTATCCAGGTCAGATAAGAGAGAGATCATGATATATATGGTCATTTCACTCCCCCTGCCTGTAATCTCCCTTTTCCTAGACTTCAATATTTTTGTTTCATGTATTATATTTATACAAAATAGGAAGTTCCCCTCTTTCTTCCTCATTTCTTTATTTTTTTTCTTTTTTCTTTTTTTTTGAGGGGCAATGAGGGTTAAGTGACTTGCCCAGGGTCACACAGCTAGTGTCAAGTGTCTAAGGCTGGATTTGAACTCAGGTTCTCCTGAATCCAGGACCAGTGCTTTATCCAATGTACCACATAGCTGCGCCCCCCCCATTTCTTTTCTAATATATTCCTTTTTGTCTTCCTTTTCTTTTTTCTGTTAAAACTAAGAAAACAGGACAAAACTACTATTTTTCTCATTTTCCTGCTCTCTCTGGACCCAAAGCCATAAGGATTTTTAAGAGACACTTGTCTCTTCTTTTTCTATTATTCTATTTCTATTTCTATTCCAGTTGTTAAAATATACTTATATATTTTGAAATAACTGTTTGTGCAATTTTTGTCATGACATTCCTGGGAGTTTTCAATTTGGATTCCCCTCTCCCTCCTGGAAGTGACCCATACATTATTTTATTTTCACTTTTTCCACTAATCCTAATCTAGGTAAGGAATTTAGTAGATTTCTATTTATAATTCCTAGAAAATATACAATTATATATTTTTGTTTGGTCATGGTTTTCTGAATGTGTGAAGATTCTTAATTTAGCTTTCCTTTAATTGTTTTCTAGATTAGTGTTTAAAAATAGTATATATCTTATATTTTCTTCTATTTTATCAATCTTTTGACTTTGTTCAAGTATTTCTTTTTGTGTTTTACAGTCACTTAATTCTGTTTGGTCCACTCTAATTTTCATGGAATTTACCATTTAGTTAAGATTTTTCCCCTTATTTATTTTCCTTTATTTTTTGGTCCTTCCTAATTCTCATATATTTTTTTTAATTCTTGCTCTGTTTCTTCCACTCAGCCTAGCAATCCAGCCAGTTTTGTTCTCTGAATCTCTGCTTGTAGTTCTTGTGGGGTTATCTTTTGAGGTTTGCCACCTATGCTTCTCTGAACCCACAATATTTTTAATTGGGTTTGGTGTTTTCTTCTCTTTATTCATATTTTTTTTCAGGGAATATTTTAAGCTTTACTTCTTGGTTTGTGATTTTGTGCTCATATTACCCCACACTCACATGGTTTGAGTAGACTTTGTTAAGTCCTATCCTCTCTGTGATTTCCTTGTTACTGATGATTATCAGAGGATGGGGTATCTGCTATCAGGCCCCATTTTTCACTCAATCTGTAGCTTCTGTTTCAGTCTCCTAGTGGTTACCTGTAGGTTTTGGCCTCAATTGGTCTTTTTTTCCTTCTTTTTGTACAGTCCTCAATTAGGAATTAATTCCAACCTCTGCTGTTGTATAACAACTTTCAGTAGCTTGTTGGATATGACTTTAGTTTCTGGGCTCTTGCACAACCCTCCTGATAATGGTTTCTATGCTCTCTTGGCATAGTTGGCCCTCTCTCCTTCTGTGGTTCCCAGTGCTCAGGGATTCCATGTTCAGTGACCTCTGTGGGATAGTTCTATCCCTTGCTTTCATTGTTACAACCCAGGCCCCGGATCTGGATTCAAGTGGCTGATTATAGGTGCTGGTTTGTGACACATCTATGTCACGTACTGGCTAGCTTTAGGTCCATTTGTGGAAGGTCAGGATAGCTTCCCTCCTATACTTCCCTCTGCTGGTTTTGGTCAGTTATTGGAATTCATAATGATTTCTCTAGCTTGACATCCCCACCCCCACCTCTCTGTATCCTACCATTGAAGCATCCATGTTTATTTGTGTCTTCTTCAGTCAGATGCCTCCACCTACCTCTGAAGCTTGTGGACATCTTTTTGTGTGATTCTTGACTGGAGAGATGAGCTTATTTTTCCTTATCATTAGTCTTTCTGGGGCCCTTTTCAGGTATTTTTTGGAATTTATTGGGAATTGGGCTTTTCTGTAACCTTTCATGTCACCATCTTAACTGAAGTGGTCTTGACTCTTCTGAAGGGTCTGTAATTGTTGTTGCTGTAGAGTCCTCTTAAATTGCTGGTCATTTACCTCATGTCCCTCGTTTCCCAAATAGATTTATAATGCTAGGTGTGTCCTCATCAGAAATATATGGAAAAGAGCTTTCTCTCAAATACAGAAAAATATATGCTAGCTTTGTATGAATATAACCTAGAATTTTAAACTGGATAACACACCTCAAATTTTAAACAGTTACTTCTTATTTATTTATTATCTTATCCCTTTCAACTTTGAACTAGCTCAATTTTCATATCTGCCTACTTCAAGTACCTAAACACTCTCTTTT
This sequence comes from Dromiciops gliroides, assembly GCF_019393635.1. Lineage (NCBI taxonomy): Eukaryota > Metazoa > Chordata > Mammalia > Microbiotheria > Microbiotheriidae > Dromiciops > Dromiciops gliroides. Next base: position 479,786,590 of record NC_057861.1, read on the forward strand.
TGTCCTTATTTCTTTCATTTCTGTTCAATTTTCTATCATGATAAAGGAAAACAAGTAAATCTAATGTGCAAATTTAAAATTCCAGGAGAATCATTTTAAAACAACCATTAACTCAGTTGGTGTGCAGCTGAAATGAGATTAATGAGAATTTTTAACTGTTCTAATCATATCTCAGAGTTTAAAATCAGTAGCAAAGAAGGAAATATGGGCAAATCCTTGGAAAGATAGTAAATCATTTAATTCTGATTCAAAATGAGCTTACTGCTTCCCTGTGGTTATATAACTCTTGATAGTAAGAGAAGTGCCTGTGGAGTTGCATTAATTTCTTTTGGCAATTAGACTGCAACAATAATGCATTAAATACTAACATATACTGCTAGGGCCCATTAGCAAACTACTGTTTATATTCCTTAAATGGCTCTTTCTGCTTGTCTGAAAAAGTTCATGGACTTCCAAAAAGAGAGTTACTGACCCTTTGCTCTCTAAATGGATCTAGGATACTCAGTATAGATCCTTTATATCCTCTGACACTTTCTACTGCTTGAGGTCAGGGCATTTGAACTCATCATTAAATCTTTTTATCAGAAAAAAGTAACAGCAACAGGTGAGTGTGAATTTAAAGGTTCAAGACAATATATTTATGGACAAATTATCTGATCAGTTGCTATTTTTATTTCTATATATTGTTTATTGTGTTTTTTTTTTAGGGCAATGAGGGTTAAGTGACTTGCCCAGTGTTGCACAGCCAGTAAGTATCAAGTGTCTGAGGCTGGATTTGAACTCAGGTCCTCCTGAATCCAGGGCCAGTGCTTTATCCACTGTGCTACTTAGCTGCTCCCTGTTTATTTGTTTCTGCAAGTGCAATTGCAAACCACAAAAAGACCTTGGTTGCTCAGTACTAACAGGAATCTGACCAACCTTTGATTTCTTGAACCTCGATGCCAGCCTTTTTAACTGATCGATGTTCCATTTCTGTAACAGAAAAACACATAGGGCAAAGGAAGGCATTTGAAGACAGCAATTTTGATAATAATTTTGTTTTAGAAGATTAATTTGCCAAGTACATTCATTTTTACCTTTACAAAGTATTCAAGTACAAACAACAGACTAGCTCATCTCTCTATGAATTCTGGATTTAGACCCACTAAGGAAAGTTAAGATTATGTCACTTAGATACTAGGTATGTACATTGAGTTTATCTTTAGCATCCTCAGAACACAGGACTGATTTTTTGAATGGCCTTATTTCCAAATGTATAATGTCTAAACTTATTTCAAAAGTCATATCACTTCTGGTTACCAGTTTTTGAGATGGTTTAAGTAGAATATACAAAATTAGATTTAAAAAAAAATTTCAGTCCCCAAACTTACCAGGTTTTGCTCTGTCTCCTGCCACTTCACTACTTCGACCATCATTGTGTAAGTAGAGAGGGATTAAACAGAACTAAGAGGCATTTTTCAATTTTATTTGTATCATGGGTTGATGTGGCCAAATAATTAATAATTAGTGACTTAAGAGCTTGTGATAAGCCTCTCCTGGTTTAGTGAGATTGGCCCTTGGACAGAGTATGATACTGTCTCTCAATATCTGGTAGTTTTTCTCAGTAATGATTCAGCTGGTCTAAGTGACTCTAAGATATGCTAAATGGTAAATGGTGCCGTCCTGATGAGACACAGGCTGTACTCTTATATGGACTAAGCATCATCTGAGAACTTTATCATAAAATGGAAAAGTGACTTGGGTAGCTTCTAAAAATTCTACCAGTTTTTTGGCTTAATAAATAATTTTGTCATCTGATTACGTTTTATGGATTCCTTTTTGATTGGATGACATTTCTTTTGCTGTGGCTAATGTTCTTTATCTTTCTGAAGTCTGCATGCCCCTATCATAACCTATTCCAGCTCAAGTTGGTAAGTGGCTTGTCCTAGGTCATACAGATCCAGGAGAGTAAGTTCCCTTTCAGAAATAGTTTCCTGTACAGAAAGCACTGAATTTAGAGCCAAGAGAGGTTGGTTCAAATTGCATTCCTATTAAGTACTAGTTATGTGACCCTCCTCAGCAAAACAGAGATAATATTTGTACAACCTACCTCATAGGATCACAGTGAGGAGGGCAATTTATAAAACAAAGGTTTTTTAAATTATGAACCATTATCTGTAATTGCCAGTCCTTGCTCCTGATGTTTTAGATAGGCCTATGCCTTATTCTTGATTCTAACCTAGTATGTGTATATATATCTGTGTGTATATACACATAGACATTATATATACATACATGCATAAATATAATCTCTGGCAGAATCTTCTGACCTTGAGAAGTACCAATCAGATATTTGTCATCAACTAGTCATCAGCATATACTTGAATTAAGGAAGCTCCATACTCGTTAGCAACAAGTTTGTTATATCAGATACATGGGAAGGAGAAGCAAAACGCAAATCACAGGAAAAGAAATCTCAGGACTAATTGAATATAGCTGGGTAAAACAAAACTTATTCTGTCAGGTGAACTCTGACATTGCATGTAAATTTAGCAGTCTTATATTTATTTGGAGGAAACTGAACCCTTGCCGAAAGAGCAAAGGTGTTTCCTCCTTGGGATTCTGTTGTGTCTGATACAAATTGGAGTTTCCAGGAAATTCAGCTGCTCCTGATAATTCAAGAGCAACTAGTGAAACAATGTTGAAATAATAAAAGCATACAAGGCACATTACTCAGCTAAAGCAATCTCCTCCCTCTGAAACAAAGTTGGAATTGACTTGCTTTTCAGTGCATTAAGCATTGCTTCAGGGGGCTGAGACTTTCCCGCAAAATAGCTGAGGAAACAGAGGTATAACTGTGCCAGGAAAAAAAAGTTGTTTTTTTCTAATTAGCTAAAACACAGAACTGGATTGCATAGCTGTGCTGTGGTTTAATAAAAAAGATTCCTCTAGAGACACTTGCGCTTTCTTATTTGAGCAGCTTAGCCAAGAAAAGCAAACATACATAACACAACTAGAAGAAACCTACTTTCCGTGGTGGTGAACTTCCATACAGTGTTTGCATGAGCATCTCCCACATACACTGTCCCATCTTCTGAGGCAACAAGGTCATGGGGCATGTCAAAATGCTGCCAAAAGAGAAAGCCATAAATTATCATGCCAACCCAGAAACACAAAAGACAGAAAGAAATGAGAATAAAGTGACAACTACATGAAACAACAGCTCAAACCCTGATATCTATCTTCTCAGATATGGAAGGAAACAACAGCTAAACAGAGTTTATGAAGAAGAGAAACTCACTTTTGGTTACTCATCTTTTTCAGAGGCAAACATTTATAAACTGATAGATTGATTTAAAAAAAAAATAGAACTATCCTTGATATCACTATTGAATTCTCTCTTTATTTCCTATGAAGGAACATGATGGGTATGTGTGTGTGTGGTATAATGAAAACAGCATTGGACATGGAAAACTTCTGCTTGGATACTACCTTTGATATTTACTAGCTAGGGGACCTTAGGCCACTTAAAATTTGAGCCTCAGTTTCTTTATAAAATGAGGATATTAGTACATACACTATGTACTTTATATATCCATGTGAGGAAAATGATTTATAGTATTAATATTCACTTTATATTTATGTTTCCTAGGGGATATGAAGCCATGGTGGATAGAGGCCAGTCTTGTAATTAAGATCTAGGCTCAAGTCCTGCCTCTGAGTTATACTAGCTGTATGACCATGAGCCAATGGGGAACCCCTCAGTCCCCTAGGCAACTCTGTAAACTATCTATGCTGGGAATTTTCCACAACAATTAATCTAAAAGTCCAGATTTTAAAAAAATATTTCGCCAAAGCAACAAGCATGAAAATTTGGAAATGTGCTATTCTTCCCTCCATTTTCATTCTAGAGGTTTGTACCATTAAAGCTGTTTGTTCTGTTACATGGGAAGCTTCTAAAGGATTGGGATCATAATCACTTGTGTTGTTAGACATTTCCAAAATAGTTCAATGTGAATATATATTTTTTAAAAAAGCAATATGACTTTGATTATGCAAAGAAGTAATTTCAAAGATATTGGGCAATTAGATTCATATTTGTAGACATACAATGAGAAACATTACATGTGGGTTTTGTTTTGTATTATTTTTGAAGTTCAAGGCTTCTAATATTTTAAACCATCAATGTAAAGAAACAGAACACTATATATAATTGCTTAATGAGTAGTTATCCGCACTTCCTACATTCAAATGTTTTGACTTAATGAATCTGTATTCATGGTGTCTTCAAATTATCTTCATTTCATACATAAGGACAGATGGAGCTACAAAGGCACATTGCGTGATTTGCTCAGGGTTATCATATGCTTGTTGATTGATTGATCATGCTAATCCCTGAAAGGGCAGGATTTACAATTTTGAGTTCCCAACATTTCCATCTGTTTTAAGAAGTCTCCAGATATGGTTCATGTGTTCTACTTGGCAGGATATGGGGAATTCCATTTAATTTTTAGTCCAGAAGTCATGCTTGAATACATAATTACAAAACTAATAAGCAACGACCAGGATGTGTGCTTATCAGCTAACATCTGTATGTGCTGAGGTCAAAGTGTGGTAATGAAGCTAACTGCTTTTCTTAGCACAATTCAGGAGGGACTGATGCCTTGAAGCATCCTATTGCAATTAAAATTAACAAAAATTAGCAATAAAATTTAAGAAATCAGCTAAGCATATCAACAAAATTGGTGATTTACTCTCAGCATATGAGCTGGGCAAATGTGCAAGGACATGTGGGTATAACAGAAACAAAAGGTTATGCATAATACTGATATCTCACATTTCTGTTCTTGCTCTCGGGTGTCCCTCCCCTCACCCCCACCAGGTTCAACTAATGGGTGACCAGATTTGCAAATGTGATATTTCAATTCAATTTAACAAACATTTATCAAACACTTATGTACCAGGCAGCATGTTGGATGCTAGGGACAAAGACAAAAAATTGAGACACTTATTTCTCAGTTAGACTGAAAAAACAATCCCTGCTTTTCTATCACAGTATATTTCTGGAAAGCACTTCATAAAAATACATTAGAAAGCAGATTGCATTTTCCCCTGCAGAAAAATATCAATGTCACAGGCTATACTCCTGACCAAAACCTCAGCAACAAATGTCACAGACATGACCAATGGCATGCCATAAAAGCAAACAAAACATATAAGGTATAAATCATCTAATCCAACCCCTCATTTTATAAGAGGAAACTGAAACCCACAGGGTTTGCTCAAGACCATATAGATAGTATTGTAAAACAAGGCCGTAAACCCATGTCCTCTGACTCCAAAGCCAGTATTTTTCCATTCTGCCACACTTTCCCCACATACCCACATCTTTCCCCAGATACCTAGTCTGGAAAAAAATAAAACAGAACCAAAAAACCATTAACTACTTTTTTTCTTTCTTTTGCAGTTGTCTTTGCAAAGACCTTTGAGAGAGAGAGAGAGAGAGAGAGAGAGAGAGAGAGAGAGAGAGAGAGAGAGAGTGTGTGTGTGTGAGAGTAAGTGACAAGTCTTGTGTGACCCTTCTTTAGAGAGGACAAAAAACCATGACATTAGAAAGTCATATAATTATCAAGAGGAAACAGAATCAAGCATGGTAACCAAGCTGGGAGTCAAACTTCTTGCTCCTAGAACCTGATTCCCAATTCTTTTCTTTCTAGCATATTGGAAAACCGTACTTTCCTAAAACCATACTTTCCTAAAAACATTGAAAGGTTCAATGTCTCCATTAAAATCAACAACTTCTTGTTACACTTACAAAACACTTTATTATTCCATTTTATCCTCACAACAGCTCTGTGAAGTACTATCAACCTCACTTTACAGATGAGGAAAATGAATGTCATTTAGGTGAAGTTCTTTGCCCAAGAACAACAACGAGTAAGGAACAAAGCAGAGACTGAATCCCAGGCCTGTGGACTCCTGGTCTGGTGTTTTTTCCATGCTGCTGTACTAGCTCTCCCAAAACAAATAGTGTTCTTGGACCCAGTTAGAAGTTCATTATCTTCCACACTCTAGAGAGCAGTATTGACTTTTTCCCCCCCTCACAATTTTGAAGTTTGTTACCATTACATGTGCTTTTTATAGGTTCTTTCATCTCTTTTGTTCATGAGCCAAAGTAATGTAATTCTTTTCAGTCTGTCTTCTGACACATTTGTAAACCCCTTTTTGTCAGGCAGCTTCTGCTATGTCACTTCCAAGAACTAAGACTCACACTAAGTTAAAAACAGTTGCTAATCTGCATGTGGAGAGGGAGTTTTCATACCAGGAATTCTCTACCCCAGCGAAATCACAGATCCAGTCCAAAAAGCAAACAAACTAAAACCTGAATCAATAATCAAGTGTAAAATCAGAGAAGTCCTTTGTAAAGAAATTCATACATTGGCAATGACTACCTTTCTTCCATAGTCTTCTCTACACTTATTAAATAAGCATAACCCTCATCATCATTCTGTCCCTTTTGGTAAACTAACTCATATTAATTGATAGAGTGTTATTATTTAATCTTGTTCCCCCCTTATTTTGTCTTATGTCAGACTGGTATTTAGTATAGCAGTTATTTTATAATAATAACACCTTATATTACAAATATTCCACACATATGTGTCAATATATTCAACACATTTTATATATGTGTGTATACATATATATATTTCATTTGCTTTTTTTTTTTTTTTGCAGGGCAATGGAGCTTAAGTGACTTGCCCAAGGTCATACAGCTAGTAAGTGTCAAGTGTCTGAGGCCGGATTTGAACTCAGGAACTCCTGAATCCAGGGCCGGTGCTTTATCCACTGCACCACCTAGCCGCCCCCATATATATATTTCATATATGTGTATATGTATATACATATCACTCCACTTTGCATCTGTTGCCCTGCCTGGTTTCAACTCGAAAGAACAAGATGCCTCTCCCAGGATAAGGTCATCACCTCTAAATTCACCAGCATGATGTTGAGTCAAGCCTTCATTGACTCCACTTCCCTCAGCTTCCTCTCCCATCTGATTGGAGGGCTGGAGGGCAAAGTACCAAATTCTTCCCAGTGCCTTCCTTTATGGAGGGGAGAAACTGGACTCTTCCATTGATCCAGTTTGCATCTTTTGTGCTGCCTGGCTTCAACTCTGTTGAATAAGATGCTCCCACACTGAGTAACAAGTGTCCTTTTCTATACCTCCACTCCACTTTCCTGCCTTTGTGTCCTCTTTAGATTGCAAGCTCACTGAGGGCAGGTAATAACTTTCTTTTTGTTTATTGTATCCCCACCACTTAGCAGTGTCAGAGCACATTAGAGATGCTTCATAAATGGCTGTTGGATTAGATTGGATATATACATAGTATTTCCTTACTATAAACCTCCAAAGTTGTAAGTACAAAATATGAGTCCCTTTATATGTATGAGCAAACAGGTTAAGAGAGATGAAGCCACTTGATCACAACTGCACAGCACCAGGTTTCCTTTAATTTCAGATTTCTACCTGGGCAAAGACTAACTGTTGAACAAGAACCCTGACTCTCTACTTTGATGTTTACTTTTTTACTTTTTACTTTTTTTTTAATTTTAAATTTAAAAATTTTTTTTGGTGAGGCAATTGGGTTTAAGTGACTTGCCCAGAGTCACACAGCTAGTAAGTGTTAAGTGTCTGAGTTTGGATTTGAACTCAGGTCCTCCTGAATCCAGGGCCAGTGCTCTATCCACTTTGCCACCTAGCTGCCCCTGATGTTTACTTTTTTAAAGAGAGAAAACCTCTAAATTAAACATTTTTTAAATGAATACACTTAAGCAGCCAGAACTAATGGACCGATTAAATGAAAATGCAATATAATATCTAGGATGCTGCATCAGGCTTGAAGGGGAAAACAGTAGATTTAAAAACAAATATCACTCAGAAAGGAAATTTACTTTTCCTTTCAGTAAAATGGCTTTGCTATTGTTGCAGATTTAGAGATCGTAGGTGTTTTTAACCTAATACACCAAAAGCAGTGTATGAATTATCTTAGATTTTTGAAAATTAAGTTGTCATCATAAAGCTGTGTAAATTTGGAATCTTATATGATGTATAAAATCAAATATTATAGGAGATTCTCTGCAAGTTAAAGACCAAATGTTTCATGCAAACATAAATACATAACTATACACACACACACACACACACACACTCTCATTACTATTTATTTCTGTTCTTTCTACTCTTACACATCCTGTGTTAAGATAATAACAGCTAGTATTTATATGGCACTTAGAGGTTTTTCAAGGCCTTTTCATATATTATTTCACCTGTAAGGCAGGTGATATGATTATCCCCATTTTCACAGATGAGGAAAGTGAGCCTATAAGAGATTAAATGACTTACTGAGGGTCATACAGATAGTAAGTGACTGAGTCAAGAGTTAAACTCTGGCCTTCCTGACTCCAAGTGCAGTACTTTACACACTGTACCACCTACATGGGAATTGCCAATTATAACCAATCTTCTATTTAAGTTGTAATGGAGCCACAAATTTCATTCATGCAACACCTTCTACAGGTAAGATAAGCTAGGCACAGAGAGAGGCAGTATGGTGAGGAAGAAACTACGCTCCTCTTGGGAATAGGTGAAATAGGGGTTCAAATTCCACCTCTGACATTACCAGTTGTGTGACTATAGATATAGAACATTTGTTATCTGAGTCTCAATTTTTCCATTGGTTGAAAAACAAGGATTATTACCAATACCTCTAGTCCACACTTCACAATAAGTTATGCTTTTCTAATATACTGGGAAAAAAGAAATGGGAATTAGGTTCCAGGAAAAAGAAATTGAAGTCATTACTTGGTTACCATACTGGACTCCAGCTTCCCCTAGATAATGGTATTAATTTCTAATGTCATGGTCCTTGTCCTCTTTAAACTAGGATCACATAAGTCTTGTCATTTATTCCCTCTTTCAGAGGGCTTTATAAATCATACTCCAATTAAAGAAAAGAACAGCAAATAGTTTTTTAGTTCTGTTTTGGGTTTTTTGTTTGTTTTGTTTTCTTTATTCCCCCCTAGGCTTTAGCTATCTGGGGAAAGATGGGGAAGTGTGGCAGAGTGGAAAAACACTATATTTGGAGCCAGAGGACTTGATTTTAAATCCTTGTTCTGCAACTACTATCTGTATGATCTTGGGCAAGTCATTTATGCCCTGTGGGCTTTGGTTTCTGCATATGAAATGAAGGGTTGGACTAGATGATATCTGAAGTATCTTTCAGCTCTAAATCCATAATCTGTCAAATACTGCTAATGCTGAAAGAAAAAATAAAACCAAACCCCAAAACTTTAAATTTTTTTTTATTTTTTAGTGAGGCAATTGGGGTTAAGTGACTTGCCTAGGGTCACACAGCTAGTAAGTATTAAGTGTCTGAGGCCGGATCTGAACTCAGGTCCTCCTGACTCCAGGGCAGGTGCTCTATCCACTGTGCCACCTAGCTGCCCTCAAACCTTTAAATTTAATATAGGAACTTTAAAGACAGAATTTTGTATTAGAAATATCTGCTTAGATTTCCTTTGATTTCTAAGACTTTCTGAGCAGGATATCTTATGATATGAATGTCTACCCCAAATTGTTTCCACTTCAGAGAATTTCTAAAGGACTGAGGTGCTTTAAAAATAAAATTTGGAGTCAGAAGCATTGAATATTTTGAAGAACAATACAAGAATCATTAGCATTTATGGCACTTATTGTCTGGTAACTTTTGATAACTTTTGATAACAAGATATCATTTAGCATCTTGATATAACCTGTACCTGAGATGCCTAAAAAAGTTGATTTTTCTAAAGCTAATACCATAAGCATTTTCACACAGTGTTTTGAAAATATCTGAGTTTTTAAAAGATTTTAAAGAGTTGGGGCAAGAGAGAAAGAGTAAGGGAAACTGATGACAGAATCATTATGATGTTTTAAAATGATACTATTGTATAGATAGAGATTACCAAATAGTTCTTTTGCATGACCAGAATATGCTTCAATTCTTATAAGCAAACTTTTTCTGGCTTGGACAAATTAAATTAAATGTTAATGTCAGGGTTTCTAGGATAATCACATGGCCAAATCAAAGTCAAATTAGAGATCTAGTTTTTGTTTTGGAACTGGATTAGCTAAGTCAAATATATCAGTCTGATATAGTTTTTCCCTAACCAGCTAAGGCAAGGAAGTATCCTAATTTGAGTACTTTAAATTTAGTGAAATTAAAGTTTCCTTGGTTATGTAAAGTCTACCAAGACTCTTAGAGTCACACAAAACACCAGTGAGCAGACAAATGAGAATTAATCATTTAGTGATATAAGGGTAAAAAAAAAAAAACTGTATTAAGTTAAGAACTTTAGAAGGTGGATCATTTGAGAAGAGACATACTGGTTATCTTCTTCCGTTACACTTTCCCTTTTTTTTTTTTTTTGGTGGGGGGGACTTATCAACTAACTAGAATGTATTGAGATCCATTGATTAGTTAATAACCAGTTCATATGCCATGCCTTGATACTTGCATTAAAATTTTTTTTTAAAGTTAACGATGGGGCAGCTAGGTGGCGCAGTGGATAGAGCACCAGCCCTGGATTCAGGAGGACCTGAGTTCAAATCTGGTCTCAGACACTTAACACTTACTAGCTGTGTGACCCTGGGCAAGTCACTTAACCCCAATTGCCTCACTAAAAAAACAAACAAACAAACAAACAAACAAAAAAAAAAAAAAGTTAAGGATAACAGATAAGGTGTACGAAAAGAAGATTCAAATTTTTATCTAGAAAAGAAAAACTTAAACTAGCTTATAAAATACCTTTCTCACTGGACTGAAGGTATCTATAATTTCCCCACTGGAAAAATTCATTACAAATCCTTGCAGGGATTGTTTATCTCCAAGGTGAGGCTTTCCATTCACCGCAAAGAGCAAACCTGTAACAAAACACATAGTTATCTTCCTCTAGGATTTGGAAAAGTCTGACATTGAAATTATTTTAATTTAACAAACATTCATTAAATATCTAATATGTGTAAATGTCTACACTGTTCAATGACTCAGGGATATAAATGCAAAAATACAACAGTTCCTGTCCACAAGAAGTTTACATTCTCTTGAGAGGATATACCATCCAAACAGATAAGTAAATAGGAATGCATTTAAAAAATACAAAATCATTTCGAGAGGGAGAAATCACTAATGACTGTGGTGATCAAGGACTTTTCGATTGAGGGTGACATTTGATCTTTGTTTTGAAGGAATTTAGGGATTCCAAAAGAGAGAAGAGGAAGGAGTATATTTCAGACATGTGGTACTGCCTGTGAAAATGTATAGAGACACAGGTGGAATATGATGTATGAGGAACAGCTAGTAGGTTCCCACTTTACCAGAATGAGAAATTTGTGAAGGGGAGTAAAACAAATGGAGCAAAATTAGGAGTTATGCTGATTTTGTATTTTATACCAGAGTCAATATTGAGCTAGTAAAGATGTTCAGTGAAGGGAATCATTGTTAAATCTATTTTCAAAATTTTGTTTTTCTTAATTACATGTCAAAACAATTTTTAACATTTGAAAAAATTTCTGAGTTCCAAATTCTCTTCCTTCTTCACTCTTCTCCACCTCCCCTTTTGAAAAGACAAGTGATTTGCTATAGATTATACATGTGCAGTCATGCAAAACATATTTCCAAGTGAGCCATGTTGCAAAAGAAAACAGACCAAAAAAACCCAAGAAAAATAAAGTAAAAATGGATGCTTTGATCTGCATTGAGACTCTTCAGACCTGTTTTAAAGAACAACAACTGGCAGTGGATGATGGATGGGAGAGGGAAGGGGAATAGAAGCAGAGAATAATTAGGAGGCTATTTCAGTAGTGCTGCTGAGAGATGATGAGAGCTTTAACTGGGCTGCAATCTGCAACCAAAGAGGAATTCCAAAGAACAGAAGTTAAAGACACCATCAGGGAATTGTATGATGGGAAGAGAAGATGGGCTGGTAATGTAGCAAGGGCAAGTGATGACAGGTGGATAATCAGAACGCTCTTATATACAGTCTGAAGAAAACAAAGAATTCCTTCAGCATTTTGGCTGGATCCCCCAAGGAAAACTTTTGGGAAAACATGAACAAGAGTCAAACAGGAGGTGGAGGCTTGAGTTGATATCACAGATGCAAAAGTAGTCATCGGGGAAAGAGTCTAAAGAGATGTGTTGAGAGAAGTGAGTTGAAATTTTATTCCATGGAAAAGATATTCTGAGAAGAAACTTTATCATCCTGAGAAACCTAAATGGTGAGGATATGGTTCCAGCTGTCCATGGAGAAATCAGTCATTGTAGCAGATGATTTGAGCTTTTGGCAGTGATCTTCCTTACAGATGATATGATGTTGAAATATTTAAATATGTCCTTGCATTATTTGTTAAACAGTTAAATTGTATAGTCTATATTGGTGATGCTCATTTAAACCTATGAAATTAGGGGAGAAAAGAGGTTCATTTTATAAACTAGAGTGCAGGTTTATAACTATGACGTAGTGGTGAGAAAGATTGTGCATTTCTATTAATTTATGAAGAAATGCCAAAATATACTACTTGATTACTTTAGAATCTAGGATTATAATTAATTAGGAAATGAGCTACTAGTGGGCTGGTTAGTCAGTGACAATTAAGTGTTGCTATGATTGCCAACTGGTGCATGGTTTTGACACCCACATAATTCCTCCTATGCAAACTAGAAATATGTGTAACAAAAGGTATTCCAGGTGAGGACACATTTAATGGGAGGAGGTGATGAATTATGCAAAGATCTCAATTCACTTGTTCCTGATACATGTGTCTGGATAAGAGGCTACTGGGCAAAGAAATATTTCCCTAATAATGATCTGGAAACTATAATGGAAATGAGGTGAAAAATGAAAAGAGAGATAGATGAAATAAATACAAAGTGAGGTGATCTGGTTTTTCTGCCTGGGAATTTGTTTTTAGAGTTTGATGGAACTGGAATCATCTTATTATCTTCCCATAAATACTGGATCATAGATTTATACCTGGAAAAAATCTCAGAGGATATCTATTTCAACTGCCACTTTTTTAAAAAACAGATTAAGAACTCAATCTGAGAGAGGATAAGTGACTTGTTAAGCAGGTGTAAACAGTGGTAGAGACAAGATTCAAACATAAGTACTCTTATTCTAGACCCAGCATTCTTTCTGCTATACCATACTTCACTGTTTTTTTTTAACAACCAAAAAAGTTCTCTTCTTTTTCATATAAATTTCCTCAGCATTCTTTGTTTTTATTCTTCAAAATTTATTGCATTGAATTTTTGTTTATTCCTATTGCTTGAAAAATGTAACATTCTGATTGCTCAAATATTTTGATTAACTAAGAATTATTATGATATTGATTTTTTTAAAAAAATTAAGATATCAGTAAACATTTAATAAATAAAATGGGAATGCAAAGTTCAGTCTGAGTTTGGGTTAGAAGAGGAGCAAGTATGGTGGCAAGAGCACAATGGAGAATGGAAATAGAGAGAAAAGTCCTTCAAAGTGTTTTGTGATGTGAGCTTAGACACTAGAGGTTGGGTATTCTGGGCTTGGGAATGGGATCCATGCCTTTCACTTTTTCTTTTTGAGGCAATTGGGGTTAAGTGACTTGCCCAGGGTCACATAGCTAGTAAGTGTCAAGTGTCTGAGATGGGATTTGAACTCAGGTCCTCCTGACTCCAGGGCTGGTGCTTTATCCACTTCACCACCCCATGCCCTTCACTTTTTGAAAAAATCTCTGAGTGTTACTGAGAACAGACTGATGCTTCAGGGCTCAGGATCAGACAAAGGACAGGGAAGCTTTACTTTCCCCTTATTCCCCTCCCCCTCACATTATATATCCATCTGGTGAGTATTTTCTACAAAATTTCTTTTAATTCCTGATTTGTTTCATATAAAGGTATGACCAATGATAATTGCTTTGTTATTCATGCCTATTAATTATATACAGAGAGATTATAAAAGGAGAAGTCAGTGAAAGGCTTGTGATACAGACATAAAAGAGACAGAGAGGACAACCCCCTGACTGTCAAGGGTATCAGGGAAAGGCATACTTGTTTTCTTTTGACCTTCCCCTCCTTTGCCCCTTACTGGGACAGAATCTTATGGTTTTGACTATAACTCTCATAAGCTTCTAAATAGATGATATAGCAATTATATGATTGGGGAGCAGAGCCAAGATGGTGGAGGAAAGACATTAAACGCACAAAGCTCCTGATAAAATTAGCCCCCAAACAGGAATAAAAGAACCCCTGAAGCAGAAAAACCCACAAAAATACGGGCTGAGATTATTTTCCAGCCATAGACAGATTAAAGGGGGACATGCTGAGCTACCAGTAAAGTTCAAATACCCAATTGCACTGACAGAGACCCCAAGCATGCTGCACCAGAGGAACTTAACCCCTGAGCCTCCAAATCAGCTGCAGCACCAGCATCTTCTGGAACTGAACTTTCGGTCGGGTGAGAGGCCTGAATGGTGTGGGGGGGAGTGCAGGGGGGAGTGTCAGCAGGACCTAGGGAGGAATTTGGCTATTCTCCCCCAGCAGGGAATCAAGAAGAAACCCTGAGCAGCAGGAGGCTCAGGTGGGGGAGGGGGACAGGTTTGTCAAAGCTAAGAACCACACCACAGAAAGCTTTGCTGGTTGATTGTTTAGTAAGTAGGCTTGAGGTTATCTTCGGACCAGAGAACAGGCCAGGCTAGAGAAAAACCTGCCCTCCCTCAAACAAAAACACCTGTGACCCTCTGAAGCTGGGGGCAGTAGTGTAGTCTAGAAGCAGGCTCCCCCACAGTGGGGAGTTAAAAGTCAAGTAAAAGAGGGCAAGATGAGCAAGCAAAGAAAGTTGAGAACTAGAGAAAGTTTCTTCAGTGACAAGGAAGATCAAGGTGCACCCTCAGAAGATAACAACCTCAGGGGCCCTACATCCAAAACTTCCAAAAAAAATATGAACTGGTCTCAGGTCATGGAAGCTCTCAAAAGGAATTATGTGATTCAGGACCATTCAGGGATAGATTGACACCCATTAAGAAAGGAATACTTCCTCCTGAAAAGAAAGCTATGCCCATATTGAACCAATTTGCTAAAGGACTAGAAGGATGCAGTGGTATGAAGCATTGCTAGATGATGCTCTTTGTAAAGTGGGGTCATTGGACACGCAACAAATTTTTAAAAACAAACAGGTTAAGATATATGAACTAATAGAGAAAGTCAAACAAGAGGCCCACTCTCCTGGCTATGGAACCCAATCTACTTCAAGACCATCTGCCACCACATGGTTCAATGTAACTAAGCAGGAGAACAATTTTGAAAGTGCATAGTTAACTGAAAAACACAGAAAATCCAGTAGAAGTATATCTATTCCACCTGGAAAGGCATTGGACAAGGAAGTGGAGGCCAAGCCAGCTTGACATACAAATACTGCCCTATCAGGAGAAATTCAATTTTGGAGATCCCTCAGTACCAGAAGAATAGAAGAAGTAGTTAGGGCAGAAGCCCAGCAAGAGGACACAATGTTCTTCCTATAAGAGTAGGAGGGTGCATGTGTCTAAATAGTAAACTCCAAGATTTACCTGATTCCTAACCATTCTAGGAGAAATGGAAAAATCCCTTCATGATGGATGTCCTCAAAGACTATTTTTACAACTTGCTGATTAATGGCATCATCAAAGAGTTTATGAACCCATAAGCACTGAATTTAGTGGTATTACCAAAGGGAATGGAATGATGTATATATTACTAGACTTTAAAAAAAAAGTCAAAGTGGGCCAGTATACTGCACCAAGATATCAAGTCATCACCACCTGCTGATGATTGGGCATAAGACACTCCTAATTACTGATTTGCATTTTGCAGTATCTGAAGATTGAGAGACACTCATAATCAGTTAAGAAAGAAGCTAAAGGAAGCTTACCATCTAGTTTTGAGTTTAGAGCTGAAGATAGCTTAAAATTGAAGGCTAAAAACATTTGGGCAGATGAAAATAAATTAAAATGTTTCAGGTATTTATTAACCTCTCTGGATATCAGTTAAAAACCTAACTTTCTTAATGGATTTCCTTTTTTCATTGAGGTAGATGATTTATTTATTTATTTTCTCTTTGAGTGTAAACAAAATGGATACATTTTGATTATTTATTTCATCATACACTAACAACTGTTGATAACAATAGCAAATGTATTATTCAGTAAATTGCCAATATACAAGACTAGAATTGATGAAAAATCAATACTGCAGAAGGACTTTCTTTTTTTGAAAATTGTAGTTATTTCTTTTAAAAATAAATTTCCCTCCTTATAATTGAGGGGATGAACATGATTCAAATATGCCAAAAAAAAATTTGGACCAGATTCACAAGACAGTGACAAGGAAAAGGTAAGGAAATAGAATATGAAGGTCTGGAAGATAAATTTTAGAAGTTAAGCTTAACATAATAAAAATAATAAAAAGAAAGAAATATTAAATACCTGGTATGTATGAAATTGCAAATATATTTCTTCCAAATGCTGTATGCTTGATCTCTCGTACAAATTCTTTGGTTTCTGTTTTAAAACACTGAATACGACCATTTTCTCTATCTGCCACACACAACTGGCCAAAATGAGGCACAAGGATCAAGCTGTGAGGAACTTGGAACTGGCCTGGTTTAGGATTGCTCCCTGAAGACTCTAAAATACAAAATACCAGACACATCATTAAAAAAAACCTTAAAGTTCATTTTGGGGAAATTTAGTGTGATACAAATTCTGTAGTTCTGAGGGTCAATGAGATAAAACATCTTATAGGTTTATTTCATAGTCTCTCTTACCGACAAACATTAGGAATCTACTTCCTTAGTTTTTCCTTTTTTTTTTTTTTTGCAGGGTAGTGAGGGTTAAGTGACTTGCCCAGGGTCACACAGCTAGTGTCAAGTATCTGAGGATGGATTTGAACTCAGCTCCTCCTGAATCCAAGGTCAGTGCTTTATCCACTGCACCACCTAACTGCCCCTCCTTAGTTTTTCAGGAAAGAATAAAAGTGTATAGCTTATTTTATTTTCATTAGACTTTTTTCTTGTATATGTAAAGAATACTAATAATAGATCATATGGCTATGAATCAAGAAACACCAAAATTTCAGAAATCAAAATTGTTAGTGACCCAAGGTCAACAGAAAGAAGATACATGGTGTGTGTTTCACAGGTTGTGTCATATTACCTATGATTACTTGCTTATGAAATATCATCTGGGGCATGTATATTGAGAAAAGGAGGTGGGCTTTTTAGAGATAAGAGATGGACAGTCCAAGTGCTACATTAGTTTGTATCCACAAAATATTAAAAGAACTAGTGGGAAGCCTCAAGTGCATTAACGGAATTCTCTATGGGGAATTCATGTAAATATTTGGACAACAATTACTCAAGTTAAGATGGAATGGAGGAATTGAGATCTGCATCAGGGGAAGAACTACTCATTCAGGTGAAGAATCTTGAATCCATATGAATATCTAAGCATCTAGATAGATATCAGGTGTTCTAAAATGCATTTTTAAAATTTACACATTTTGGGGGGGGTTGGGCATGAGAGTTAAGTGACTTGCCCAGGGTCACACAGCTAGAAAGTGTCAAGTGTCTGAGGCTGGATTTGAACTCAGGTCCTCCTGAATCCAGGGCCAGTGCTTTATCCACTGAGCCACCTAGCTGACCCCCTTGAAGCAGTTTTAAGCCATTAAAATTATACTAAGACTTTTTGGGATACCCTGTATAAATATGTTTTTATTCTTTTTTGCCTGCAAATTAAAAATTCTAGGATGACTAG
This sequence comes from Dromiciops gliroides, assembly GCF_019393635.1. Taxonomy (NCBI): domain Eukaryota; kingdom Metazoa; phylum Chordata; class Mammalia; order Microbiotheria; family Microbiotheriidae; genus Dromiciops; species Dromiciops gliroides. Next base: position 479,804,435 of record NC_057861.1, read on the forward strand.
CTTTCTTCACTTTCAAATATTATTATTTGACATATAACATAATGATATTATTATTCTATTATTTTCTTTGCTGCTAGTTGCAACAATAAAGTATTTAAAATTAGATAGCAAAAGCCTTGTTTGATACCTTCTCCCCACTGTGAAATAAACACTCCATCCTTGGAGAATTGTACAATCCGACTATTGCAGTACCCATCAGACACATATATGGTTCCAGTAACTGGATCTACAGCCACATCAGTGGGTTGACAGAAATGATTTTTGTCACTGCCCGGTTGCATGCTTCTTCCCAAAATAAGCAGAGGGCTCCCTTTACTTTTTGGATCTAGTTTGAATACCTTTGAAAAAAGAGAAAGAGAAGGTACAAATAATCATTTTGCATAATAATGCAGCCACAACCCCCAGATCACAACAGAACTGTTCCTCAATAACATCTTTTTTTTTTTTTTTTTTTTTTTAGTGAGGCAATTTGGGTTAAGTGACTTGCCCACGGTCACACAGCTAGTAAGTGTCAAATGTCTGAGGCCGGATTTGAACTCAGGTCCTCCTGGCTCCAGGGCTGGTGCTCTATCCACTCCACTGTGCCACCTAGCTGCCCCCTCAATAACATCTTTAGTTAGTTGAATGGTACTCCACTGGACTATCAGAGTTAGAAGAGCTAGGCACTTGTAAGTTTTATAAGATCAGTGGCTATGGAAGCTATTTCACTTTTTATTTTTTCTAGGACAATGCTTTGCCCCCAGCTTGGTCTCCACAAATCTAAACTGAATTGATGTTTGAAATGAGAGGGTGTAAGAAGTCCAATTAGTTCATGTACTGTCTGCTATATCCAATTCACCACACTCCCATTAAAAAATGCTATGTCTGAGATATTTTCAGAACCTTTCTAATTTAAATCCTTATTTTATCACTGGGGGAAAGACACTTTGGTTAGTCATGTGATTTAGTTATTAATAAAATGTTCATATGGTTTCACTAACTAGTTGTCACGGTAGGTGTTAGAAGAACCAGACAATTGCAATAAAAAAAAGATCTCATGGAAGAAATAAGCTTCATGTTCCATGTTAGTTTCTATTTGTAATGCTATGTTTTTTCAAGAAAGTATTTGAGACAAAGAGCTAAGTTATTACTGTCAAATTTTTTGTTTTTGTTTTTACTAACATAATACAAATACCTGATGAAGCGCCACATCTGTGACCCAGTAATTTCCATTTTTATCTATACTCAAACCATGTGGCAAGTAAAACCTGCAAAAGAAAAACAATGGCATCATTTGTCAGATAAAAAGATTAATTAAATACAAGGAAATCCATTTAATGTGACATTCTAAAACTATTTAATAATAATTGATAACTTGTATATCAAAAAAGTTTAGGAAAGAGTAGGGCTAAGGATAAAGTAAAAATATAACTTATTAGAACAACAACATGATATAACTGAAAGAATGCTGGATTTGAATGCAGGGGAAATGAGCTAGGATCATTTGTCAACTATGAGAAGTGGGAACTTGTGCAACTCACCTCTCTGAGTCTCAGATAACTCATTTCTAAAATGAGGTGGTTTGACTATATTTTTTCCTAAGGCCTCTTTTAGCTCTAAGTGTATGATTTAAATATAGAACCATATGAAAGCAATGAGATTGATTTGATGATGAAATAACAAAACTGTTCAAACAAATTAATTTTAGAGAAAAATATGTACAGATTAACACAAGAAGAGAGACTGTCCCTTCAAAATTTAACACTTATTTAGCTTCCTAAAAGGAGAGAAAAGGGGCATCGAGGTAGCACAGTGGATAAAAGCACTGACCCTGGATTCTGGAGGACATTAGTTCAAATCTGGTCTCAGACACTTGACACTTACTAGCTGTGTGACCCTGGGCAAGTCACTTAACCCTCATTGCCTGGCAAACAAACAAACAAAAAACCCCAAACCAAACCAAAAACCAACCAAACCAAAAACCCAAACCAAATCAAACCAAAAGAAAACCCTAAAAGGAGGGAAAAACAATAGCTTGAGTTACAAAGAAATAAATATATTTGTCTAAAGATCTATGTAAGTCCATAAAAAACAGTCAATATTTAAAATGTAAATGCTTGGGTTACAGAAAAAAATGGCAGAATCAAAATGGCAATTATGAAAGTAGAATTAGCAAAGCCAAAATATTGTCAATTTGCTTGAAAATCTAAGATTTTCTGACAATAATGAAAATTTACTCTAGAAGGGAAAGGATGTAAAAATGACATTCCAAAAGGAAGAATCTGTTTTTACATCAGATCAACCATTTATGATCATCCAGCTTTAATGTGAGAATATCTATATGTGTGGATTTTCAGAATCATTAAATTTTGAATATTTTTTAAATTATTCACTTTTTTGTTTATTCTTCTTTTCACAGATCAGAAGTAGCCTGAACATTTTCTGTAGAGAAAGGAATTTAGATGAGTTTTAGAGCTGCTGATCATTCAATTAATTTCATTCAACTTAATTAAATGAGCATTTCCTCAAAGATCCTTCCAGGGCCAGTGCTCTCTACAGGGAATACAAATACAAAGGTAAAATAATCCCTGCCTTTAGAGTTTACAATCTACTAGAGTAGACATTCGACAACAGTTACACAGAGATACAAATACAATATATACACAAAGTAAACAGAAAATAATTTGGGGGGTGGAGGTGGGTGGAACACTAACTACTGGAGGAATCAAGAAAGGTCTCTTAGGATCAAAGAATCATAGGTTCAGAGTTATAAGGGACATTCGATATCATTTAGTTCATTTTACTGATGAGAAAACTCATAGGAAGGGCTAGTTGAGTTGAACCTTGAAAGTAAGCAAGGGGGCAGCTAGGATACAGGCACAGTGGATAAAGCACTGGCCCTGGATTCAGGAATACCTAAGTTCAAATCCTGCCTCAGACACTTGACACTTACTAACTGTGTGACCCTAGGCTAGTCACTTAACCCTCACTGCCCTTCCCCCACCCAAAGTAAGCAAGGGTTTTCAAGTGGCAGAGATGAAGGAGGGCATTCCAGGCATGGCACACTTCCTGTTAAAAGACCCCTGACTTAGTATCTTCAACAGTACTTCTAATGCAGTTAGATTAAGAAGTATATTGTAAGGGGGCGGCTAGATAGCACAGTGGATAAAGCACCGGCCCTGGATTCAGGAGTACCTGAGTTCAAATCCGGCCTCAGACACTTGACACTTACTAGCTGTGTGACCCTGGGAAAGTCACTTAATCCCCGTTGCCCCGCAAAAAAAAAAAAAAAAAAAAAAAAAAAAAAAGAAGTATATTGTAGTCCTGCCTTAAATGTTATTTTATTTTAAGATTCATATTTTCTCTCACCTAGGTTTCTCTCACATCACACCAACTGAGAAAGCAAGCAAAACAAAACCTCTGTTTATAAACAAGTATTTTCAAATAAAAGAGATTTCCTCATTGGCCATATCAAATATTTATACTTATAAATATTCCTATCTATATCTATGTTGTTGTTCAGTCGTTCAGTTGTGTCTGACTCTTTGTGACCCCATGGTCATGAATGTCAGGCCCTTCTATCCTCTACCATCTCTCTAATTTTGTCCAAGCTTGTGTTCATTGCTTCTATGACATCTATTCATTTCACCCTCTCCCTTTCCCTTCCCCTTTTGCATTCAATCTTTCCCAACATCAGGGGCTTTTCCAATGAGTCCTGTCTTCTCCCCATGTGGCCAAAGTATTTAAGCTTCAGCTTCAGTATTTGAATAGCTTGAATTAATTTCCTAAGTATTGACTGATTTGATCTCCTTGCTGTCTAGTGGACTCTCAAAAGTCTTCTCCAGTACCACAATCCCAAAGCATCACTTCTGTGATGCTCAGCTTTCCTTATAGTCCAACTCTCACAGCCAAACATTGCCACTGGAAAAACCATAGCTTTGACTATATGGACCTTTGTCAGCAAGGTGATGTCTCTGTTTTTTAGTATGCTGTCCAGATTTACCACAGCCTTCCTTCTGAGGAGCAAATGTCTTTTAATTTCAAGGCTGATGTCACCATTTGCAATGATCTTTAAGCCCCCAAATATAAAATCTGACACTGTTCTATTTCTTCTCTCTCTATTTGGCTGGAAGTGATGGAACTAGTTGCCAAGAATTTGATTTTTTTTGATGTTAACATTCAAGCCAGTTTTCCCACTCTTTTCTTTTACCCTCATCAAGAAGCTTCTTAACTCCTCTTCACCTTCTGACATCAGAGTTGTATTATTTGTATATATGAGACTGTTAATTTTTTCCCTGGCAACCTTAATTCTGACTTTTGATTCATTCAGCTTGGAATTTGCATTTCTCTAATCAATAGTGATTTAGAGCATTTTTTCACATTATGTACTTTACATTTAAGTTAAATAAATAAGGTGACAATGTACAGCCTTGTTGCACTCCTTTTCCAATCTTTTTTTTTTTTTTTTTTAGTGAGGCAATTGGGGTTAAGTGACTTGCCTAGGGTCACACAGCTAGTAAGTGTTAAGTGTCTGAGGCCGGATTTGAACTCAGGTACTCCTGACTCCAGGGCCGGTGCTCTATCCACTGTGCCATCTAGCTGCCCTCCTTTTCCAATCTTAAACCAATCAATTGTTCTATGTTCTTATCCCACATATAGGTTCCTGTGGAAACAAATAAGATGATCTGATATTCCCATCTCTTTGTGGACTTGCCACATTTTGTGGTGATCAACAAAGTCAAGTGTTTTAGTGTAGTCAGTGAAATAGAAGTTGATGTTTTTCTGGAACTCCCTTGCTGTCTCCATAATCTAGTGAATGTTGGCAATTTGGTCTCTAGTTCCTCTGCCTCTTTGAAAACCAGCCTGCTCTATATCTATGCATATATGTATTTATGAACATGTATATACACATATGTATGTGTGTATCCCTCTCTCTACATATATATGCATATATGTATGTATATATGTTTTATCTTGAGTCCTCTAGAACTATGGTTGGTCACTGTGTTCATCTATCTCTTTCAAAGTTGTTAGTCTTTACAATATTGCTATTATTGTATGAATTGTTCTCCTAGTTGTTTTATTTACTCTGCACCAGTTCATACAAGTCTGCCCATGTTTCTGAAACCATCTCCTTCACCATTTTCCACCACACAATAGCATTTCATCACATTTTTGTTGTTGTTTGACATTGTTGGTTTTTTTTTTTGGATGAGGCAATTGGGGTTAAGTGACTTGCCCAGGGTCACACAGCTAGTAAGTGTTAAGTGTCTGAGGCCGGATTTGAACTCAGGTCCTCCTGAATCCAGGACCAGTGCTTTATCCACTGTGCCACCTAGCTGCCCCCTCCAAATCTATTTTTAAGCAGGCAGGCTAGAATATTCAGTGGAAGTCAAAGCTGATATTTTACACATTTTCTTTTCTTTTGTAACAATTGGAATGATGCCACCTGCTGGAAATTTACTGCCTCTGAGGTCAAGGCCATGCGGCTTTTCTTTGGTGTCAGGAAGTGATGTTTGCTTGTGGGAAGAAGACAGGGCGAGGCTGATGCTTGCTCTCTTTCGTGTGGACTCTGGTGGAGAGCAGAGCTAGGAATGCTCTCTCCCTTTAATAGATAGATGAATCTGGGCCTTTCTCTTTCTCTTCACCAAATTCTTATTCTCCTTAATAAATGCTTAAAAGTCTAACTTTTTTTTTTTTTTAGTGAGGCAGTTGGGGTCAAGTGACTTGCCCAGGATCACACAGCTAGTAAGTGTTAAGTGTCTGAGGCCGCATTTGAACTCAGGTACTCCAGGGCCAGTGCTCTATCCACTGCGTCACCTTGCTGCCCCAAAAGTCTAACTCTTGCTAAAGCTTATAATTTATTGGAGACCACTCATTAGATATTTTAGACAGACTAGCTAGAATTTTATCCCCCTACACTCTCCATAGTGAAAAACATCAACTAGAACTCTGTTCAGATAGCAAACAGTCCTATCATTTAGGATTTAGATAAAATAAGGAGTGGTTTTCAAAACTACATTTTGCTATGGCCACTCAGTAAGGCTAAAAAAGGCAATTTGCTTACTTTTTAACATGGGTGGAGAAGAAAGAAGCATTTTCACACTTCAATTACTGGATTAGCTTAAGTGACCCTTCCTCTTAAAGGATAATTGATTAGTTTTTTGTATGCTCCATTATAAGCTCTATTATCTGCTGTTGTGAGAATAGCATATTGCTATTGCCACAGTTTTCGATGTAGGTGATTTGCTTGGCTAAAGTTAATAAGGTATCCTGACAGCTATAAGAAATAGGGCATGTTATTCCACTAGTTATTCAGGGAGTTAGTGTGTTGTGATGAGAAAAGTGTTGTACTGAGGGTTCTTGTCCTGGTTTTGCTACTACCTAGCCATGAAAACTGTGAGAACCTGTAGGACATGTTATTTCACCTGAGGAAGCAGTATAATAAAACAGAAAGACCATTGGCTTTAGAGTAAGGAAGACTTGGTTTCAGATCCCACTTTGGACCCTGTAAGTATGACCCTAGGCAAATTGCTTCACTTCCTTGCCTCATTTTCCTTATCTGCAAAATGAGGAGTTTGGACCGGTAAGTGTGAGAAGTTAGAATCTTGTGTCACTTATTTCAGAGAGACAGCAAAGCAACCTCTGTTCTACCCCTTCCTCAAACATTCCTAAAAAGTCCTAAAGTGGATAAACAAAAAAACTGGCTGGATCTGATTGGTGCTGGTTGAGGTGCGCTAAGTAAACTTTAGTAAATCCAACTTCTTTCTGTGCATGCTTAACAAGTATTAATGAGTTCATGAATATTAACCTCTCTTCTTCTGGGTGGGATTAGACAGCCATTTTCTGAACATGCAATGGATGAAGGAATATGTAATGGGGGGAGAACATACTAAGGGGTTACATAAGTAGACTTCCAGGAAGACTGTGACCCTCTCATACAACTGGAGAAAGGAGGGGAGGAAGCTTAAGGGATATAAGCTTGTCTGTGGCTTTGTTCAAACACACTCCTCTGAGCATAAGCAGGGGTGTCCATTCTCACGGGAATGCAATAAAAAGCCATCTTCCACGCTCTGCTGTAAGTCTGATTATTTGTAAATACTTTACTTCCAAAAGTAAGGTCCATTACAGCTCTAAATGTATGATCTCATGTTCCTATGTCTTACCTTAGACAATTTTCTCATTTCTTAAAAGCCAAGATTGGACTAGATGTTGTGTTGTTGGTAAATGTTTAACAACCCACTCTCCAAAACCAAAACACTTGAAAATTTAATTTGCATCATTAAATTTTTTATTCATCACTTTAAGACTAAACAATCAAAAAAGAATAAATCAAGCCTCGCTTTGTAGCATTTGCCATTTCTGAGGTTTGAATGATCACACTGAGAATTTAACAGTATTAGCTGATTGCAGCACAGCCCTGGCTTCTAAGGTCCCTTCTACCTCTAAAACCCGTGATCCTAAGACTGGGGATTTTCTAGGACTCTTTCCAGTCTCAGCATTTTGTGATTTTAGATAATGCAAAGAAGAGGAAAGTCCAGAAAGTTTCTGATGATTATCCCATACTTCCTATATTATCCTCTTAATGTCATATGTGTATTATACTTGGTAGAAGGTTTGGAGACAACAAAAAAATAGTATAACTCACAAATTTTTCCCAGTAGACTGAAGCACTGCAGCATTATTTGGGTCTATCACAAGAATTGTGTCCTCTTCAATTGGTCCAAGTCCTCTTTGTTGGTAAACAAATTTGCTATCAAATGAGCTAGATAAAAATACATTAAAATGAGAAATAAATACATAATTCAAAGCTTCTAGATAACTTCAAAAACCCATATAATTCAAATGGTATTTTAATTACAGACTCAAGAGGATTAAAAATATTTGACTTAATAGCTATATTCCTGATTGTTTAAATTTCTTAAAAGATCATAGGTACACTATTATCATGTGCATATCATATATATTCATTTACAGTAGATCCCTTCAATAGCACCAATAACAAATATATTTAACATAAGAATATGTTTAAGGAGTTCAACGTGTTCTTTGAAATTATAGAAAGAAAATGTTAAGTAAGATACAGCAGCTCCATATATATACATGCACATATAAAATGTCAATTCATTTCAACATGATATATGTGAGCATGTATAGACATGTACACATATTTATATCTCTGTGTATGTGTATCTATATATAGATATAGATACACATATATATGTACATATAAAATTAAATTCAACATTTGCTATATGCAACATACCCTGATAAGTGCTAGATATATAAGATAAATGACCCAGTTCCTATCCTCAAAGTGTGTGTGTGTGTGTGTGTGTGTGTATACACACATATGTATATATAAGTATATATGCTACATATAATATTACACATACACAGATAAAGTTGGAAGTGATGGGTTCAAAGGAGAGATATGCAAAGTACTCTAAGAAAACTTGAGGACAGAAAGAATATTTTTAGCATTTTAAATCAGGTAAGGCTTCAAGGAGGTGGTGACAACTGAGATGAGCTCAAAGGAAGTAAAATATTCAGTTTCTTTGAAGAAATACATTTCAGGCACAAGATACAACTTCTTGAATTCACTGAATGGGGGACATTCACATTGCCACCATTTCTCTGGCCATACTCATATGGTCGAAGTTCAAAACTCTTAGTGTGAGAGTTCAGGCAAAGATCATCTGTCACCTGAACTATTGCAATAGTTCCTAACTGGTTTCCCCTGCTTCCATCCTCCCTCTCTCTACATACATACATATCATTTTGTTGTTATTTAATTTATTAGTTGTGTCCAACTCTTTGCGACCTCTATTTGGGGTTTTCTTGGCAAAGATACTGTAGAGGTTTGTTATTTCCTTCTCCAGCTTATTTTACAGATGAGGAAATGGAGGCAAATACAGGGTCAGACACCTAGTAAGTGTCTGAGGCTAGATTTGAAATCATGAAGATGAGTCCTCCTAACTCCAGGCCCCATGCTTAACCTACTGAGACAACCAGTTGCTCCTTTATATTCCATAGATTTGCCAAAATAATCTTCTTAAAATACAGGTTAGAGTACACTACTCTCTGATTCAAGAAGCCTCAGGGACTCCCAATTACCACTAGGGTAAAATACAAGCTGTATTTTATGTACCAAGGGCATTTACAGTTTTTGAAAGTCCAGCTTCAACCTTTCTTTCCAGACTTACTTAATAACACTTCTCAACTGGCTTACTTCTGCTCTCTGAACTCAGTAGTCCATCTCCTCCCTCTGGCCTTTAGCATAGCATAGGATCTTCCCTCATGCCATTCTCCTCACCTGTCCCACAAGGCCTCTTTATTTACCTCTGCCTTTTAGACTCCTTCACTTCCTTCAATGCTGATCTCAGATACCACCCTCTATGGGAAGTAGTTTCTGATCTCCTTAATTGTCAGTGTTTTCTTTTTCTTCAATTTTTGTATACTCATATGAATAAATGTTTATGCCCCTAATATAATGAAAACTTAATGGCAGGAATTTTTAAAAAAATTGTCTTTGTATCTTCAGAACCTTGCATGTTGTCTTATAGAGACATGAATATTAAAATGGTTTTTAATTTAACTTATTTCGGTATTTTCACCAAAGAATTCAGATTGCAACTCATCCATTCTTGCCTATTTTGTGTAACTTGTCCATGTCTTCCCATAAGTTTGTTGTGGGATCTCCATTCAATATGGAAGGACATGGTAAGTGTTAATAATTATTTGTTGAATTGAATCAAACAAATGCATACTGAGTAACTTTATGTTAAAAATTCATTCAAACATATTTACATATTTCCTTTAAGTTAGTTCAAACTCTAATGTGACCTTTTAAATGTTGTATCTATGGAAACATACTTTAAGTGAGTGGCCATCATATATATTTTAACATTTAATTTTTACAAGAATTATATGTTATGCTTAACCTACATTAAACATAGTTGTATGTAGCCTGCAGATTAAAACACAGATTATTGAATATAACGAATTTAGGGAAATAGAACTCAATATTATTGTGGTCTTTTTACCCTCTCCCAACTGTCCAACCAATTTTTTTTTTTTGTGCCAGTTGAGTTCAATCTATGATGGTTTCATTTTTGACAAAATGGAACTTTTTCATTTACATTATCAGACATGATTATAAAAAAGCTGTCATTACATAATAGTGATAAACACAAGTAAAATAGTCCAAGTAGCATCAAATATTTCTGGAGATGCATTTTTCAGTTTAAGGAGGTGCTAAGTTTAATAAAATCTGTTATAATACCTTTTTTTTTTTTTTGGCAGGGAAATGAGGGTTAAGTGACTTGCCCAAGGTCACACAGCTAGTAAGTATCAAGTGTCTGAATCCACATTTGAACTTAGGTCCTCCTGAATCCAGGGCTGGTGCTTTATCTACTGTGCCACCTAGCTGCCCATAATTCCTTTTATTAATTGCTTGATTTATTAAGGGAATTTATGTATACTCCCAATAGAACAACATTTCTAGAATTACATTCTCTTGCCATTAAATATATATATATATATATATGTAAATACATACATACAAATATCTTACAATTATTTGATGCTTTTCGGTTGTTACAGTCTTTTCCTATTATTTTTTCCCTGAAAGGTAACAGTAACTCTCTGAAGTAGATCTTATTAATGATGCATTCATTTTAACACACAATATTGATCCAGCTTATTCAAGCAAAAAATGAAGTAGTATCATTTACTTGTAATATCAGGCAGTTAAAGCCACAAAGTGACATCTAGGAAATACACATTTTTATGGCATGTATATACATCATCAAACAGATTGCATGAGATTTTCACTGAGACATCATTTAAGGGAAATGTGAAATTGATTAAATGAAAATCTCTGTGACAAATCTGCATAATGGCATTGAATTAAAAGTGATAGGTTTGCCCAAAGTATGAAACAATGCCTTGTTTCTTCTGCCAAATGTGAACATCTATTATATTTTCAAAAATCTAATTTCAGTATGGATAGCTCTAGTGAATATATCCTAATCAGTTCAGGAGGAGATAGTGGTATTTGACTGAACTATCAATGATCTTTTCTAATTTTCAATTTGATTTTTTTTCTTAAATTGCCAGGCTCCTAATCCCCATCATGCATATTCTCCAAGGCAGGGGTATCAGAAGGTACTGCAAGTTATGAAGACTTCATTAACTTTGTTAACTCTCCAGAGGTATCTAGATTATCTCTAGAAAACTAGACAGTGGGGCTACAGATATATGAAACACCCTGGGTGCACACACACACACACACACACACACACACACACACACACACACCTCAGGAGTGGGAAGTATTTTAGGAAGATACACTGATACGTATGGGAAGGAGAGACACCTGGAAATCCCATATTGAAACCCAGGTCAACCTGGCTATACTTCTTTTTTTTTTTTTTTTGCGGGGCAATGAGGGTTAAGTGACTTGCCCAAGGTCATACAGCTACTAAGTGTAAAGTGTCTAAGGCCAGCTTTGAACTTAGGTCCTCCTGAATCCAGGGCTGGTGCTTTATCCACTGGCTATACTTTCTAACCTGACTCTTTCCATTTTAGTTTGTGGCCATCTCCAAATCATACATTCATACATTCTCTGGAAATCATTCCAACATCCTCCCCACTAAAAACTCTGAATCTCTCCCTGGAACGACCCTAGGCTCAGTAGATGGATGAGGTTTTGCCTTATCTTTCCTGAATTCAGGCCATCACCTCACTTTCTTGAGGCCTCTCCAAACTGAGCTGGCCTCTACCCTTACCCCCACCCTTTTCTACCTGTGCTATGGTATTTATAGCCTCTCCCAATATAATATAAACTCCTTGAGGGCATGGACTGTCTTGTTTTCTTGTATTTATGTTCCTAATACTTAGCATGGTGCTTGGAACATAGTAAATTTTCTAAATAAATATCTCTGTCTCTTTCTAAAAATATATATTTATCTATTTTTCTTATACATCTTCATTCCTCCTTCCTTTCTTCTGATATCACACGGATCTTTACATAATTATGAAGCCCTGACTAAATGAACACCAGGAATAGTTGCATTGCCTCTTTCTGCTTAACTATGTGGCTAAAGGCTGCCTTACTACAAGTAAAAGTGTTGACACATCTTTCTATGACAGTGGCAGCTCCTCCTATCCCAATGATTTAGGTATACTGGGGCCCCTGTTGTGCTAATATTTATTATTTCAATCTCAATAAGTCTCTGTACTCCTTTTCAGTTGTAATGTACTGATGCCTTTCATTTTCATTATCACTTAGACGAATGTGTTATCTAGCTTTCTAAATATCCAGTAGAATGTGAATGAACTGCTTTGCCTATAGGCAATAATGATTTTCATAAAATGGAAAGATTTTTTCTCAAAAGTCTAGGACCTTATAAATTGAATAAGCTAAATGTGTTCTAAACCAATTCTTAGTTCTTAAATCTCCTCACCTGCACATGGATCATATATGTATATATATTATATACACAGATACATATATACATATATTTGTGAATGAATTTTTAAATACTTCATAGATCAGTGATCTGATATATTTTAGCACTCTCTCCAGTGATGCAAATTGCAGCCTATTTTCTTAACCTGTGCCACTTTTGTTTATATCTTCCCACTAATCCTTTATAGGGGGTCCCCCCAACATTCTAAGGGCCTTTAATACTCCTGTCATTGCATGGATAACAATTGAACAAGCACTGTTTTATCCCTTGTTCTTTCTATATAACTGGGCTACCTTATTTTTCAAGTCTACACTTCTCTGATGACATCCTTCATGTTGTTTCTCTTGTACACTCTTCATTGATAATGCGCTCCAGCCTCATGACTAGTATAAACCCTCCATTGCCCTTCGGGTTACTCTTAACTTTACAGAAGTATTGCATTCTATTACTTACAGTCATATAGCAGCACTAGAAGAATACTGCTGTTAAAAAGATGGACCATTGTTTCAGGAATATGAATAAAATAATAAAAACAATAATGATAATATTGGATTTTTATAATCTCTATGATGTTTTATCTATTGCATATAAAATCAGTATTATTGACGACCATCAGCACTAGATCAGGATAGCAGTCTCATTTCCCTTTTCACATGCTCATAAAGCTATAGAAAGCAGAGCCAATCTTGTTAGTATAGTGACAAACAGTACTAGACCACTGACCTTTTTATCTTCTTGCAGTTAGTTTTTTCAAGTATGGGGCATATTAAGTTCAGTGAGATAATTAGGTCTAGGTTGTGACCTATAATTTATATTAATAGACTTTCATTTATGTCTTTGTTTTTATATTGCCTTTCATCCCTTCCCCAACTCTCTTAGTATTCCCCACAACAAATGGTTTTAAAAAAGGAAAAATAGAAAATTAAATTAGCAAAATTATCAACACATGAAAAAAATTGACAGTGATAGTATATGTCTCAAACCTCTGACCCCCCTATCCCCCCAACATTTTTGCAAATGAGTCAGGGGAGGTGTCTTTTCATATCTTTTCTTTGGAGCCACGCAATTTTGCAACATTGAATTTTTATGGTTTACTGTTATTTCCATTTACTTTTTTAGTCTTTGTGTATATTGCTTTCTTGGCTCTCCTTACATCACTTTGAAACAGTTCATTTATGTCTCTCCATGCTTCTCTGCCTTCATCTTATTTGTCATACATTATAGCACAACAAAATATTCCCTTGCATTCATGTGTCACAATTTGTTTAACTATTTTTCAATTGTTGGGCCACTACTTTGTTACCACTATGCTACTGTGAAAAGCTTTGCTATAATTATTTTGGTGCATATAGATCCATTCTTTTTGTCAATGATTTCTTTTTGGTATATGCCTACAAGTGTAATTTCTGGGTCAAAGGTTATAGACACAAGCCACTTTATTATTCAAGCTGTTTTTCAAAATATTTGTACTAATTTACAGCTCCACCAGCAATACATTTGTGTGTCTGTCTTTCTATTCTCCTTCCTGGACAATTACCATCTTTTTTCAAATTTGTAAATTTGCCAGGTGTGAGGTAATATCTCAGGGTTGTTTTGGTTCTTATAATTTACCTAAATACTTACATTCAGTCCCAAACTTGCCTTATAACTATGCATGTAGATAATTTTTTTCTGTGTTAAATTATGATTTTCTTTATCTTATTTTCTTACTTATTTGAACATTACTTAATTTATATTGGAGTTTAAGTTATTAACTTGCAATTTAGGAATTGCAAAGTTTATGACTTGAAAAGTTAAGGATAAAGAAATCAGACTTTGGACAATAAAGTGCAGACCCAAAAGACTGGGACTGTTCTTCAATAAGACTATGCTCAGTCTGAATGAAATTATTGGGAGTTAGTAAAATTTTAAAAAGTGAATAGGAGATATACACACACACACACACACACACACATATATATATATACACACACACATACATGTACATATATGCATGCATACACAGACATATAAGTTTGAAGATATACTGATTGGAAGCATTTGTCTTGGTTGTTACATTTGACATAAAAACAAGTCATGGGGGGCAGCTAGGTGGTGCAGTGGATAAAGCACCGGCCCTGGATTCAAAAGGACCTGAGTTCAAATCCAGCCTCAGACACTTGACACTTACTAGCTGTGTGACCCTGGGCAAGTCACTTAACTCTCACTGCCCCTCCCCCCCAAAACAAAACAAAAACAAAACAAAAAAAGAAAGAAGTCATGTTGGACCCCAGCCATGGTAATATCATCTAGCTATATTACTAGCTCCAGCACTAGAAAACACTAACATGCCTAGGATTTTTAAGAAGAATGTAGCTTTAAGGGAAGAAAAGGGAATATAATACAAGCAAAACACTCATTTAGAATATCTGCTATGCCTTTAACAAACCATCAGAAGAGTTTCTATATGCTTGAGCAGGCAGCATCAAGAGATATTTGGCCAAACAGTTCCCTGATTGGCTGACCATCTCTAATCCTTTTATTTGGAAGAGCTAGAGTTCTATAGAAGAGAACAGCTGTTCTCTTGTATTCACACAGGGGAGGTAGAAAGAAATAGATTCACATTCTTTCTCTCATTCTTTTTCTCCCAGAGAAAACCATTAATAAAATATATCTTTCCTTCCAGATAGCCAAGTGGTCAGGTTATAAATGATCCTGTGATTCAAAGAAAGGTAACTGGAACCATTCATATATGGATGCTAGATAACAGGGCTGATTACAGTGTTGCTATAGGAAACTACTTATTTTAGTGTTCTAAAGAAGCTACCCTGCATTATGTAATGCAGAGAGCCTTTTATTTTCACCACTCAACTTTTTTCAGGATGTCATAATACACTTGTGTATTTTATACAATATTTGAAGAACTGATAATTTTTGTTTGCTTCTTGGAAGAAGCACTCATCTGAAAATACTGAACTAATTCCTAATGCCCAGAATTCATCAGTTATTTATTTTAAAATAACTTTATTCCCTAATAATGATTTTGTACATTAGTGGGTAATCAGTTGGCTTGGATAAGTTTGAAGATAAATGTCTTGCTAAAGTCAAATAAAAGGAGAGCAATAAATAGTTATAAGAAAATAATTTTGGTTTAGTTAATTAAAATTAAGAAATATAAAATAAATAATAACAAGGAGAGAAATTAATTATAATGTAATTCGAGCAGTTAAGAAGCCAGAGAAAGATTTTTTAAAGTTTGATTTTTAAAAGTGAGTAAGGCTATACTCCAGCTTTCAAGAAAGTTGATTTTTTTAAAAATTCAGATAAAATAGCCATGAATACTCAGATATAAAAGGGAAAACTGCCAAAAGGCATGAGATGGCCTAAAAAAATCCTGAATTACCATTCAAATCAGGAAGCATTTCAAGAAGGAAAATAGGAAGATATTTAAAGAAACTAATGTGGTGGCACAAGGAATTTTGCTTAGCTCAGATTTTCAAATAATATGTAGAAAAGATAGGAAGAAGGCACTCAGCCAAAAATGACTGCAAAACACTGTCATAAACCTGTAAGAATGTCAGGGAGCTTAAATTCTAGAATGGGTGAAGATTTTCCAAAAAATGCCAAAGAAAACAAAAGGATTTCTTTTAAAGGTTTGATTCAATTCAATAAGTATTTATTAAAGTAAATTTAATCATTTAATGGGATGTGGAAAAATTGGGGCAATAAATTCATTGTTACTGCAATTATGAACTGACCCAACCATTTTGGAGAGCAATCTGGCATTATACCCTAAGAGTTGTTAAACTACCTATACCCTTTGACCCAGCAATTATCTGAAGATAATTAGGGAAAAAGGAAAAGAACCTTTATGTTCTAAAATGTTTATAGAAGCTCTCTTTGTGGTGGCAAAGAACTGGAAATTTCATGGATGCTCTTCAATTGGGGAATGGCTGAATAAGTTGTGGTATATGATTATGACAGAATACTACAGTGCTATGAGAAATGATAAGCTCAATAATTTTAGAAAAGACGTGGAAAGACTTGCATGAAGTAATGAAGAGCAAAATGAACAGAACCAAGAGAATATCTTAAAGGCTAACAGTAATATTGTTTCAAGAATGACTTTGAATGGATTATTTTTACTATTATAAATGCCAAATTAACTATAAAGGACATATGAAGAAAGATGCTATCTGCATCCAGAGTAATAACTTGATAAACAGACATATACATAGAATAACCTTTACATATCTATACCTATTTGTGTCTAATGGTAACCATCTCAGGGAGGGGAAGAAAAAAAAAGAAATTTACTTGATAATTTTATTGGATATTTGAAAGAAATAGCAAGTTATGCATAGTAGAGTTGGAGTTTCATGTGCAATCATCTCTTTATTGTATGAGGTTATGGAAATGCTTCTTTTATTACATAAATTAAAAATAAAAAATTTAAAAAGTACTCTGCTAAGTGATTAGGATACAAAGATAAAAAATGACATTCTATGCCTGAAAGGAGTTTACGTGTTAATGGGGGAGTGGCACAATATATACAATACAAGAGACCATAGGACTTTGTTTGGGAGACAAAGATGACTGTTGAAGGAACGGGCCACCTCTTTAAGGCAAATGGAACTCAAATCTTATGTTATTTCTGGGAGACAACATGGTGTAGTAGAAAGAGTGCTGGCACTAAAGTTAAAAAAAACAACACCTGAATTCAAAGCCTGGGAAAATCACAAGTTGCCTGCATTTGATTCCTTGTCTATAACATGAGGATAGTTACACTGGGTTGTGGAGAGTGAAACACTATAAATCCTGAAATGCTAAATGAATCCTTTCTGTAATTTGTTCAGTCATTATTTTAGTCATGTCCAACTCTTGGTGACTGCATGTAGAATCCTAGCAGTTGTTTTTTTAGTCAAGGAGGATAATCTTAAAACTGAAAAGTCAAGTCACCAAAAATTTATTAAGCACAAATTATATGCAAGGCACTGTGCTAAGGGCTAGGGATACCAAGTAGGCTAAAAGAAAACAAAGCAAAAGCAGTTTCTGCTCTCAAGGTGTTCACAGTTCAGTGAAGAAGACATATAAATAACTGTGTACAAACAAGATAAATGCAGGATAAATACAGATGATTTCAGAGAGTCAGCACTAGCATTAAGGAGGTTGGGGAAAGGTTTCTTTGAAGAAGGTGGGTCTTTAGCTGAGACTTGAAGGATACCAAAGAAGCCAGGAGGCAGAGATGAAGAAAGAGAGATTTCTAGGTATGAGGAACAGCTGCGAAAATGCTCATTTGGGAGATGTAATATTGTGTGAGAGAAACAGTAAGAAGGGCTATTCAAAGAGTCAGTATACATAGGCTTTTAAAATGAGTTCAAATTATAGTACCAGATAAATGGTATTACCATAGTACTGAAAAAAAAATACCACCACCCTCCTTCCCAACTTCTAGCTGTGAAAGTAATAATAGGTAACAGTCCTCAAAGAATCATTAAGAAGGGGAAAAAGACATATTATTGGGTAAAGGAAACATTCCAGTTATCAGGAAAGGGGAACAAAAAGGTGGATCACAAAATGTATAGAGCTGGCAAAATTCTAGAATTTTGATGTAAATGATTTGTGAGCTCTGAGAAAATAAATAAGTGATCACTAGAAGCAGTTCACTAAAAACAAATTCTCACAAATGACCTCAATTTCTTTTTCACCAGGTTACTAGACTGGTAGACAAAAGGAATTCTATAGATATAAGGCACTGGGATTTCAACAAGGCATTTGGCAGTCTCATAGGTGTATTCCTAGTCAAGATGGAGACATGAATTTGAGCCTGAACAACTGTACTCAAAGTATCTATTCTAATGAATTGATATCAGTCTGGACAGAGATCTCTAGTGGTATGTCATAGGGCTCTGTCTTTAGCTGTGTAATAGTCAACCTTTTATTCAAGCCAGAATGTGTGCTCCCCAAATTTGCAGAAAATGCAAAACTAGGAGGAATAACTGATGCTGAGGATGACAAGAATTCAAAAAGATATTGAAAAAGTTGATTAAAACTAAAAGATGGGGGGGCAGCTAGGTGGCACAGTGGATAAAGTACAGGCCCTGGATTCAGGAGGACCTGAGTTCAAATCCAGCCTCAGACACTTGACACTTATTAGCTGTGTGACCCTGGGCAAGTCACTTAACCCTCATTGCCCTGCCACCCCCAAAAAACAACAACAAAAAAAAACCTAAAAGGGGGATTTTTTCTCCTCTAGCCACTGACACTATTGTCTTGCCATGGAACTACTTGCCTAATAAGAGAGACAGAAACTATCAGAGAGCAGAAATGCCCACTGTGCAAACACATATACACATAGAGAGGAACGTGTGGCAAAATTCAAGGCAGAAAGAAGTTTAAATGTTTGCAATCTTTGGCAGGAGAGAAAAGAGCAGAGCTGACCATGGATTCAAAGGAGAATTACTTCCAAAAGCTGTAGTTAAGCTCTGGAAAGGAGCAGAACCAGTGAGCCTAGGTGTGACACAGTCATCTGAGATGCTGTACCCAGGATGGGGGAGGAGAGCAATATCAAGATACCCAAGAAGAGAAAGGCTGCATAGAAGCTTTTCCTAAGCTCCTATAGAGTTCAGATCATAGAAGCATAAGTTTTGTTGTGGCAAATTATGTTCTCTACTAGTGACCCTCCATACCTGTGTACTCTAAATTTGTTCTCATTCTTTTCATTCATGCTGTATGTAATACTAGAGGTATATCTTAAATTTGTGTATATGTTAGGGAGGGGAAGGGTTTCTCTGCTACTGTTCTTACTATACTATTTTAGTAAATGACTTTGCCTTGAATAAATTATATGCTTGTAAGCCATAGTTCTGTTAGTATGAAACCACAGAATATTTCTGAACCTAAGGTACTAGCTTCCCTCTGGAGGATCATCTTATGAATGACAGTAGTATGTTGAATGTTATGCTACATAAAGATTTAGAGTTGGAACCCTAGAAATAATTTAGTTCAATCTTTCCATTTTGTAGATAAAGAAACAGAGAACTGAGTTTAAAGTGATTGCTAAAATTCACACAGTAAATACCAAAGTCAGGATTCAGAACCAGGTCTCTTAATTCCAAACCACTGCTCATTTATAGGATTTCTACCTCAAGTAGACATTAGAGGCCATCTAGTCCAACCCTCTCATTTTAGAGTTAAGGATCTTGAGGCCAGGGAGGGTAATAAGAGACTTGCCTATGGTCACGTAGTAAGCATCAGAGTGAGGAATCTGAGCACAGGTTCTACAACCTTACAGGCTGCTGTTAGAAGTCTTTCCATAGTACCACACTTCCTCTCCATGACACAACACAAAGTTCTGTCCTTATGTTAAAGCATTAATTACAGAAGAATTGATTCAGCTATCAAAGCTCAATAGGAACCAACGTAATCATGTGGCTGCCACAGAAACTAGTGGATTTTTAGGATGCGTTAGTATAAGCAAAGTCTCCTTAACATAAGAATTAAAAACATCACTACCCTATATTATTGTTAGTTCTAGGCACCACATTGACAAACCCAACACCATTCAGTGAAAGTCCACTAGAGTGGTGAAGGATCTGGAAATCAGGTCAGGTTATTGTGATGATAGTTGAAGAAACTGGGAATGCTTAGTCAGAAGAAGAGTCAATTACATATATTAGATATTTTCAAATATTCTGTGTTTCCACCAATTGATAAAAGTTATAAGGGAAGATATTTTGGTTGAATATAAGGAAAAACTTTAAAACCAGAACTCTAACAGTTCAATGGGCTTCCTTGAATAGTAATGAAATCCTTGTAGCTGGGCATTTTCAAAAAGAAACTGGATCACCATTAGGAATATTGTAGATGTGATCCTGTATTGGGAAGGGAGGTTGCACTGCATGACAATATGGTATAGTGGAAAGTACTGTCGTTCTGGAGTCAAAGGATATGTATTCAAATCCCAACTCTTGACCCTAACTACCTGTTTGACCTTGGACAGTTCACTGAACCTCCCTAGGCCTCAGCTCCCTCAACTGTAAAATGAGGGGGTTAGACTAGATGATCTTTCAGGTCTCTTACAGCCTGAGTGCTATGATTCTATCATGTCTAAGACATCTTCTAGGTTTCAGATTTTAAGAGCAAGATGGTGAAAAGTCATAACAACAGGGATCTTGATGATCAAAATCAGTCTTGGACCACCCTGCTTTCTAGAACACATAAAAGTAAAGGGCCAGTCCATTGGGTAACCAGGTTGATAGGGCTGTTCCTTTAAGATATAATCTCAAACATCTGTGACTATTTCAAGGAAAGGACCCAAGAACAGCTGTTCCTGTGGAAAGATCTGTCTAATCCCTGCTGGGAGGCATTTAAACTTTAAAGAGCTATAGCAACCATGCTGTACTAATGCTCTGGCAGATAAAAAGTTTCTTTAAAATTTCATGACACTCTGCTGGAACTATGCATTTCCCACCTTTATTGTAAAAGTTCTTTAAAATAGCCACTTTGGAGAGAGAGAGAGAGATGAAGCAGAGGGAAATACTAGTTAAACACTTTGGTGAGCAAATTTGGCTTATTTGTTCTTAAAATCTTACTGCCGGGGCAGCTAGATGGTGCAGTGGATAGAGCACCGGCCCTGGAGTCAGGAGTACCTGAGTTCAAATCCGGCCTCAGACACTTAACACTTACTAGCTGTGTGACCCTGGGCAAGTCACTTAACCCCAATTGCCTCACTAAAAAAAAAACAAACAAAAAAAACAAACAAACAAACAAAAATCTTACTGCCATATTTACATGGCATAAATTGGCAGATGGATAAAGTAGAGACAAAACTAGGTTATATGAGAGGTGATAAACTGAGCTTTGACCAGGGTTACTGGAAAGCATTACCAATTATAAGCATATATTGATCTTTCACAAGTTTTGTGATCTCTCCAAGGTGTAATAACATTTATTAGGTTTAGATTAGAAAAATTCCTGGCCTTAGGGCACATATAATTTAAAAGTAGGAAGTCAGTCAGCATGGGAAAGATTGCAAAGAAAAGTTATATGGGACTTTATTCAATGTATTCAAATCTTTATAGCTTCAAGAATTCAATTTCTACCTCCTATCCAATCTTGCAAGTATCTTACCACCATAGCTACTTGTCACAATCAGAGAAGTTGAATATTCTAAGACAAGTGTCCTCCCTTCACTGAAGAAAGGGAAGAGTAATCATGTAAATTTTGTTTATCTTCTAATACATCATATGGAAGGCAACATGATCATGGACATGCAAGCACAGTCTCTAGAACACAGTAAACACTTAAATAATGCTTGTTTACTGACATGATAGTATAAAATCTTGAGTCTATAGTTTGTGAAAAAGAAAGAAATGCAACAATAATTCACCTACACTTTTCGGAAGGAATAAGATGTTATTCTGTGGAGAATCTGAGAATTGAGCTTTAAAAGAGATTTTTTTCCACATTGTAGAGGACAATGCAAACAAAAAGAGAATCAAAAGGAAATAGAAATAATAAATAGTACTACCTCTGGAAGCACTTGAAGGGCAAAGAGATGACAGTAAGCACATGGAAGGTAAAGAAGTGATAGTAATTTACAAAATGTAATTAATGAATAAACCTGCTTTTAGACACTTGCATTTTAAAAATAAATCAGATGATGACATTATGTTCCAGTTATTTGGATTCCTAGCCAGCACTGAAACTGGACTCCATTTACAAATGGTAATCTAGATGACATCTTAATTCCTAAATAAATAGATTTTGTTTGCCCTGAATTAACATTTACGTCATGTAATATAGCAGAGAGAGTAAGATTTGGAGTAAAGAAACGAGTCAGTATCTAGGTTCTGCCACTTGCTATCTGTGTGACCCTGGGTTTGTAACATCATCTCTCTATTTTTTTTTTGTAAAATTACAATAATAAACAGGGATATGAGGAAGGTTTTTTATAAACTAAAAAAGACTATAAAACATGTAAAATATATGAATGTGTATTTTATTAGTAGTATTTCTTTACTAAAGTCCTACACCAATGTGTGAGAATCAGAGTGAATTCACATACATCTTTAAAATCTAACCTAAGTGTCACCTTTTCAATGAAGCCTTTCCAAACACTACCACTTCCCTCATTCTCCTCATCTCTGCTCTAGCTGATAATGGTCTTTTCGGTTCAGTTCAAGATACATGTATTAATTCCCTGCCATAGGCAATGCACTATGCTGGTACTAGGGATATAAAGACAAAAAATGAAAGATTTGAGGGAGGGGAGACAGGGAGTAAACTCATCACAGAGGATATAACATTTTGAAGGAAAACCTACATCACAATAAGCAGACATGAGAAGGGACTACATTCTCAGCAAGGGTAACATCTTGTGCAAATGTATGGAGATAGTATATTGAATGTCAACTTCAAGGAAGGTCTAAGTAGTTTACTTTAGCTAAACCACAGCCTTGATGAAGGGGACTGGCAAGAGATAGGGTTTGAAACATAGGTTTCAGCCAGAGGCAAATAAGGCAGATCTTTACATTTAAAGCTAAAAATTTGTCCTACTTAAACCTCATGTAGCCCTTTATTGGTACTTTGTTAATGAACTTATGTTTATCTTATAGTTATCTTTTTTGTATGTTTCACATACTTCCACTAGACTCTAAGTTCTATGAGAAAAAAATCTATGTTTTATAAACGTTTCACAGCATGATTTTAACTTTTAGCAGTACTCGGCATGGTCAAATATACTGCCACAAGAAGTGATTGAAACTGATCAATCTGCCCAAAAGACGCAAGAAGAATAACTTAAAAATAGTACTATAGTCATACATTGAAGCAAATACTTAATCTCTCCTGTTAATTATGATACATTATTATTAAATTCAGCAAGATTAACTCACTTTGTATAAAAATGGAGTCCTTATTAAAAAAACAACCACTATTGTATTTCTTTAACAGAATATCAGGATTAACTCCTCTGAAAAGCAACAGGCATAAAAGTAACTTCAGGTAAGAATATTACAAACTAAAGAATAATAGAGCTTTATGAACTCTGCATTAAATCTATAAATTAGTTTAAGTAGCATTACCATTTTCACTACATTGACAACTCATCATGGACAGTGACTACCTCCTAAATAATTTAGTATTTATTTTATTTCTCTTGAAGTTATTTTATAGTTTATTTGTGTATATATGTATGTGTGTATTTATGTATATGTGTGCATGTATATGTGAATGAAGGTATAGAGTTGATATATTGTGTCATAATAATTGATATGTCATTTAAATACTTTATTCAATGATAATGGAAATGATGGTTTTTGGGGTGAATTCATCTTATATATCACTATTTTAATCTCTTCCCTTTTTGATTGTTGAGTCTATTACATTTTGTAAATATACCATGCATTTTCAGACTGAGATATTTTAATCTCTTCTTTCTAATCAATGAAGACAGCATTTAACTTTTATATCTTAGTTAGCCATGTTACTAAAAAAAGATGTGGCCTGCTGTAGAAAATTATTTGCAGAAAGATGCCTATTTCCTTTACATATTTTATCAAGGGCACTTTGGATGTGTAAATAATTCTCATGAAGATACTATAATGATGATAGAGTAGAAATATGGTCAATAGTTACTTATATCCACTCAGGGTTCTTTTGTGGATGTTATTGTTGCCCATTATTTTATTCTATTCTTTTAGTATCTTCATCTCATTCTGATCTCTTATATTTTGAATGATTTAGTGCTCTCAAGGCTGTTTTATCTCCAGAATAGATTTCATCAGTCTGTATTTGTTCTCTCCAAGATTTAATTTACTTAAATGTCATTTCTACTTTCTTGTTTAGAGTCTAGCTGTGGTAGTGTCACTGTTACTGAGGATGAAGCAGATTTAACTTCCTATTCCTTTCTGCTTAGTAGAGCAAAATGCAACCTTCATGGTTCTTCCAAAAGGGAATCTCTCAGGGTAAGACCACATAGATTTCTTTGCCTTGATAAGTGTATTCAGAAAATTAACTTTGTTGAATGACTTTTTAGTTAACTAACATCAATTGAAACATAAAAGAGGTAGATATTGGCTCACTTCCACTGTCATGGATGATAGTCTGAACAATAAGCATGGAAGAAGAGGTATTCCCTATAGGACATGAGATTCTTCATATACTTCTCTTTATGGAAGATGTTGTGCTGAAGGTTCCAAGCTTTAGAATGTTACAATGTTTCCTCAATGACAACCATGATTGCTAAAAAGAGACTGGCAAAAAAAAAAAAAACTAATAGAAGAAAAACTAAATGGCTGAAAAATGTCTGACATGTAGTTGAATGGCCATTTAATTGAGTTACTACATTAGTGGCTATATCTAGGATAGATACTGGAGGAAGATAACAAGTTGGGACCAGAATTAGAAATGAGGATAGGAGCAGTTTAGATTGATTGCACTTGGGAAATTATGCAGTGCTTTCAAGGATCCTAAGATTTTTCTGAGTGCAAAACCCTGCATTTTGTGTTTTTGTTTTGTTTTACCACAAATATTTTCAGGTGATTTTATACACACACACACACACACACACACGTTAATCCACTACAAATTATGAATGCCACAATCTCCATAGATTCAAAAGCAAGACATGGTCTCGCTTTTGCAAAATATTTCCCACAGTAACCTATGTGTAAGAAATAGTGTTTGGGATAATATCAAGGAAATATATGATCTGAAAAGGAAGAAGGTTAGTCATGCAATGAATGATGGATATCCTGAGATCTCTAACTGGAAAAGAAAACATCTAAAGGAATTCCAACTAAAATATCTGTGAAGGATCTGTGGGACAATATAGATAAGAATGATACAGAATGAAAAAACTAATGTATGGATCAAGTCAGACTGGTACTAATGGAAAAAATATTCATATTGATGACCAAAGATCCATTGCATTCTTGAACTGTATTTATCAGTGCTTGTTTCCTTAAGTTTTTTTTCTTGTCATTACTTTAATTTTAAAATCCATGTTAAATAGTAATGATAGAACCCTGCTCTTCACTTGTTTTTAGTCAGAATGACTGTTTTCCCATATACACACACATACATATATGTATTTATGTGTGCATATGTACACACATATAAAATCTTGATTTCAAATAAGGTTTTTTTAATTTTGATAAGTGTTTTCCCTACCTCCTATGAAAACATAGATAATAACTTTTCATTACTTCTTCATGGAGTTATATCTACCTTTCTCCCACTATTTATTACCAACATGAGCAACAAAGAGGCACATAGTAGGCACTATATATGTGTATATATATGTATATAAATTATACGTATATAAATGGCAGTTATTATTGTTATACACTGTAACACCTGGCTTCCTGCTCATTAGATATGATCTTACCTTGAAAATGAAAGTGAAATGAAAATGAAGAAGAGGGAGAATTGTTAACTACTCCTACCAACTCTCCCTGATTTTTAAGGAAAATGATATAACCAATTTTCCTTTTAATTTACATCATGAAGAGATATTTACTTACTTTCCATCCCAAACGTGATCACCTCTATGGAAAATAACCAGGTTGCTATTGGAGTCCAGGGCCACTCCAGAAACCTGTCCTGGCAGGAGGTATACACCAGGCCAATCCAGTGCTTCTTCTACATGGAAATCTACAAAAATAAATTAATATATTTGAAATGGAAAATAAAGTTACTAGGAAGCCACAAGGGTTTGTAGTGATTGTATGAGCAAAAAAATTTTTGTTACATGCAATATATCACTAGATGCATGGAAATTAAAAAATCCAAGCCATATCATTTTATTAACTTAAAAATGTTTTATTGATTTTTTTGTTTTTCACATTACTTTCATTTTCCAAAGCCCCCAGTAGAACCCTCCCTTGAACAAAGAAAAACAGTTAAAACCAACCATCATAGCAACTGCACCTTAAAATATATGCAACATTCCATACCTGGAGTCCACCACTTCTCTACCGAGAGGAGGGAAGTGAATATTGCTGGTCCTCCAGAGGCAAGATTGGCCATTGCATTTAATCAAGTGGCATACTTCTTGATAAAATGCAACTCATGCACAAGCCAATGGCATCCTAAGCTACAACAGAGGGACTGTGACATAGCGGAATAGAGTGTTGTACTAGGAATGAGGAATACATGTGTTTGAATCCCACCTGTGACACTTACTAGCTGTGTGACCATGACCAAGTCGTGTAACCTCTCTGAGCCTCATCTGTAAAATGGGGATAAGAGCATCTGTAGCACTTACCTCAAAAGATTATTATGAGGCTCAAACAAGGTACCATATGTAAAGTGCTTCATAAACTTTGAAGTGCAATATACATGTTAGCTTTTATTATAATATATTATACAATATGCCCCCTTGTCCTTTTAATAAAATACATATATAATCCGACTATCCTTGAGTCATTGAAGACCAATTCGGACATCTTTCTTTTTTGGACATTTTAAATTGGGCTCTTTCTACAATAGGATAATAAATCTGAAAGAATCTTAATGTGGAGTTTTTGGAAAAAGTATTCATCAAGTTATTATATCAAATGTGCCTTAAGTTTTTACATCTTATGAAAAGTATGAACAATTGAACTGCAAGCATGGCTGCTTAATTCGGGTATGGCTTCTGAGTAAATTTTATTATGAGTAAAATTTATATTATGGTATGGCTTCTGAGTAAAGTTTGATTGTCTGATGCTTGTGATTTATATATAATAAGTTATTCACTGATTATCCATTTTATTAGTCATTTCCATTTGACAGCTGGTTACTGGAAAATTGGTGGTAGAGGTACTCTCCCTTAATGTTTCTTTTTTCATCATTTTCTCCCGCAGGAGAGTTAGAGGAACAGAAGATTCTTGATGAAATTATAATACTACCCCTGAACTCAAGCAAAAAATAATTTACTGGGCAATTATTGAGCATCTATGCAAATTGGTAACATGGATAGAGCAAGTCTTTGTAATCTATAGATAATCATCAAATCTCATTTTAACAAATCATTTCCATAGCCTTCCTTACAAAACATGGGCCAAAGAAGGAGGAAATGTAATAATCTGAACATCATTTGTTCTGTTCATCCTCTAGTATATGTGACACCATGCCATGAAATATCTAAAAGAAGCAAACACAGGGCCTGGATAATTTTTAGAAAAAAGAACATATTGATAGTGACTTTTCACAGAAACTGACAATAATTATGGAAAACTGTAGGGGAGCCTCACTCACAATGAGAAATAGTTTTGACAGACACAAGATTTCATGTCTAGATGAATACAGAATAAACTTCTTAAATATGGCATAAATGAAGCATAAGTTTACTTTTAATTATGTTAGGGGACAGAATTAACTTAAAATAGCTGATTTTTTAAATCTCTTGTTCATTCAGATTGTCTAAAGAAAAACTCTGAGCTTACTTGTTTGTAATGGTTTAATTGGCAAGCAGAAATGCGTTTTGTCATTAATATAAATATTAATTACAGCTATTATTTTTATCATCACTACCTCTGCTACTTGATGCCTGGGACAAATTACTTGGTCTTTCTATACCTCAGTTCCTCAACAATAAAATGCAGTGGTTAGTCTAGGTGATCCCTGGGTCTCTTTTAAGCTCTAAATATTTATTTTTGATGTTATTATCATCCATTCAATTTGCCAAGAGTTGAGATAGGTTAGGTAGGGCAGAATATGGGTATAGATAGTTTCTTACTGATGTATTTCTCCAACTCCACTTTGCTCTACTCTTGTCAAAAGGTAGTCACTATCAATATAGTTTCGCTGCTCTTTATTACTTTTCTAGATTAAATTTCAAGAGGAAGAACTTTAGTTCTCACTTCAAATTTGGAACATGGAGGCCCGAGAAAGTTAAACATTATAATTATGATGCCTTTGAATTTTATGTTAAGTAGTAAAAACAGCTCACATTTATGTAGCACTTTAGGGTTTGCAAAATGCTGTACATACATTATCTTTTAAAATTTCATTCCCACAAAAAATCTTTGAGGTAGGTAATATTATTCTGTGTCAAGAAAGAAGACTTGTGCTCCCAGATCTTGCATTATATTAAGCTTTTTTTCCATATGAATTTGGGCAAATACTCCCATGTCTGGATGTCAGTTTACCTGATTCCAGTCAGTTACCTGAATTGAATCACTTGAGTGTGATTATGTCCAGCTTAATGTTTGTAAAGCAACCTGAATTTGAGAGAATCTCAGAGGAAAAAATACTATTAGAAAATCAAAACAAACATGAAAAAGTAATTGTTTCTAGATGGTTTACTAGAAATTCTTGTGTTTTTAACAATCATGTGACAACACACTCATCATTTAAAATGCAATTTTTTCCACAGTAGCATATGTGACTTATTTTATAGAGAATAATTTATATTACTCTAAGAAGAAAGCTTGTCAATGAGGGGAAAGTACAGTTTTGATATTTTATAATATTTATTTGAAATTCTTTATAACTTTAATGAAAAAATTAATACTAGCTGTGTGACCTTGGGCAAGTCACTTAACCCTCATTGCCCGGCAAAAAATAAGTACTACTACTAAAACTTCATATTATATCTCAAAGATATTATTGAATATATCTGATAAATGAATAAAATGATTTAAGGAAACAATGCTAGTTTCCCAGTTTAATTGTTTGCAACCCTGTAGAAGGGTAATAATTTTCCCATTACACAATAAAATTTAATTTTAAAGTCAGAAGTCTGACTTAATTTCATATTAAATGATTCTTCACATTTAGACTCAGAGGGAAAAAGCCCATAAAATAAAAAAAAAACCCTTATAATTTGTCATTATACATTTCCAGATTTTTCTCCAGTGAAGAAAGTATGGCTCATTTCAGAGACTATGGTATTTTTCAAAGTCATGGTAATTACTATAATTAAACAAAACATTACTACAAATATTTACAGAAGCAACAAGAAGAAAATAAAACTTTGCTATAATGTTGTATTTAAGGAAGAAGGGACAGTATGACAACTCAAGGCTATAAAATGTTATCTAAGTTTCCTTTCCTTTGTGTTATTTAATCCCAATTTGGATTTTTAATTTAATTTCATATATTTGGATACCAATATTTTATGTGTTTATGCTACTAATAAAGAAAAAAAAACATTTGTCATGATTTGGAGATTGGAGATATGTAAAGATTCGGAACAACATTTTCAAAAGATGTAAATTTGGTCCAATGGAATACCTTATTTTACATTATTCTGAGACTGACATATCTATAGAAATTAACTTGCAAAATCATATCTGGAGGCAAGAACAAGTAAGAATGAAACAGTGTTAAAATAGATGCATCAGAGGGAAAGTTGCTCTAAGAAATGAGGCTAAATAAAATGATAATTTGCATATGTAATGAGACCAGTAGGACATAAATATAGGAAAGTTTTGAGTTTACTTATCAAATATGATAGACACAAATGTAGCTCTATATACTTTTAGTAACAAGGGTAATTTAATATATGCTAAACTCCTCAACTATACGTAAGTCAAAACCAGTATTCTTCCTGGTACAGTCCTCTATATCTTTCTTTTTACATAAATAAATCCTTTTGAAGAGGAAAATATGGGACAACTAGAATAAGAGCAACTAAAGATTTTATTTGCTCAATATTCAAGTTATGTCATGTAAATGTCAAGGAAGTATTAGAGGAAAAATTTTAAGCACATAAAGTCTGAGGATAATAAATTTGCATTTGCTTTTCAAGTCCACAAAGTTAAATATTTTCCACATTACACAATATACAAAATATATGGCAATCCAAGAAAATCACATAGATTTGGAGGGCTATAAAAGATAATGATGATCTGGCAAATGTAGAAATATGTTTTGCATGACTTCATATGTATAATGAGTATCATATTTCTTGCCTTCTCAATGGGTGGAAGAGGGGGAAGAAGGAGAGAGAGAATTTGGAACAGAAAATTTAAAAAATATATAGTGATTAGTTTAGTTTTCTCTTGTGATTTGAAAATTTTAATTTCTAATCTTTGTTGATTTACAACAAATAGGAAAATATTTGGGGGGAGGTAAAAGTACTATGTTAGCAAAAAAAAATCCCACAAACTATTTAAGGTTTAGAAGATTTTGTCCTTCACAAAGTCCTACACTGATGCCATATTGTGCTATAGTTCTTACTCTGGGTTTTCAAGGATAGACCAGTAGAACAAATACTTTGCTAGAAAGTTTTCAAGTATGGTCATAGCAGTAGATTATATTTGTTTTCTCGGGATCTTTCTATGGCTATGGAGAGGTTCATCATTAGTACACTGGCCATTTAGAGATGAATGTTTTGGTAATCAACCTATATAATAAGGAAAAATATAAAATGGCCCTAGGTTCTGTAAGGCTCCAATCTACTTTGGCAGCAATGGTGACAAAGTTGCAGAAAAGGGCCAGCGAGTACACAGACTCACACAGTCTTTAGGCTATCTATGAATACTGAGAGATGTTATTACTCTAAATGTGAGATTTGTGTCAAATGAGGAATTGAACTGTATCACATAAATCAATATAAAGGACCAAAGGAAACTAGCTAAGTGGAAGGATGTATATCAGGTTTCTTTAAAGAGGCAAATAAAAGAACTGGTAAGGTTGGCTTGCTCATGCATTTAAAGGCAACAAGGGAGATCATTTCATATGATCCAGGGTCATCTTATATTACATGATATTCTCATGATAAATATTTGCAAAAAACCCATCAAGAAAAATTGCATCATTGGTACCAATATCTATTGAAGAAGTAAAGAAATTCTATCATGAACTTAATAAAACACTCCAACTGAAATCAACAAATATGTTAAAACTGTGATTTTAATGCAAAGGTGTATATAGGCAAGGCTTCTGAAAAATATGCTGAAATATGGCTTGAGTAAGAAATGGCAAAGGTTAAAGACTTGTGGAATCAATACAACATGCGCTTTCTCACTCTTAGTGTGTGTGTGTGTGTGTGTGTGTGTGTGCATGTGCATGTGAGTGCAAACACATCATGACTTTCTTTGAGATCAAACTATTGATCACTAAATAACATCACATAATTAAAATGAAACATTATATTTTAACAGGAAATAACTTGTTACTGATATGTTACTGAATCATCTGTATGTGTAGTCAGACCATTTATTTATTAGAGAACAAAATCAATACAAAGATAGAAAAATAAATATGACATTAATAAAAGCAACTCCAACCTGACCTAATAAAATAATTGAGATGGTCCTTCTCTTCTCTGGGGAAAATTATAACAATTTCTTACTTAAGTTTACTGAGAGAAAATCAATTACCATGATGAGAAGATCAAAAGTGTAAAAAAACTCAACTTCTTAGAAAACACTAATCAACTTATCAAACAAACAAATAAAAAATGCATCCATGGACAACAAAGGTATAAGATACAAATTCATTTGTAAAATTTTACAGTGAAGGATAATAGATAATAATAAGCAGAATTATTTAAAAAAACCAATGAAAAACAGTGGAGGAAAAATAAGTTTCTATAAAGGTTGGCAAGAGATGCAGTTAAAGTCAGCCCAAGGATAAAACTGGAAGAACAAAAATAGACAAAATTTAGAAAAGGGTGCAAAGATAAAAAAAAAATGAACTTTTTTCACCACTAGGACAAAGGACACTATATTTTTGGATTCTAACATCAGCCCCAGATGTGCTTATGGAGGAAGTGGAGATGGCACTGAAGAAGAAAACAAGGATGAGAAAAGCAAC
Source organism: Dromiciops gliroides (assembly GCF_019393635.1). NCBI lineage: Eukaryota > Metazoa > Chordata > Mammalia > Microbiotheria > Microbiotheriidae > Dromiciops > Dromiciops gliroides. The sequence goes on from NC_057861.1 coordinate 479,836,624, forward strand.
TACACAAACACCCATACACAGAGGGGAAATCTGTCCTGAAAGTAACACAATTTTTAGGGCATTAAAGAAGTAGCTATTTAGGTATCTGAAGGTGAAGTATAAAAGACCAAAGGCATAAAAATTCCCCTAGACCTTAATATTTCCAAAAATGGAAACTACAAGAATACCAATCACTACTGATCCAAATATCTACTTTCCCAGATACACTAAATTTTTTTGAGCACAATCAATTTACTCAATGAAAGCATCTTTGATAAATTAGCAGATTTTTGCAATTGATTTTCTTTAGTTTTGCAAGCATATATTGGCTAAAAGGCATAGAAAATACAAGATACAACTATCTTAAATGTTGACTATTTTAAAAAGCATTTCATTTGTTAATACAAAAGGAAAATTTAAGGGCTCTTCTCCAGCAAAGTGTTTCCTAGGCATATATCAAAATAATACAAGATTCCTTGAAAAGTATGAGTCTTTTTGACAAATCTCCAATTATTGATTTTAATATCAATTGAGGCATAAAAGAGTGACATCCTTGCCAAAGGTGTTCACCACTGTCATAGAAGAGATTCTTCATGGAATTCAACTCAAAGAAGGATTCTCCATACATTTGGTGATATCCTTCAGATTCTCCTATTTTCTGGTGACAGTGGACTAATTGCATCAAGCCGCCTCAAATTGTAAAGTATTCTGAATGAAATCCATAACCATTTAAAATTGCTTAGTCTAACTTTCTAGAGTGGAAAAACCAAACGGAGGTAGATTATCTATTTTCTAGACTGCAATATGCCATTGTACTTACAACTTGTGAACTCATCTATCAGTATATTATCTTAGACAGATACTGCAAATTGATAATGTGTTATATAAAGAACTGAACAGAGGGAGAAGAGTGGGTTGCATTGTCTTTTGGAAATTACAGTGTTCAAGCATTGATCTTTGTGAAATAAAGACCATATTTTAACACTGATATTCTTCTGATCTACATTTCTCCAAAAAACTGGAGTTGAAGATCATGCAAAGGGTCAGGTGCACAGGGGGCATGAGATGAAGATAACACACTATAAATGAGGAATTGTGCAAATGAAAAGATATAAAAGATGTCATCCAATTGCTTACTAGAATGAATGGCCAAAAAAGATGGATTGATGATGGAATGAAAGTGAGGGACAGCTCTCATGGCCAACTGGCATCATCCCCATGTTAAAAAAACATGAGGAAACCATCCATCATAAAGAGATTGCCTGCAACAAACTTATGGGAAGACATGAAGAGATATATAAGATGGTTAACAGTGGATGAATTATAATTTTTGTTTTTGGTGAGAATACCCAGATTGAGGAGATCACTGATCCTTGAAGACTATTGGCATATTAGTGCAACATGGCATCATAGGCTAGCATACAGGAAATACCTTTCTTCTTTATGAAAATTTTGTCAATGAGGATAAAATGCTGAAAGGAAAGAGTACCTGCAAAAGTAAGAAAATCTGGCTCCACTTTTTGTGGAGGTCAGCATGGCTATCAGAATTATAAAGAAGAGTAAAGCAGCAATTATCACCATTTCCAAGAAAGCAGAGATTACATTTACTGTTTTGGTAGCTTCCTAATTTATATTCTTTGGCAGATCGAAGACAGAATTTTCTAGTATTGTCTTTCAGATAACACTGTAAATTGGTGACTCGGAATTGCAGCATGACTTTGGATTTCAAAGTAGCACTACAGAACTGATCTTTGCTGCAAGTCAGGTCTATGTATACTATATTCATATAAGATCTCACAAAAGTATTTATTTTACAGATACAGCAAGACATAGTGGGTAGAGGGCTGGGCTTAAAATCAGGAAAACCTGGGCTCAAGTCCTGAGACACATACTAGCTGTGTGAATAGGAACATGTTATCAAACCAATAGGTGCCCCCCAGGCAATTTTCTAAGATTGTGAAATACTTATGTGTTGAAAACTAGTACCTGCAGACTGTGTCCATATCAGGAGATCTCTATCCTAATGATATCATAAATATGGGCCATGTACCCATAAAATTATATTATTATGAATATTGTGCTTTATATCACATATGATACAACTTTGAGATAGATAATTCAGTATAAGAAAACTTTACAAAACCCTGCAAAATGAATAGTTTGTGATATTGTTTTCCATTTTTAAAAGCTTTCAAAGTTGGGTAGTGAAATGAAGTTAGAACAAATAATTTTAAGAATAAATACATGATTATTCCTTTTTTATAATCAGATCTCATGCTGCATGCTGTGATCACTTATCTTTTTATTACCTTGTGAGATATTCACACAATTGCAATGAAAAGGAATGTTTTGAAAAAAGAATTTAGTGATATCCCTTTTATTCCAAATATCAGTCATTTTACAAAGCAGAAGGGTTTTAAGAGTTGGAACATAATTAAATCCAATCTCCTCATTTTAAAGATGAAATAGAGAGTCAGAAAAGTAAAATAATTTGTTCAAGGTTAAGTAGGTAGGAAGTAGTAAAGACCAGTTGGTCTGACTCTTAATTCAGTTCTTTTTATTATATTACACTGCCACCCAAGGATGTAAAAGACTTATTTATCAGGAAAATATATTTCTGTCATTTATTATTATTATTTTTACTATTAATTTTAGTTATGAGGTCCAGAAAATTTACATGACTTGCCTATGGTGACATAGGCAGTAAGTGACAAATCTTGGATTTGAACCCAGGTCTTCTTTCATGATTTCTACTCTAGTTTTTTGGGTGACACTGACTGTGTGTCAAGAAACACTGTACTTTAAGTCTTAAACTCTGAATTTATGCTACTGTCAAATGTAATATTTTGAAATGGATGACAGAAAGAATTCAAATGGAAGAAGTAATTTTCTAAAGTTATAATTCATGCATCAGAAATATTCAGTGGGCAAATATCTGTTCTCATACCAAGACTGTTCTTTCAGCTGTCATAGTTCCATGTTATCATGGTTGACTGTACTTAATACATTCCAGAACACTTAAAGTGGGTTGATTCTGTTTGAATTTGAATTGGTGTTAACAGCATCTTCCAAATATTTGGTTCAAGCCACTAGGCCAATTCCCAATAGGCAGAGACTTGAGCCTTATCCATAAGCAGAATATACTATTGTAATTTTCAATAAGAGAAATCAGATGGGTAATAAATAATTTATGGCTGTCAGCAAAGATCTATTTGGCAATGTCAATCCATGTGAAATCAACACTGCCTTTTCTAGCTTGCATGGAGAATTGCCATGCATACATATCAGGTTTTTTTTTTTTTTCGGAGATAATTTCCACATGCTGTTTATCTGGCTTTCCACATTAGTAAGTTAACATGAAACACAATCAATATCACAGAGACCACAATAAAATTAAAGATAAATATGATGCACCCATAGCTTGCTCTAATGGAAACCTGAAGGGAATAAGTTATTACTCTCAATTTATAATCTAGCAGGGTCAGAATTAAAGATAAATCTGATAGTTATTGGTGAACTTTGTCTCTTCAGAAGTAACTACTCCAATTTCCAATTAAGATAGTAAGAGATAATGAAACTTTTAAGAAGTCAAACTCATAAAAATAAGTTATGTTTTACAAGTCAATCAGATAAAAATGCTGAAGTTTCCTTAGAGAAGGATTTAATTTTCTTCAAATAAATGGGTCTATAAACACTTAATATACTAGGAATTTTCTCACCAGATTATGTTTTATATTGTTTTTCATTTGGAATAATGGAAAAATGTTCATTGAAGGAGAATTTTCATGTTGTAATTAAATTTGACAGACAAAAGTATAGATCTAAATATTTTTGGTTACTATAGTTATATTTTTTTTGAATTATCTAAATATAAATATTTATATAATTTATAATAAAGCTATAAGTATAAATAAATAGTAGATGGTATCATTCATATTTACATATACTTATATAAAAGTATATGAGTTATAATATATGCTATATACACAAAATATAATATTTATTATAAGTACCTATAATATAATTCAATTAAACTGTAAGTATGACAGAATCTCTTTGGATCATTTTTGAGAGGTTTAATTCTTTCCTTATACAATTTTTCAATTGTACTATTTTGTGGTAGTCCATATTGATCAACTACCACTTTCATTTCTTAATGTATCTGAAAAATATTTCATCTTTTTATGTAAGATTATAAATATAATTAAAAATTAAACAATGTGAATCTTTAATTATAGGTGATGTCTTCATTAGGGGCACTAAAATAGCTAATACTTTAAATGGATTTTGAACCACAAATTTAAATGACTGAGGTTTAAAATTTAACACAACATCATCAAATTAGTATATATTACAGCATATATAAATATTTCATATTTATATAAATATTACTTTATAATAAATATGATTTAGTATGTTTAGTATATATAATGTATTCTATTTCTATGTATAGAAAGAAAATAAAAGTAGATATAACAAATATTACATCTAATTATACAGTCTAATTGAATTATCATATGATACTAGATGAGAAAGAGAACAAGAGATCATGAGAAATATACCAAAGTTGGGGAAGGTGGAGATGAAGGATCCTGATTCCAATAATTGGTGAGTCCCTTTTTTTGGGGATAAATTACTTCACCAATCAGATGTTATTCCCTTCAGATTTTGTTAATGAAACCTCTGTTAGCATTACATTGCTTATTAAATGCCCTAAACCCACCTCCTGTGTGCTCTGTTTCCTGGGTACCTTCCTCACGTGGAGGCTGTTGTAATGAGAAAGGTCTGTTCTCTGGTGGTTTCAAGGTAGATTCTAGTCTGTGGAATTTGTGAATTCTGTCTCTGACAAGAATAGCATTGCCCTTCACATTATGGTCAGCTCCCTCTCTGGGACCAGACCAATCAAGGTCCTTCTTTTGTACTACATTAGCAATTTCAGCTACCAGATCTGATTCTGCCTTTTCTGTAGGATTATACTTATGCACATGAACAACATCTTCCCTTTCTCCTAGCAGCTTGGAAATGAGGGAATAGAAATCACCTGTACAGAAAAGAGAAAAGATAAAAGGGGAGGGGAAAAACAAGATTATGTCAAAGTTGAAAAGTTTCCTAAAATTTCAGCAAAGAAAAAAGAACAGTTCTATGAAAATACCATGTCTCATCTTGTCTTTTTCATTATCAAGGAGAAGATTGTTTCAAGTATTTCATACATTAAAAAAACAAAATGATAATCAAGAACAAGGAAAAATATAAACTGCAACATATATACTGACAAATTGTTTTTTGCTATTTTGGGGAAAGTGAATAATGTGACTTCTAAGAACATATTTGTAGGGACAAAATTATGTGTGCATAATTACAAAGCAAGTTTCAATAAAGGATATTTACAATAGATAGATTAATAAAAAGTTGGAGCCCAAAGCCTTAAAAAGGAACAATCTCAACGAATAATTTCTATTTATTTGAAATCATTCCTTGAGGAAAATACTATTAAAGTGTAAAGTCATGGGAAATTAAGCTACTTTTTTTGGTGGGTATAGATCAGTTTCCATATTACAGACTACAGAAGTCTAAATTATTTGTAAAAAAACAAAGTATAGATCCTTATATTTTATTTGTTAGTTCTAGTTGACTTTGAACAAAGAAAGCTGGTATTTAAGACTGCTGATTTTTAAGAAAAACAATTTAAAACCAGTTAATTATGATTATTTCCCAATGCTCTGTCTTTGGCCCTCTTTTCTCTCTATACTCTATCATCTGATCAGTTCCCATGGGTTCAAATGTCTCTCAAATATGCATATCTACTGAACTGTAGTCAGGCATTATCAACTTCCTACCAGGACATCTTTACCTGAATTTTCCATCAGTCTGAAAATAATAATAATAACAATAACAAATATTTATATATCACCTACTATGTGCTGGGCTAAATATTTTACAATTATTATCTCATTTGATCCTCGTAACAATCCTGGGAGGTGCTGTTATTATCCTCATTTTATAAATGAGGAAACTGAGACAAATGGAAGTTGTGGCTTGACCCTAGTTACACAGCTATTAAGTGTCTGAAGGTGGATTTGAACTCGGGTCTTCCAGACTCCAGGCCTGCCACTTTATCCACTGTGCCACATAAATAACTCATGTATCTCAGACTCAATATGTTCAAAACAGAACTTATTCTATTTCCCCCAAACTTATCCTTCTTTGAAATGTCCCTGTTTCTGTCGTGAAGACTAAGATCATTCCAGTCATGCAGTTTTACAACCTTAGAACCAGCCCTGACTCTTCTTTCTTGCTCATTTCCCCACAGCCAGTTATCAATGCTTTTGCGGAGTCTACCCACACAACAGCTTCTGCAATCAAGTTTTACCCTAGTTCAGGTGCTGATCACTTCTCACCTGGACTGTTTGTTACACCAACTTCCTCACTGGTCTTCCTGCTTCAAGTCTCTGCCTTCTCCAGTACACACAAGAAACCTTCCATGACTGCTCCCTGCTACTTGTATAATATAGAATACAAAACCTGGTGTTTAGAGCTCTCCACAGTCTGGGTCCCACCTCCTTTCTAATCTAATTTCAGAGGTTTGCTTTTCAGACACATTCTGTTCCAGACAAACGGGCCAAACACAAAACACTTTCCTCACCTTCATGAGTCCCCATCTTGCTTTAGATCTGAAGCTCAAGCGCTTCTTATATAAAGTTATTCCTGGCATTCCTCCCTACCCTCATGACAATGTAAGCCCCTTGAGGATAGTGGCTTACATTTTTTCTTTATATCCCTAGGAAATAGCATAATATATTGTATTTTAGAAGGCAAATAATAGATATTTGTTTAATTCAGCTGAAATCTTTTCAAAGAGAAGAGATTTTTACTTAGGGAAAGAAATCACTAAAATGATTCCAATTTTTTTAAAAAAAGTTTTGTGTTTCTATGTACTTGCAGTAAATTTCTCAAATGAAACATGGGGAAACAGAATATATATAATATGTTAATTAACTTAGAAAAAGTTAAACTCTAGTGCAATTAATGATGAAATTTGAACCTGTCATTTAAATTTGTGGTTCAAAATCTATTTAAGGTATCAGCTATGTGACGGGGAAACAAACTTTGAACAAGGAAAGCTGATATTCAAGGAAACTAATTTTTAAGAAAAAAACTTTAAAACTAATTAAGCTTTATTTTTGTCAAAAATAAAAACTTTCTTTTATAAAATAAAAAATGTAGTCTTCAGTTGTTCCAATTCCTGATACTACATTTTAATGCCCCTAATAAAGACACTACTTATAACTAAAGATTGACATTATTTACCTTTTTTTTAGTGAGGCAATTGGGGTTAAGTGACTTGCCCAGGGTCACACAGCTAGTAAGTGTTAAGTGTCTGAGGTCAGATTTGAACTCAGGTCCTCCTGAATCCAGGGCCAGTGCTCTATCCACTGTGCCACCTAGCTGCCCCAACATTATTTACTTTTTAATTATATTTATAGTCCCTTGTGATAAAAAGCTAAATTGTTTTTCACATATATTAAGAAATGAAAATTATAAATAGTTGTTAAATATAGACTATCACAAAATAGTATAATTGAGAAACTGGTATGAGGGAAAAAAATTAAGCCTCTCAAAAACAATCCAAAGAGATTCTGTCATGTTTACAAACATTCTTGGTTCAGTGAATTGAATTAAGATTTCTATCCTTGCTTTTGGAAGGAGACTATCCCAGGTGAAATCTTCTGTCAAGAAATAATTATCAAAATAATAGGGCCAATTTCAGCAAAATGAACAATGTAAATTAAAACTCAACCAATCTGTCAGACTGCGTCAATACAAAATTTTTCTGCCCAATACAGTCCCCTAGTATGCTATACATTAAATCGGACAAATTTGTTTTTGTGTTGGAAGATTTAAAATGGAAATATGAGACCAACAACTTTTTTTTGTTTCGACTGTTAAATAGAGTATAGAGAACCCAGAAAAGCAAGTCACTTCTGTGAAGTAAATTAAAATCTATACATCTCAAATTATTAAATAATAGACAAATTTGCTAAGAAGAGAGGCTGTGTAGTACACTGATTTTGGAATCCGGCAACCTTCATTCAGATTCTACCTCTGGTGCTTATACTAACTCTGTGACTTTGGGAAAAATCATTTAACCTCCTTGGGCCTTCCTTGGTTTCCTCATCTGTTTAAGGAGGGGTTGTAGTAAATCACCTCTGAGGTTGTTTCCAGTTCTTGATCCATAATCCGAAAATTCCATTTGAAGTTAGGTAGAACCAGGCCCAGTAAACATATGGCTCAACTTTCTCAATCAGTCTATAATTGAAAGTTAGCTTTTTTTCTGACTAAAACTTACCATTATTTCAGATGTCACTTCTTAATTAATTCCACTAATATAGTAACCAACTTCAATACTTTCAAGAAACTTCATGCTACCCTGTCTAAGTGCAGTTATGCTAGCTCTATGACTAAACATGTAGGAGAAAGTTGTTTGGAAATTTTAGGTACAGTGGCAGTTGAGAAGTGAAAAAATCAGGGTAATCAACTTGGATTTGACTGATAAATTCTCCAAGGCAGGTCTTCCAGATTTAGAACGAACTCCTCATTGTGGGTTTTCTTATTGATGAAATCTGTTTATTTTTGTTTATAAAAGAACTAAGCCACTTCTGAAAATTTCAGATTGAATCTCTACCTAACAAGAATGCATAAAAGCAAATCATCACTTTTCACAGTGCCTGGCACATAGTAGGTACTCAATAAATATTTGCTGATTTGGTTTGATTTGAAGTTTATATCAGTATGGTTTTCTCATGCTCACTGAAAGCAATTTTAATTTGTCAGTGTTCATATTTTGAACTCTAGATATCCAAAATTTGACCCCTTTTGTTTTCCTCCAAGCCTACCCTTCTAAATTTCCCTATTTCTGTCCATGGCACCACTATTCTCCTAGTCTCCTAGGTTCATAACCTTGGTGTTAAACTCAACTCTTAAGTTTCCATAACTCACATTGTCAATCTGTTGCCCAATAATGCCTTTTCCACTTTCACAACATATCTTACATCTGACCCCTTCTTTCTACTTAGCTACCAACTTAGTTCAGGCCTACCTTACCTCTCACCTAGATGAGTACAACAGCCTCTTAATTTGCTACATGCCTCAAATCTTTCCTTACTTCAGTAATTTCTCCACGTTGCTACTAAAGTGTTTCCTTAAATATATCTAAACATGTGATTACTCAATCAATTCCAATATCTTCCTATTATCTTGGTAGGACATATCGGGGTTTCTGGGACCTAGTCTTTAGTAATCTAGTGATTTACCTGTAGTGCTCTAGTCTTTAGTAATCTCGAGTCATCTCTGTACCAAATTAAAGGATTAGATAAAGACTTCAGAGGAAATAAAAATATGTATTTAAAAAAATTCTTATTCTGCATCTGTGATTTCACTGCTATAAGGAACTCTCATTGAAGAAAATCACTCTCTCAAAGCAAATCAGTCCCTGTTCTACAATTTACAGTTTTAAGAATTGTTTTCCCTGACTCCGAGGCCAGTTCTATATCCACTAGGGCATAGTCCTTCACAATATGTTCACTAGATAATTATCTATCAGAAATACTAAAAAATGCCTTCCTGTCCTTTAATTCTAAGTAGAAATTTTTTATTATTAAAAGGATTAAAATCAGGGTAAAAAAACTGAAAACAATTCAAAACTAACTTCTGGATAAAAACTGTTATTATTCATTTCTGCTTCATCTGGGATCAGAACATCCCATGACAACAGCAACACAACATTGTGGATTTCCCATTTCCAGGGCATTCATTCTCATATTCTGCCAGCATACCTTCTTTCAGGATGGGAGAAAGAAGCTTTGATAGAAGCTAAGGGAGCTGGATCAAGGGCAGGAAGAAGTATAAACTGCCCCATCTCCTAGGGTGACTTCATTCAAAGTTAGATTACCCATATTGATTGAAGTACCACATCTCATAACTGTTTTCAAACTCAGTGAAATTTTCTTTTTTTTTTTTTCAGTGAAATTCTCTATTTCCACCTATACCTTTCTGTCCTTATCTAGCCCCTTCAATTGATCACTGTGACTGCCCAAAGGCAATAAAGTTGTGTCCAAAGTGTTGTGACTGTTGGTCATAGGAAATTTCTGTTGTAGTGGCAGCTAAGGTGCTGGGAAAATAAAGGTAGGCTAATGCACTGGGCTCTAAAACAGTGTCAGGAGTCCAAACCTTGGAGTCTTTCTCCACTCTATCTGGAATAGACAACTGAAGGTTCAGCCAGGCAATGTTCCATTTGCCTGAGAATCCACAACTATCTTTTGTTTCTAAAGAGACAATCCTTAGACTTTTTTTTTGTTCTAAAGAGACAATCCTTAGACTTTCTTTTGGGGTTTAAGTGACTTGCCCAGGGTCACACAGCTAGTAAGTGTCAAGTGTCTGAGGCCGGATTTGAACTCAGGTACTCCTGAATCCAGGGCCAGCACTTTAAGCACTGCGCCATCTAGCTGCCCCTAGACTTCTTATAAGAAAACTAGGAATAAACTAATTTATAAAGAAAACTTTGAAAATAATGCTATGAGGGCTCATTTTTTTTTGGAGGGGGAGCAATGAGGATTAAGTGACTTGCCCAGGGTCACATAGCTAGGAAGTATCAAGCGTCTGAGGCCAGATTTGATCTCAGGTCCTCCTGAACCTAGGGCCAGTTCTTTATCTACTGCACTACCTACCTGCCCTGTGAGGGCTCATTTTTAAAGTGTTTTTAAAGTCCTGGGACAAAACATAGATTCCCTTTATTTTTGGAGAATATATAAAGCCTTAGTTCTAGTATATTTTATTAGTAAAAATCACCAAAGCTGTGTTTTTAGTAATTTTTCAAATTATATATTCCAATTTCCCACAAAAATCACTAGGAGCTTATTATCTAAAATAAACAGTTCTCACAAATGCTTACTGCTATAAGATTTACTTAGTAAATGGGAATTAAGTAAATATTCACCAACAACTTCTCTGCTAATAAAATATGCCAAATAGCAGCCAGTTCAAAGAAAAGTGAACCAAAGCAAGTAAACTGGTAAAGGGGTAGTAACAATTGGTAAAATGAAAAAAAGCCTCCTTTACATAATTTCAATTTGAAGGCAGACTTTTACCCTTGGATAATTATGTTATTGATAACTAATCTATTGGGGCATCCAGGTGGCACAGTGGATAGAATGCCAGGCCTGGAATCAAGAAGACCTGAGTTAAAATTTGTCCTCATTTACTTACTAGCTTTGTGACCCTGGACAAGTCACTTAACTTTGTTACGTCAGTTTACTCATCTGTAAAATGAGCTGAAGAAGGAAATGTCAAACCATTTTAATATCGTTGCCAAGAAAGCCCCAAATGGGGTCATGAAGAGTCAGATATGATTGAAATGACACAACAACATTAATCTATTTTCTTCCTTCCTTCCTTCCTTCCTTCCTTCCTTCCTTCCTTCCTTCCTTCCTTCCTTCCTTCCTTCCTTCCTTCCTTCCTTCCTTCCTTCCTTCCTTCCTTCCTTCCTTCCTTCCTTCCTTCCTTCCTTCCTTCCTTTCTTTCTTTCTTTCTTTCTTTCTTTCTTTCTTTCTTTCTTTCTTTCTTTCTTTCTTTCTTTCTTTCTATGGGCCTATGAGGGTTAAGTGACTTGCCAAGGGTCACACAGCTAGTAAGTGTCAACTGTCTGAGGCTAGATTTGAACTCAGGTCCTCCTGACTCCAGGGCCAGTGCTCTATCCACTGCGCCAACTAGCTGCCCCTATTAATCTATTTTCAATACAATATTTATATTTACAGGATTTGAAAACGTTTACAAGAGGACCCTAATGACTTTCCCAAGGAGTACAAATGATTTTGCTCTGATATTTTTTTGTTCAAGAACAAGATTGATTTAAACTAACCAGAATGAATTCTTTTCTTCTCTCAACATAAAGTATTCAGACACAAAACAAGGGAGAGGATCTTCTGCTGCGGTAAAAGAGCTCATGTGCCTCCCTTGCACGGGGATCCCGGAGAGCCTGACAGTTTGACAAATGATCGCCTATGTCTGCTTGTTATGTTCTTCGGAAACAAATCCCAATGCTGTCATTCAGTCAGCTTCCCAAAGCCTTGGGGGGATATTTAGAGCTAGGTTTGATAGATAATTTTAATAAGTAAAGATTGGTTTGCTTCTCATAAATCATACCAAGCCAGTGGATTTTCAATGAATGAGTATACAAACAAAAGCATATATTCCTTTTAAATTGCAGTGAGAGGTGCAATAAGAACAGAAAAGCTAATAGAATCATTTGTAGTCTATTATAGAACCAAGTCATTGCCTAAAACATAGAAATAATTACAGATGAAAAAAGGATTATGTATTTTAAGTGCTAAGTCAAGACTTTTTAAATATAATGAAAAATTGCAACTTTGTGTTTTTATGGCCAACTATAGGTGTTTTTGTTTTAAACTTGTAAGCTCATTTCTCTGGTTCTGCTTATTTGATAAAGCATATCAATAGTAATTCAGTTTTGTTAGCATAAAACCACTACAAAATTATTCAATGTCATTGGGCCTGTCTGAGGACCTTTAACTATCAGAGGTCATGGTGCATTCTCCCTCTACAAATTTTATTGTCATCTTCTCTGTCTTGGGAATATGCTGACCTTTGAGTAGAAAGATTGATTATGACAGGTCACAAAGACTACAACAGAAAGGATTTAGAGCAAAGTGAATAAAACATGTCAAAGACCTCTTCATACTAAGGAAAGCACAGAAGACCAACACACAACATGGTGAAGAATAAAGGGGCTTTTAAGAGATTTTAAGCTACTACATTCTACCTCAAGTTTTCCTAAGGCACATCATTTTTTGGGTATGTTTTTTGACTTATTTATCACTTCCAAGTGTGCAAAGTATTTTATATGATATCCTTTGATCATCGCAATGATCAAATGTATTTGTATTTGTTATATTTAAATTTAATCAATGTCATATACTTTTAAAAACGGAAATTTTGCTTCTCCATCTTGAATTAATATCAGAGGGAAACATACAGACACAGAATTACCAAGTATTGTTTCAGGGATCCCTGTTGCTTGCTATTATATTATTTTCTTGATGTCAGCAAATTCACTGGGCTGGTTCACTTATTTACTGATTCATTAAGCTTATGGAGAAGAAAAACTATTCCTTGGAGTAAAGTATAAGGGCAACTTTTTATTTGCCTTAATATCCTAGGAATGCCAACCCTAATTTCTAATTTCTTAGTCTACAGGTATAGCTTGATTTAAGGCAACACTGTATACTGTCAAGTTTTCCAAAATGTGAGGCATACCCTTTCTAAAGGAACACAAGATCATCTCAGCAACGGTCAAAATTATAGGATTCTTTTCCGGGAAAGGTCTCATATAAATATATCAACCAATGAATTATTAAGTGCATGCTATGTGCCCCGAATGAGTTGGTAGTCACTTTTTTCAATAAAAAGTCAAGAAAGGAAGAATAACAGGGAATGTGATTCCACTGGTAAGAAGTGGCAAAAGAGAGGAGTGTAACATCATAGGGCCACCAGTGATGGACCAAGAGTCAAGGTGACCTTCCTTTTCCTGTCTCTGATGGGCCCATTCCCCATTCAAACACAGGAAGAATGGTATGCAATCCTTTCTCTTCATTTACAACCTTCACCTGGTGCTGATTGGCTGCTCTCCAACAGCCCTACACTGTGGGAGTGAGAACAGAGTCAGTGTTATCCTCTGTGCACAGAAGGGCATACAGAAACTGCCTACCTACTCAGCCACTGCTCAAGTAGGCCCTCTGCTACTGACCTGTTGTGTTCTTGTCCCAGCTTCTATCTCTCCATGCTCTCTCTATCCCTTTCCATACTTTCCTTCTCCTCAGTGAAGGAGGCTCCAGTTCTAGCTCTGCTACAGTGCTGTAGGTTGAGGGTCTAGGCCTCACTTTAGCCTTCGTTGCTTCCTCTTGGTTGTTGGAACAATAACCCTCCTCCTTTCTTCAACCAAAAAAGCCTTATGTAATAGTTAGCCTATGTTATATTGTTTATATACACAGAATAATAATCAGAGAATGATAATCAGAGAAAGTTTGGTATATACTTAATGTGCATACATGTTGTCTAAATCTAGAATATAATTTCCCAAGTCCAGTACTTGGGAAAGTTTTGTGTCCCCAGCACCTAGCACAGTGCCTGGAACTGTGGTAAAAATTATTTGTGGTATAGGCAGCTTTTGAAGGACCTCCCCTTTTGGGGGAGAAAGGATTGAACGCTCCCTGAAGGGAGGTTGGAGGGCACTTCCAGAACGCTAATTTGCTCTTGGTGTGGCAACTGCTGTCCTGGTGCCACGTGAGCAACCTTAGACTAGCAGGCTGTTCAGCTGTTTGGTGAGTTTAATTACGGAAAACCCTAAATTCCTTTGAACTAGTTAAATTAGAAATGATCCGGGTTTTGCATAGGCTAAGTTTAGAGTTAAGAACATCTATCTGTATTTCTATTTTCCTATTTCCTTATCTTTGATTTTTTATTAGTTTCACCTTTGTTGTTTAATTAATTCCCAAATAATAAAATCTGATCCTTTTGTGAACTAAAGCTTAGAGGCTCCCTTCTTATTGGCCTGGGAGAAATATCTAAAAGGGTCCCTCATATTTCCGGGATCCCAATATTAAGGCGAGTCACCCAAATAACGCTCTGTATATCAAATTTTGGCTGTCACAGAACACAATAGGCACTTCATAAATACCTGTTGATTGATGTTTGAAAATCCATAAGTATATATTAATATAATACTGTCTGCCCATTGGTGAAAAAACTGATGCAATTTAGATGTCTGTTGGCACTGTTGAAATGGTGTACTATTAGCAGTGTAGGCTTGAGACTCCAGATATACCAGGAAAGATAAAGCTCTGTTTTTTTAATTCTCTTATATTAAGTCTCCCAAGTCCTTCCTAATAAGTTTCATATTTTTGATTTATTGTATTTATCTCAAGTGCAGGAAATTCCACTTTGTGTTGCTAACTCTTAAAGTAGGCTGACACTTCAGTTGGTTTTGAAAATCAAGAAAAGGTTTTTTGAGTTTGGCAGCAGATCTCAGAGACCGATTCAGAGATACAGTTTCTGTACAAGGACCGTAACATATACACACTAGGGGCTCATTGAAATTCTGTCACTAGGGGGCAGCTAGGTGGTGCAGTGGATAAAGCACCAGCCCTGGATTCAGGAGGACCTGAGTTCAAATCCGTCCTCAGACACTTGACACTTAACTAGCTGTGTGACCCTGGGCAAGTCACTTAACCCCCATTGCCCCACCAAAAAAAAAAAAAATCAAGAAATTCTGTCACTAGTGACCTAGGCTCTGGGAACCACCTTCCACGTGAAATTTTCATAAAGTGAGGTCCTTTTGATACTTTAGTGGTTAAATGCGCACAAGAACAAATTCTAATAACGTTTCTTTATACTAAGTGTGTGCCCGTGTCAGGTATGTATGTGCTTTTTTAAAGATTCAGCTCAAATTCCACCTTCTTCAGGCCTTTCCAAGTTCTTCCAGCTACGAGCCCTATAACTTTCTCTTCTCTCTCTCTGTCTAGTATGTACTTAGTTGTTTATATGTGGTCTCTTCCATTAAAACATCAGTTACTTGGAGGATAGGACCTTTCTTGTACCCTAAGGACTGGCACATAATAAATGCTTATTGACTTACTGTCTGGTGTGTAGGGGGACATACATAGGGCACATATGTTCACAGGGAAAATGTATGGGCAGCATGTGTGGCCAGGAAGCATACACGGAGAGTCAACTCACTGCAAGATTTGTTGCTCATGTCTTCTGGTGATGTCATCATCCCCTTATTCCTGTTGTTCTCCATTGGATATGCATATAGTATCTCTGCCAGCTATCACTCCATTGGACTTTGCTCTTGTGCAGGTAGTCAGGTCATGAATAAACATAATACAACCTTTGTTCTTTATTTTACCATGAGGCCCCCACTGTGAGCTAACGACTACCTGTGTTGAGGCATCAGCCCCTTGGCCTCTGGGATATTTACAGATTAATGTCTAGTCAAGGACATGAGAGCAGGCTTCTTTCTCTATGAGAAAAGACCCAATAATTTATAAAATCAGCAACGTGGTAAGTCAGTCTCTATCCTTCTCTCTTTTCCCCCACGTCCCCATTCCGCCAACCAATCATAATGTTCTAAAATCCTGAAGTATAGATCCCAAGATTTAGAGATGTAATAGATTAATATTTTTGCTTCCTCAATAATTACTCTTCTAGAATTCCCAGGAAGTTTTAGAAGTCTCACAGACACATCAGGGATGAAAACTTTTTGCAAAAAGAGTCAAGGTGGGAAACCATTTTTGTTGATGTTCCCTGCGCACTCCCCCCCCCCCTGCCCCGGGGGTATTTTTGATACCAGACATTAAGGGAAAGAAGCCTACCTCAAGACAGACTTGGGAACTTAAAGCACTCTCTACCTCTGGCTCTCTCATAGCCTCAATGATCTGTAAAGAGCACCTCTGAATAAATCCCTGTGTATGAGTTTTCTTTTTTTTCTTTCCTGGCATGGATATTGAATGGCCATAAAATCACGCACCTAGAAGTGCATTTGCCCCTAAATGTCAGAAGTAGAATGGGCAGGAGAATTTGACCAAATCTCCTTTTCATTAAAAAAAAGAAAATAGTACATGAGGTGGTGGTTGGAACCAGAAGAACAATTAAAAGAATGACAAAAACATTGTAAAGACAAACAATATTTATTGTCAACTTTGAAAGACTTGGGAATTCCAATTAATGCAATGACTGCCTGCAATTTCAAAGGGGGCATGATGAAACATGCCGCCTCTCTTGAGAGGTAATGGTCTCAGTGCTCAGACTGAAACCATTTTTTTTTTTTGACTTGGTCAGTGCAAGAATCTGTTTTGCTTGACTATATTGTTTATAAGAGCAGCTTTGTTTTTTTCTTGCTTTCTCAATGGGAGGTGGGGGGAAGTGGGAAGAAGAGAAAGCGAATCGATACTTGAAAATAAAATAAAATTTAACTTAATAGAAAAAGGAAAATGTTGCAGAACCAGAAAATAGCACTAATTCACAGACTATATCACAGGACAGGAGTGCTGAGATATGAAGTATATAGTGATCAATAGCGTATTGGGATAAAAATTCAGTGACTCCTTTTTTCTCACTTCAAAATACAACTGCATCCTAAGAAAACTGCTTATGGCATGGGACATCTGTCAAGAGTTTTAGTATTAGCCTTAACTACTGTTCCCAGACCATGGGGGTATATTGGTCATTTCTCTATATCCCTTATGGAGTGGAGCGCATTTCAGAGAAAAAATACTGGACTTCAAATCAAAGGACCTGGGTTTAAATCACAGCACATATACTACCTGTTTTTAAATTTAATTTTTAAAATTAAATTTAAAAAAATTAAATTTTAATTTTTAAAATTAAATTTAAAAAAATAAATTTTAATTTTTAAAATTAAATTAAAAAATAAATTTTAATTTTAAAAATTAAATTTAAATTTTTTTAATTTTAAAAATTAAAAAGTAAAAGTAAATTAAAATTAAATTAAAATTTTTAAAAAGACAATTTAGGCAAGACCTTTTCCCTCTCAAGGCCTTTGTTTCCTTATCTATTAAATAGACTAAATGACTTCTAAATCCTTTCAACTATAAATCTAGGATTCTATAATCCTAAGGACAAATCTCATAGGAAGGAACTGGGAAGATTTAGGAAGAAGTCCAACTGAAGCCAAGGATCACCACCACACAGTGAATGCTCTGTCTGGACAAATCGTTCTTGAGAAGCAAGTTGTTCAATCTCTTCAGGGGAGGCCAAAAGCATGTTTAGACTGAATTGGTGATACTTCTTAAAAGAATAGGCTCAGAGCTGATATACCATTTCAGCAAGCTTTTTTACTGCTACGACTTTTTTTTTTTTTAATGAAAAGGATAATTGGTCAAATTGCCCTATTTATTCTACATCCTATGTCTAGGGGCAAATGCACATGTAGCTGAGTGATTTTATGGTAAATCAGTATCCATGCCAGGAAATCTCACCTAAATCATAGGCAACAGGATTCTCAGTCCCTCTAAACTAATCCAGGGGTCCCCATAGCAAAGCAGTGGCAAGTTGGGGGGTTGTGTTGGCCCATGGAAAACTTTTGTATACTTTTTCCTGTGCTATTTACTTAAACACAAATTGGGGTGTATTTATAGTGCTTCTCTATGTACCTACCTATCAGTACTTGATACAGAAAGCATAGAGGATCAGAGTATTCATTAGTTTGAAAAACACAAAAAGTGTCTATTATCTGGAGAATGAGGATTAGTGCTAAATAATTTTATTTTTTAAAATTTGTAGTCAAATTATATTACTTCTGACATACTTTAAAAATGAAAATTCCACCCTCCATTCAGCTAATGTGATTTTCCTAAAGCATTTGTCCCACTCTATTCAGTAAACTCCAGTGGCTCCCTAGTACCTCCAAGATCAAATACAAAATCCTCTTTGTTGTTCAAAGTCTTTCATAACCTATTTGCTCTCCTCCCAACTATTCCCCACCTTTTCCCAATCTTTTCCCATCTTCCTCCTTGCTATGTACTTTTCAATCCAGTGATACTGACCTTGCTGTTCCTTGAGTAAGACACTTCTACCTCTTGGCTCAGAGCATTTTCTCTGGCCGTACAGCCATGGCTGGAATGGTTTCCCTCCTCATCTTAACCTTCTGGCTTCTCTTGCTTTCTTCAAGTCCCAACTTCATTCCTACCTTCTAAAGGAAGTCTTTCTCAATCTCTCTCTCTCTCTCTTTTTTTTTTTTTAAGTGAGGCAATTGGGGTTAAGTGACTTGCCCAGGGTCACACAGCTAGTAAGTGTCAAGGGTCTGAGGCCGGATTTGAACTCAGGTCCTCCTGACTCCAGGACTGGTGCTCTATCCAATGCGCCACCTAACTGCCCCCTCAATCTCTCTTAATTTTAGTGCCTCACCCCTTTTGATTATTTCCTATTTATCCTATATCTGGCATGTTTGCATATAATTGTTTTGGGTGGTTTGAATTGTTAGTCCCTTAAGGGCAAGTATTTTTTGCCTTTCTTCATATCCCAAGCACTTAGCACAGGATCTGGCCCATAGTAGGTGCTTAATAAATGCTTATTCACTGATTGACTTCATAGTTTGAAACACAAATAACAGATGTGTCTTCATGTCCAAGGAATTTGTTTGCGTATTAGAGCTTTTAACCTCCACAGACATTGTTTATAAATTATAAAAAATAGAAATAATTACTGGAAGGAAAAATAGAAGTGTTTAAAAGCATTTGGTTTGTACAACCAAACCTTTCAAAATACTACTCTTGAGAGAAGAGCAAGGATAAAAACCAACCAATTAGACTTTCATTTATATATAAAAAACCTTCTCCTGTAATACCAGTTTTCTAGAATTTCTGACGTTTTATAATTAACTGAAAATGGGAAGCTTAGTGAAGCTTCAGTTTGTACTGAAACACAGTGATGAGGATACATCTGTCAAGTGCAGTCATGTACCAAATCGTCTGCTTATAACTATTGCTCTTTGGGAATTCTAATTTATCAGTTATTTTTTAATGGCACACATTTAATTGCATTTACACTAAATTAACTTGTTATATGTCTATATACGTTTTAGCCAGATTATCACAAACATGCTTAATATCATTACAGTTAGAATATCATTACTGATTTTTATTGATAAAATAAATAGTTGCTAATCCTAGCAATTTTGAATCATGAAGTTGATATATGTTATTTAAAAATCATCTCAGGTATGTATCATACCCAATAGACTTTTCCCTGGAAAAATGTGCATGCCATATATATGTATATCTATACATATCCATATATGCATATCCACATATATGTATATTATGGACATACATATATGTGTTTGTGTATATACATATATATGTATATTTATGTATATATGTATATATTCAGACAGATACATAAATACAATCATTTTGGAAAATAAAGTTTGCTGAATAAGCTGCTGTATAACTTGTAATGATAAAAATCTAGATATTAAAGATTGCTCTTATTTTCCACTATTTTTATAGTTCAAAAAGTAGTTTCTTTGACAACAATATGGTAAGACTAAAATTTATGTGAATATTTTTTAAATGAAATGTTTTGTGAAAAATACATTGACTATTAATAAACAATCAAACATGTTTAATAACTGTAATTAAATCAATTTCAATGCATATAGTACCAAAACCCAATTTTTAGGTATGTCTTCTAAGTTCCTATCAGGATTCTTTTTCAATTTTAATTTACTTTTTCTCTTAGATGGTCATGGCGTGTGTACATTCTTTCTGGTGCTGTATTTTTTTCCATTATATTTTTCATGAGATAGGATTATCTAGTGGATAGCAAGCCAACCTTGTAGTCAAGAATACCTGAGTTAAAGTATGGTCTTTGACACAAATTCATTGTGTGACCAGAGGCAAGAACCTTAATTTCTCAATTTTCCACATAACTTTCTAGGACCATAAATTACAAATGACTTGCCAAACCTGCATAAGTAGAGAGGGTTTTCATATTAGGAGTTTCCTAAACTGACTAAATGACAAATACAGACCTTCCCTCATCTCCTAAGCTTCCCAAATCATTAAGGTCTTTCCATATATATATTTTATAATAAATAAATAAATTTATAATAAATAAATAATAGTATTCTGTTTCATTAAGGTGTTACAATTTGAGTAAATATCTCCCTCTTGTTGGAAATTTAGATTGCTTCTAGATTTTTGCAAGTCACTCCATGCTACTATGGCTCCTTTTTTATTGTTTTTAATAACATTTTCAGGATATTGTTCCAACAGTGGGATTATTGCATAAAAAGATTAGCTAACTTTTGTAACTATTATTATGTATAGCCAGATTACTCTCCTAAACCAATGTGGAAATCTCCAATCCATGAATGTGTGTACATTTTTCTCAACAACCCCTCTTTTTGCTGTTTTCAATTATTTTAATTATTGGTGAAGTCGAGCATTTTAAAAGTGACAATAAAAATTTTGTATTTCCCTTTTTGAAATTATTTTTTCATATTTTTTGACCTTTATTGTGGACTAGGAGTTTCACTCTTTAATAGTACATATATAAATTCTAAAAATCACATTTTTATTTGTTAGTTTTCCATGAATATTTTTGCCAATCTGCAATTTTCTCTTCCTGAGATGGTTTTTGTTTTACAGAAATATTTTTATGTTCATGTATGTCCTATTCTGATGTCTTATCAAAGCACAGAGGTGACCCCGTGTCCTTAAAAATTATACCAACAAACCAAAAGATTTGACAGATCCTACTACTCTGAAAAGACTTCAAATATGGTCCTCCTGGCCATGTCTGTTTTCTGTGGACTGGCCTAACTGAAGACAGGGAGGCTCATTGCTTACTGATTACTTGGTGATTAATTCTTTCCCCGTGCTAACTCATGTTAATACAAACACAAATTATCCTGTGTAGTTTCCTTTGATTTTTGCAGTGATGGTGGCAGAAGGATGGAAAAAAGTTTCTGAGGAAGCCTCAATGATAGTCACAAAATATGACCTGACATAGATGGTGTATAGACCCCATGGTATAGACCCATTGGAGTACTGGAGTAGTCCAGCATATCTATCTTTTCCTAATAATTACTTCTATTTGCTAAATAATAGTAATAATTAAAAATCCTTTCACAATTAACATATTCAGTTTATTCCATATTCTTACATCTTTCATATTATAAGTACTCTAAATGTAAGATCTTTGTTATAGTTTTACTCTAAAACTTCAGTAAACTCATTGTGTTCATTAATTGTTTTAGCTGAGGATCAAGGTAGATACTTTTTATTGTGGTAAGAAAAAAATCAACTGTACTTAACCCTCAACATGGCACGGAGGTGACTCTGGGTTCTCCAAGTCTATGACAATAAAATGCAATCTCTGGTAGGTTCTACCCTAATAAACTTTGAGAATGGTCCTAGTAACAGTTCAAGTCTGCTTTCTGAGGACAAGCCTGTGCCTTTTGGTGACAAACTCTTTGATAATGACAACCCTTAAAACAAGCAAGCAAAAAATATACATACATACATACTTCTGTATGTATATATATATACACATACATACTTCTGTATGTATATATACATACATACATACTTCTGTATGTGTATGTATATACACATACATACTTCTGTATGTGTATATATATATATATATACATACATACTTCTGTATGTATATACATACTTCTGTATTAAAGATGGCAAGGGGGAATAGTGATGGAAAAGACACAGGATGCTAAGAATCACATGATTTTTAGATGGTCTATAAATTTTAACTTAAGTATTACCACTCTAAATATAATTACTACTCTTTGTCCTATCACCAGTGAGTGGGTATATGGATAGAGAAGCTGCATCATATAAATTTTAATATTCTTGCTATGAATAAAACCAGAAGAAAGAAGGCAGTTGCAGCTAAATAGAAGATTGGATACATCCTCCTTAGAGAAACAAAATGAAAAGTTGACAAAGTTGGTTTTTATCTTATGATCAAAGGCAATAAGAAATTTTCATAGGATTTCATTACCTCATTTTTCAGTGCTTATGACAAGTATTTGCAAAAAAAAATCATGAAAATAATAAAGCTTATTTACCAACATTGGTTATAAGGAATGAAAAAGTAGAGAAAGACATTCCAAATAAATCAAAATATACTTTGATACTTAGTACCTTTAATGCAAAGGTAGAAATAGGTGAGGATGGTGAGAAATATATCAAAAAGCATGGGGCAGGCAGAAAGAAGAAATGAAAGAGTCAAAGACATAGATCATATAGAAGTCTCATGCTTTTATGTGATGAAAACTTTCTTTGAGGAAAAAAATTGGTAGGAGCTGCACAAATAACATTACAAAAATGAAGTTAATTTTTTTGGGGGGGGGAGGAGGGGAGGACAATGAGTTAAATAACTTGCCCAGGGTCACACAGCTAGTAAGTGTCAAATTTCTGAGGCTGGATTTGAACTCAGGTCCTCGTGAATTCAGGACTGGTGCCTTATCCACTGTGCCACCTAGTTGCAACAAGTAATTCTATTCTAACAGCTAGAAAAAGACATCATTTATGTGGGATTCTCTCTAAATCAGATATTTGTGTAAGGTCAGATTACTGACTTTTTTGAGAAACAAAATTAGTAAGTAGAAGAAAGAATAACAAGAAAAAAGATATAGCATGCAATTCAGTCTCTTTAAATTATGGAAGAAATTTAAACTATTTAAACTGTGGCAAAAGTTACATTAATTCCATTTATAATAATTTAATACAGAAACTTAATTATCAGCTACTACAGTAAGAGGACCAAAACAGTGTAAAAAGCTGACCTTAGCACACTCATGACTTATTTGCCAAGTAAAGAAAAATGGTGGGCAAAATGGCCACTGCTTTAGAATAGAAATTCTATAGTAAAGTCTTACAAAAAAGTATGATGTATGAGAAGATTTATCTCATAAATCAGAAAGAAGAAATTCTGTGTAAAACTGGATTATATAAAGCTTGAGAAGAGAGCCAATAGTTATCCAAAAGGCCTTTAAGGAAGAAATGGGAGAACAATAAACAGAAGAAAAAATGAAAAATATTTGCAAAATTTTATGAAAAATCATATTTGCCTTAAAGGATAATTGAGTCACCACACTTGGACTCTAATATCAGAGTCCTGGATTGCCACAGAAGTAGTGGAAAAGCTAATAGAGAGAAGAATTATAGTAAAAGCAGTCAGAGGAAACCTATGCTAGAGGTGGCAAAGTGGTGGCCATATTAAGGAAGGAATTGATTCATAAGATATAAAGGAAAGGAATGTACAGAAGACATAAACAATTCCTAGATCATTTTAGTAATAAAAAAACAACCGAGGACATATCAATAACTATTGACCTTGATGCCTACTTTCTCATCTATATCAAATTTCTTTGAGAATCATCCACACACAGATAAAGAGAATCCTCACTGAAGGTATTAGTAAGAAGGTCAGCTTTTGCAAGTGATATTCTAAAACAGATGACATCTTTACCATTTTTCAATTGAATGAAGACATACAGAACACAAGATCCCACTGTGTTTATCTAAGGTGAATATGAAAAAGTATTTGATTCAATAGAGCAAAATACCACCTTAAAAGGTCTTGTCCAATAAGGGATCTCATATTCATGTATTGAAATTATTAAAGATTCCTTGAAAGATATAACAACAGAAATAATCATAAATAATTATCAGATCATTAATTTAATTAAAGCTTAAAACAGGGAGGTATAATCTCATCAAAAAGTATTCAATACTGAAAGAAATCTAGTATAGTCCTGGTTGAAAAGATTTCCTATATAGGTGGAGATCTTCCATTCATTGAATGAGTTGCATGAAACTCTGAGACATTACAGTTGGTTGGAAATGATCTGAAACCTTTCAGAGTTTGACCAAGCAGATGAAGAATGTCTGTTTACCAAATTGTGATAAACAGTAATCTGGGCAACCTGAGAGCTCTATGTGTAAATCTTTGCCAGATAGTACAAATGAACAGTAAGTTGGACCCAGAATTAAACAGGTAAAAAAGAGCAGGCTGGACTGCCTTCAGGACATTTCAAAGCTCTTTTAATGACCCCAAGTTTTTCTTGGAAAGAAAGATCCATCTCAATATGAATATTCTTCAAGTGTATATATTTTTAAATGGTTGGGAGGCACAGAGCACAATAGTCTCCAAAGACCTGAAAATTAATATCCAAAGAGGGCAATGGAAGTCACACAATGGGTGGGAGCAGGTTGTAGTATGTGTATTTGAAACATATTACATTTTAACATGTAACAATGAGGTAATTTGAAGAACTGGAATAGAATTTGTTAGCAGGGAAATGCATAATAGAAATAGTAGAGCTAGTCATGTGATGATACTAAAGGATGACAAATTGACACCTCACTTAGAATTTTGATGTTGGGTGAAAACTAGGAAGGCTTCCAGAAAACTGGGCAAACTCTCTATGACAAATTCCATGGTACATGATGGTTAGGCAAGGAAGGATTGGAAACTGCATTATTGGGGGAAACATGAAGATCTACAGGATCACAGTCCATTTGGGAAGGTTTTAGCATTGTGGGTCAGGCTTGATCCAAAGGCTCAGGTTCTAGATTAGAATGAAATGCAATTCTTGTGGATCATCTGGCAGTTGACAAAAGGAAGTATACTCACTCAACCATAGCATAGAAGTTCTATTCTATAAGGATAAGTTATTGATTCAAGTAAGCACTGCCTCTCTGCCTCCTCCTTTGTTATGGTGTCAAGCCTGAGAAGTAAGCGTTTCCTCCTAAACTACATTTTGTACATAAGCCACCAAGAAGCTATATCAATAGCTTATGCCTTAGTTTCCCAGACTAATTAAGTCTGAAGAACAGTTTTATTACCTTTTTAAATTTTTTATTTTTTGGTGGGGCAATGAGGGTTAAGTGACTTGCCCAGGGTCACACAGCTACTAAGTGTTAAGTGTCTGAGGACGGATTTGAACTCAGGTCCTCCTGAATCCAGGGCTGGTGCTTTATCCACTGTGCCACCTAGCTGCGCCCCCAATTTCATTAACTTTTAAGGAGAAAACTAGACTTAACTGCAGGGGGGCAGTTGTTCATTGTATGACATTGAACATTCTGAATGAATTCTAGATTTTAATTAAAGGTGTTTTTTTGCATTTATTGATATAAACATATGTATTGAATTTTGCTTATATGTCTTATAATACTGATAATTTTTCTTATGTAGAATCAGTTTTGTAGGACTTGTAGAAATCCTTCTTGGTCATGATGAATAATTATCTTAGATATATTGATATATACTAAAGTGATAAATTAGGACCACTCACTATAGCAACTGGAAGGACATACCTCTAAGTTCAAGCTATTTAAAATGAGACTTGGTCATTTGCTACTACCAATTTCACTTCCATCATTTGGTCGCAAGTGTCTCTTCAAATAATTAATTATATGGTAACCCAGCATTTTCACTAGACAGAGGAAGAGGAACCCCCCTTGCAAGACTTACTTGTCCAAGGAAATTTCATTAAATAATCCTTAATTCTTGATAGCTGACTAGAGATGGGTATGGGATGTTTTAGGTTCCAAATCTGTTTATATTTGGATGATAGGCTATCAATTCCCTAGGCTGTGGAGCTGGTATTACAGCTCCTTCAAAGAGGACTTCTTGGTTTCCCTTTTTGTTTTTGTTTTTTTTTTAAATAAACATTGATGTTAAGTGATTTGCCCAGGATCACACAGCTAAACGTCTGAGGCTAGATTTGAACTCACATCCTCCTGACTTCAGAACTGCTCCTCTATCCACTGAGCCACCTAGTTGCCCCAGTTTCCTTTTTTTTTTTTTTTTTTGTATATGAAAAGTCCTATGCCTGGTGTGCATGAATCAAAGTTTCCTCATTTTTAGTGATTCTAGGACAATGATTGGTGGGGAACAAGATGTTATCTGTAATTTTCACACCCACAGCTATGATTATGGTTCTTTAAATGGAGTAATTCATTAATAGTTATGAAATTATAATATAATAAAAATGACGATTCTCCCTAAATTAATTTATTTATTCAGTGCTATACAAGACTCCCTAAAATTATTTTATAGAGCTAGAAAAAATAATAACGAAATTCATCTAGCAGAACAAAAGGTCAAGAATATCAAGGGAACTATTGAAAAAAATGCAGAGGAAGGTGGGCTAGCTATATCAAATCTGAAGCTTTACTATAAAGCAGCAGTCATCAAAACTATTTGGTACTGGATAAGAAATAGAGTGGTAGATCAATAGAATCTGTTAGGTACAGGGGACACAGTAGTAAATGACTTTAGTAATGTACTGTTTGATAAACCCAAAGACTCTAGCTTCTGGGATAGGAACTCAGTATTTGACAAAAACGGCTGGGAAAACTGGAAGACAGTATGGCAGAAACTAGGCATAGACCAACATCTTACACCTTATACTAAAATAAGGTCAAAATGGGTACATGATTTAGACATAAAAGGTGATACCATAGGTAAATTCGGAGAGGAAGGAATAGTATACCTCTTAGATTTATGGAAAGGAGAACAGTTTATGACCAAACAAGAGATAGAGAATATTATGAAATGTAAAATGGATGATTTTGATTACATTAAATTAAAAAGTTTTTGTACAAACAGAAGCAATGAATCCAAAATCAGAAGGGAGGCAGAAATCTGGGAAACAATTTTTATAGCCGGTATTTCTGATAAAGGCCTCATTTATAAAATATATCAGGAACTAAATCAAATTTATAAGAATCCAAGTCATTCCCCAGACAATTTTCTGATCAAGAAATCAAAGCTATCTATTGCCATATGAAAAATGCTCTAAATCACTATGGATCAGAGAAATGCAAATTAAAACAACTCTGAGGTACCACCTCACACCTATCAGATTGGCTAATATGACAAAAAAGGAAAATAATAAATTTTGAAGAAGCTATGGAAAAATTGGAACACTACTGCATTGTTGGTAGAACTGTGAACTGATCCAACCATTATGGAGAGCAATTTGGAACTATGACCAAAGGCCTATAAAGCTGTGCATACCCTTTGACCCAGCAATACCACTGCTACATCTTTTTCCCAAAGAGATCATAAAAAGGGAAAAAGACCCACATGTACAAAAATATTTATTACTGCTCTTTTTGTGGTGGCAAGGAATTGGAAATTGAGGGGATGCCCATCAATCGGGGAATGGTTGAACTAGTTGTGGTATATGAATGTAATGGAACTCTATTGCGCTGTAAGAAATGATGAGCAGGCAGATGTCAGAGAAACCTGAAAGGACTTTCATTAACTGATGCTGAGTGAGATGAGCAGAACCAGGAGAACATTGTACACAGTATCAACAACATTGTGTGTTGATCAACTGTGATCGACTTGACTCTTCTCAGCAATACAATGGTCCAAGATAGCTCAAAAGGACTCATGATTGAAAATGTTCTCCAAATCCAGAAAAAAAGAACTGTGGCATCTAAATGCAGATTGAACCATTCTCTCTATTTTTTTGTTTTTCTTTTTTGAGGTGTTTCCCTTTTGCTCTAATTCTTCTTTCATAGCATGACTAAAGCAGAATTATGTTTAATGTGATTGTACACATATAACCTATTATATCAGATTGCTTGCTGTCTTGGGGAGGGGGGAGAGAGAGGAGGGAGGGAGAAAATTTTTAAATTAGAAATCTTATAGAAACAAATTTTGAAAAAAAAGAATGAAGGACAAACAACAGCAAAAAAAGAATTATAAAATTGGATTAATTTAAATTTAACTCAAGATTAGTTAACAAGGAGGGGTATGACAAGTCTTATGGGGCAGTTTGGATCCAAATAGACAATTATTTATACACTTATTATGGGGAAAAAGAGAGGAGAAATTCTTCCCTGGTTTATGGGTAATGAGAAAATAAACCAAGAAGAACTGAACACTTTATGGATACCAGCAATTGATATGGGCTTGAATTGTCCCAGAGAGTTCTGTCTTTTAAATTGAATGGGTTTTTCCAAAAGAATAACATTTGATTGTTCTTTCAGAAAAAGGATCAAAAACCTTATGGAGGCATTTTGATTTTATCCCATTGGCTTCTAAATAGAATGCCAACTCAGATTCTATAGGAGAAGGAAAATAATCTTCTAATACACAAAGATCCTAACAGGATAGAAATGCTCACTTATTAATTTGGCTCTTTATGAATATGTGTAGGCATGTATATATTCTATAGTAAGTGATATTAATTCATTTAGATTCTCTAGAAGGAATGGAGTATTTGCATTTGAAAAATTCTAAGAAGTAAAGATATCCAGTCAGGTATTTCTTTGATAAAATTTCTTAAAACCCTTCTGCATAATTTCCAATTTCTCATGTGTTATGCACTGCTCACACTTACCATAAACCTCTCTGTTTTTCTTTTCATTGTTTTTAGCTTCAGTTATTTGGAGACTATGTTGGCCCAGGCCTCTCTGCCATACTTCATACTTGTGATACTTCACAAGAAGAACTCTGGCATAAATTAATCAATCAGTAAGCATTTATTAAGCACCTACTATATTCTAGAATGTATGCTAGGTGCTAGGGATATGAAGACAAGAGCTAGACAATTACTGCCTTCAACAAGAATACAATTTTCTGGGGTGTGATGCAACATGTTCACAGATAAGTAAATATGTGACACTAATAACTAAGTGATTTTAGGGAATCCATTAACAAGTAGCAGAATCTGGAAAGGTCTCTTAAAGGAAGTGTTACTTCTTTTCAAAGCTGAGCTTTAAAGTGAGATAGGGGGTCCAAGAGGTAAAGGTTAGAATGAAGGGCAAACAAGGCAATGGATGAACCTGAAAAAAAGCATGAGTGTGTGAGATGAAATACTGATTCAGCACCAGGCAGATAGGGACAAGGGCCTTCCTCCTGCACAGGGATGGTTGCTTTGGGAAGGGAAGAGGAAGTTTCTCAGGACTTTGCATTCCTAATAGTGTAGGATGATAAGGCAATTGGCTACCACTCGTTGGATCTGCAATTTAGGACCCTTGAGTTCTATTGTCTGGACCTATCTGGGGTTTGCCTCCAAAATTTGGGAACTCAGGCTAGCAGAAGACAAAGTAGTGGCAAGGGTGTCTGAGAAAGGATAGTAGCAACCCTCTTTTCACCCATCTAATTGGGTATGGAGATGCCAAAGCAGGAGGGGGCAGTATACCAAGTCTAGAATAGGACTAATTCCTAGCTTCCAGGAATACTGAACTGTGTAAGAGAAGGGCTTTTCCTGGTCTTTAGGTTATTCTCTTTCCCTACTCCACTCTAGACTGCACACTACTGGCAAAATGATTTTCCAAAAGTCCAGATATGATCATGTCACTAATTTATTTAATAAATCCCAGTAGTTCCTATTCTCTCTAGAAGTAAATATAAACTCCTCTCTTCATATTTTACAAACTTGTTCCATCCTTAGCTCTAGTCTTATTGGAAATTATTCCTTCAATTCTCTGTGATCCTACCAAAGTGTCATTCTCTTTGTTCCTCATATGTGCCACTTGATCTCTTATCTTAAAGCCTTTGAACAGGCCATCCCTGATTCCTGGAATCTCCTTCCTCTCTACCCCTACTTCATAAATTCCTTCTCTTTTTTTAAGAGACAGTTCAAGTATCACCTTTTACATGACCCTCCAAATTGCTACTATCCACTTGCTAGTGTCTCCAATTATTTTGTATTTATTTGAATTTATTCTGTGTATGAGCCCAAAAGCCAGGGGGAAAGCCTGTGTAGGCGAGGTGCCGTGTTGTGGGTGAAGAAACCTGCCAACATACTTAGGCTCTGAAATTGTCTTAGGTGTTTGTGTGCTTTGAACACCAACCAATGATAGGCTGAGATACTTCCATCTGAGCTACTTTAAACTCCCTTGGCTGGATAATTAACCCAGAGACCACTGTCTTTCTGGAATGGATAAAGAGGTAGTACTGAGTTGTCCAATGCAACTTAAAATGTCAGTAGAAGTACATCTTAATTGTAGTTAAACTATTAGGCCAAGAGATACCATATCTAGTCCCAGTAGCCAGAGACCTAACACAAAGCAGTATCTTCTGGAGAAAAAAAATGGTTCCTCAAAACATAAAAC
Source organism: Dromiciops gliroides (assembly GCF_019393635.1). NCBI lineage: Eukaryota > Metazoa > Chordata > Mammalia > Microbiotheria > Microbiotheriidae > Dromiciops > Dromiciops gliroides. The sequence continues at coordinate 479,867,310 of NC_057861.1, forward strand.
CCTTTACCAAAATAGATTGAGAGCCATCTTTCATGGCCTCTATATTAGAAGATGACCACACACTTGTAACATTTCAACTTAAGCCAAACAGAGTTTAAAATGGTACCTTCTCTTCCATTTATCATTTAGTAGCATAGTACTAAAACATAGCTAGGGGCAGCTAAGTGTCAGGAAGATTCTTCTTCCTGAGTTCAAATCTGGCTTCAGATACTTTACTAGCCATGTAACACTGAGCAAGTCAGTTAACCCTGTTTGCCTCAGTTTTCTCATCTGTAAAATGACTTGGAGAAGGAATTAGCATGCCATTCCAGTATCTTTACCAAGAAAACCTCAAATGAGGTCACATAAAACGAGTGAACAACAACAACAACAAAACACAACTACAAGAACAGTAGCATCCCCGTTTTCTCTTGAGTTACGGAGTAAAGTACACAGCTTCAAATTAAAATTTTCTTTGTCATATATATATCATGAACATATACAGAAAAAGTACAAAGAGATCATGATATTTTTAAAGCGGTTTGTTGTCTGCGTGATCATGTTTGAATTTGGGGGGGGGAGTCACCATATATCAATTGATATTCTAATATGAAATAATTTTTTAAGGTAAAGAAAAATCTACTGGGAGCAAGTAAAAAATATGAATATTTCCAACAAAGCAAAAGCAAAATAATTAACCAATTCTTTATGATTTTTGTATTGCAACAACAACAAAAACAACAAACATAGCAATATTCAGCAGAGAAGAATGCTTTACCAAAACAACAAAGAACTGTAGAATGTAGTTATCTTTCCAGGTAAAGTTTTTTTTTTTTGGAGTGCTTAATAAAAAAACAAAACAGAACATACATACCCTGATCTAATACTTCTTCCTCTTCTCGTTTTGGCTGCTGTAGTAAAGGAGCATGGTCTTTATTCTCTGTCCCTGTAAAGTATTAAAGAATGTAAGGTTAACTTTGTAACATACATATATACATATATTATAAAACATTATAATATATTCTAACTATATAATACCCTAAAATAAGTTATTATAGATTTACCAGCAAAAGATTATCTAGTGCTATGCTATTTCAAAAACACCAGCAATAAGTATATGTGGGGTAGAAATTCATTAATTCACACTAAAGAATAGGAGATTACAATGAATTACCAGATTGTATCATTCCTTCATTGATTCTTTGAGCGACCAGAACAATTGACCTCTTATCAGTAACTATCTATCTATCCTCCAAATTAAGTATGTGCACGTGTATGTATATATATTTATATACATTCTCATTCATTCATTTTTACATGTACAACTTACTTGGAGTAGTTTATAATTTGTCACAACATCATACAAATTTATAGAATGTGTTCTTTATACTGTTCTGCTCAGGAACTAAGTTCATGACTTAATTGCTAACTCCTTTCAATCAATCTTTCCTGACAAAAGAAAGATGAAAACGTTCTTGTTATTTAGGAATTAAACAAGTAGGAATTGTCAAGATTGCAGTACACTTACTCTAACAGATTAAAGTATGGAGTTTGCAAATAAGAAAAAAAAATCAGTAATGACAGCTTGGCAATGGAACAATGAATGCGGGCCATGAAGAGCAGCCTTGGTAATAAGTGTCTTGTAAATTGAAAATTTTTCCTTATGTAAATATTGCCATTAATTAACAATTAGGGTATGTGTAGAGGAGATAGTATAATTTTGCCAGTCAGAACTTTGGAAAATGATGCTGATTTATGAGGGAAAAGTAAAAGTAGAAACCTCAATGAGACAAGTAAAAGCTCAGAGAGGTCCAAATTCAACATGATTAATCCAATAATATGGTTAATCCAAAATAATATCACAGAAGAATAAAAACCACACAAGAGGTTACACAGAATACTAGATACATTTATGAATTTATAGTTAAAAGGACCTAGGTTCAAGGTCTGCCTCTGGCATATACTAGCTGAGTGATGGTAAGAAAAGCACTTAACCCAGGCAACTTTCTAAGACTATAAGTTATAGATAAATTGCTGATCTACATGAATGGAGGGAGGCAGGTTATACAGAAGGAGTTTCATTAATCAATAAAGTCACTGGTTACGAAACCTGCCAAAAATAAATAATAACCATGGAGATAGTACAATATTACATTTAAGCTCAAAGAAAATTTTACCTTTGTGATGTCCATGCATCATTAGCATATCAGATTTTACTGGTATGGGAATATTAGCCTCTGGTGGTATGGTTTTGAACATAGCTGGATCTACATTCTGTGTACAGGTCATAAAAGAGACTGCATGCTTGGCTTCCATGTAATACATAATGTATAAATTACACATTTCATCACTGGATGTGCCCCTGTTGGGAGAAGGATGAAAGAGGGAGAGAAGGGGAGGTGGAGAATATGAATTAGTAGGTACACCAAATCAACTGTTCACATAAATTCTATTCTTAATGCAAGAAATATGAATCAAGAAAAATCTGCCAGTACTGGATTAAGGGTAATAACTCAGTCATAATATTTTATAGCTTACATTAAAAACACATCATAGCTTTAATATCAAAAGTTTATATATAATGACTTCTTTCTACTTAATCATGAAGAATAATAGTTTGTAGCTACACCATGGATATCCCTGAGATGATATAGAGAGAACATACCAAGTTGTTAAGCTATTGAATTTCTTCTTCCCCCTTTCTCTTATTCTTTTCAGTCCTTCTATTTGTTATAAAATCATAGAAACATTAAGGTGCTTTTTTCATAACAAATGTCTTAATCTATTTCAGAAATTTTCAACAGATACCAAATCCAACTAATAATTCATTAAAATAATTGAAAAAAATTTAACCTAAGACTATAGCTTTGTTCACTTAAATTTTGGTCAGGTTTATTAGAATGTATATAGAATTACAACTATAAATGCACTCAAGGTATTTTCTTGATATCTGGTAGGCCAGCACAATCTGATGTTTCTATAGTACAGAAAATGAAATTGGTTGTAGGAGCAATAGATGTGGCATCAAGAGACCTCAGTATGAATCTTGACTATGAGATAACTACCTATATGACCTTGAGAAAACCATTTAATTAACTATTCTAATAATTTTTCCTAATCTGTGAAATGAGGTGGTTGAACTAAATGACTGCTATAGTCTCTTGCAGTTCTCAACTTCTGTGATTTTTCTTTGAGAGGATGTAAACACACCCTCATTTGAGACATTAAAAAATGGCCAACTCTTTCTTAGACTGAAGGGCTTCCTTAAATCAAGTGGACCATAATATAATTTACCACTATATAATACTACCAACACACTAAGTCTCTGAGATAATTCAATATTTGAACTCTTTGTGAAAGTTTCATATACTCAAGTCAAAAGAATATTTTAAAATTAGTATTCATAATTTTCCATCAAGCCTACGCTTTTTTTGGGGGGCGGGGCAATGAGGGTTAAGTGACTTGCCCTGGGTCACACAGCTAATAAGTGTCACATGTCTGAGGTGGATTTAAACTCAGGTCCTCCTGAATCCAGGGCCAGTACTTTATCCACTGCACCACCCAGCTAGCCCCCAAGCCTACACTTTTGAAAAAGGTTTGGGAATTCACTCTTTATTACTTGGAAAAATATCAATGCTGACTTTTCTGTCTGCATCATGTAGCACATTCACTATAGCAACAGTAACGATACCAGGCACAGAAGAAGGAAAAAAACAAAAACAAAAACCAGAAATCCCAACGACCAACAACTGTTCAAAAGAGAATTTAGTTTCTCTAGGCTAATTTGGGGTCCCTTTGAGATTCACAGAAAATGAATTCCTGATACAGAAAGCTCTGTAAACACATAAAAAGAAAAGTCATTCCATTTCTCACTATGTGGATCTGATACTTGTCCAGTGTAATTGCCTCTTCTATAAAATAACAGCCACTGGTCATAAGCATCCTCAAAATAGATACTTGTTCACTAGACACATTTTCATAGTGACAAATACCATTATAGGAAATGCATCTTAACAGCCTTGTTATTGGCCAAAGAAATCCCACCAAAAAACCAAAACCAAAACCAAAACACAAAAACCAAAACCCAACACCCCACCAAAAACCTGGGTTATAAAAGAATAGCTGCTGTGAATATAATGAGTCAGAGACTGCTGTAGCATTATTTTGCTTCTCCCTATTCAGAATAAGGGAGAGGTAAGGGGGGAAAAAAGGACTGAATGGGTCCATCAGTGAACTATGGAATTTCATTACAAAACCAGAAAACACAACATCCAAGTAACCTTTTCAAATTAATGAATGGAAAAAACCTTTATGAATTTGATTATGATATATAGTTTCATTAAGTCTAAAGGCAGAGCTTGGACACTTTTATGTGCAATTTTTTGTGGCAACTTCAAACTTGAACTTTCACAATATAAAGAAGCATAGATGTGTACATGATACTCAGGCTAGTTTCCTTAGTTGTAAACAAAACAATAGGCACAACTGTAAGGGAGATAATGTGAAGTGCTGGATAGAGGGCACCAATTATGGAAATGAAAAAAATGTGCTTTTTGGGTCTTGACTGTGACATATTATTGTTGTGTAATGGAAGGAAAATAGGACTGGGAATCAGGAGACCTATTCCTGATTCTGGTTCTGCCTAGGTAACTATCAATTGGTATTACTTTGGGCAAATCAATATTATTCAAATTCATACCTAAAAAGGGAGAACTAGGGGCAGCTAGGTGGCGCAGTGGATAGAGCACTGGCCTTGGATTCAGGAGTACCTGAGTTCAAATCCGGCCTTAGACACTTAACACTTACTAGCTGTGTGACCCTGGGCAATTCACTTAATCCCTATAGCCCTGTCCAAAAAAAAAAAATTTTAAAAAGGGAGAACTAGGGAGTCTAGGGACTAATTTGACTCTCCTCCATGTCTACCTCCTAATACTGCAGTACTAAAGTAGCTACAAATGTAAATAGGGTATTTATATGAAAATCCAGTTAAAGGAGAGATTGTTTTCCACCAGGCAAAACTAAATATTTATTCCTTTATTAGAGAAAAATCAATTCAGAAATATGCCAACCTGGACAATGACCCCTTTTGAAGTGAGATAGTCAAAGACATGATGCTCTCCTAAATGATTGTTTTTGGCACCTGTATACTTGGAGATATTTTCTTTAGTACAGATTTGAATGAGGATTCTAAAATTCCATTTTTGTAAGCAATATTAGAGTGTAAAAATTAAAACACAGTAATCAAATTCCAAAGGATTTCAGTCATATCAGCTCACAGTAAGTATAATTTATTTCAGACAAAGGCAAACTGATTAATCTGTGAGCATGGAACCCATATGGAGAAGCACAAAACCATCTAGTATAGACAATTAACACTTTATGGAACTTGGGATGAAGGAACATTTCAATAAGAAATATAGTCCCAATATGGTACTGAGAAGGAAAGAAAATGATAGGCATAGACAGCAGTACAGACAGAAGGTAGCATGGTGAAGTTATCTTCTGCTGAACTAAAAATCATCACAAAAGCAATGGCTTAATGCATTAGAAAGGGTGTGCCAAATGAGGCAAAGGAGATATTGAGTACCACCCTTGAAAGGTCTGTATTACCAATAAAGCTGGAAAAAAAAGGAGAATGGCAGAATTTTTCTGAATAAAGAACATTTCATATGTCTCTAAGGAAATTTTCCATGATCACTATTTTTCTTTTTTAATATTTCATGGCATTATGCCAAATGATTAGGGTTTGGAGCAGCTAGGTGGCACAGTGAATAGAGCACCGGCCCTAGGGTCAGGAGGACCTGAGTTCAAATCTGACCTCAGACACTTGACACTTACTAGTTGTATGATCCTACGCAAGTCACTTAACCCTAATTGCCTCACCAAAAAAAAAGAATGATTAGAGGTAGCATGGCATAGTGAACAGAGAACTGGCATCAAAACCAGGAAAAGCAGGGTACAAATTCTGCCTCTGACACATACTGGAGATGTGACCTAGGGCAAGTCTCTTCACTTCTCAATTCTTTAGGCAACTCTCCAAGACTCCAACTTGCAGAGAAGGTTCTGACCTGCATTAAGAGAGGGAATCTTCCTTATATTGGAGTTTCTTAAGCCAGTGGCATCAGAGGTCCAATACTCCCTACTCCTCTGTTAAATTATTAGAGGTTTTTAAATGTTATAAATTGTTAGAAACTTAACTTGAAGCCATATAAAAATTTAAAAAGTTAGTTTGAATTTATATTTCATGAATATTGGATATATACTTGGTATCAAATATATATTTAGTGAAGTTTTTACATCTCAGAAGATGATGATGATGTTTCTTAACTTCCACTGATGTGTACCAGGCTTTTGGTGTCACTTCTTTGCAGGGATTAGCTGTGTGAGCTGGGAAATGTAACCTAGCATTGTTTGTTCCTGTTCCAGGAAAGACAGACTTTTGTCACCTTTGAGAAGGACATGGCACAGTGGTAGGAGTGGAGAATTTGAACTACATTTTCTTTTTTGGGGAGAGAGATGTTAAAGGTTGGACTAGAATTGGGTCAAGTGTACGATAGCACAGAGAGGAAAATTGGAGGACTAGAGATTGGGCATTTGAGACAGCTTGACTTCATCAGCTACAGCCGTCACTTGCCAGGACTCCAATGAGAGGTATGGCTGGAATGGCCTGTGGGTGGCTCAATTATATCTCTCCAGGAGATTGGAAAGGGTGGTGGTATGCTTTTCCCCTCTCTTTCTCTGCCTAGGATAGCAGAGATATCTGTTTATTATGCCTGTTCACAATTCTTGGTTTAATTATTAATTTGTTTCACTATTGATAAAATATTTTTAAAAACATTTGCTATTGACAAAATATTAATAAACATTCACTATTGATAAAAATCCTAATTGCTTTGTTTGGGGTATGACTTTACTTGTGATAAAAGTCCTAACTATTTCATCTTGGGTATGTTTTTACTTAAGAGGTAGAGGACTGCAAAAAAGGTAGTGAATAGCTCATGATATACAGAGATTTAAAAAACAAAGAGCAAATGTTAGAATCTGGGTCCAAAGTACCAGGCTTTCTCCTAGCTTGGGCATTGAACAAAATGAGAGAATTTCAATGAGTTTTGCTTAATTAATGATTTTATAAGTTTCTCAATAGTGGGAAAACATGCTGAACTTTATAAATCTGGACCATTAATTCTAGGTGACATCTGAGCCATATGGTAAGTAGATTTAAATGGTGGATTGACACTTCTTTAGAAGGAGGATGCTTCACTGAAGTGATTAACCTAATCCATGTTTACTCTCCTCTGATACTCCCTTCCCTCTTATCTACAAACCAGTGGAAAGGAGTGCTCCTGAGTGAGGTCACAGAGTGGAGATGTTGTCTTAAGAGACAAACCCCAGGGCAGCTAAGAAAAGTGTTGGAAGAGAGCGACTCCTCACACATTCTGAAGGTGATGGCTAGCAAAAGAACAGTAGCTGCTTTGCCTCTAGCTGCTATGTGTTGTTTCAGATAACTTTTGTTTTTTATTCTAGTCATAACAAAAAAAAATTAAGCAAAAATGACTACTGAGAAGAGAAAAGTGTGTTTCCTTCATCCAACCTGGCTGACCAATGAGAGGGACATATGGATATGACCCTCCACTGAGATGGAAAGTGCCCCCCCTTCGGCCTAGTGATCTGATCTCAAAGTCTTAAAGCCCCTTAAAGCCCCCTATTTCTCTCTCTCTGTTTTTTTCTCCAGAGAGAGGCAATAACGAGAAGCTACTATCCCCCTTTCTAAATATAGGCATATCAATTTAAAAATTGCTTCATAGGATCTGCACCGAGACATTATGTAGATATGATAAATTGTTGCTGAAACATGAAATTCTGCAAAATAACCTATGGCTGAACCCCTGAGGTTGGGGCACTCTGACCCAGGAGAGAGACTTATCGCTGAACATCCCAGGAGAAAGATTTATTGCTGAACCCAATTACCGCATTTTGCTCAAATTAGATGTCTGTAAAAAGTATAAAAACTGCTTGATTTCTAATCCCAGTGTGTCACACCTCCTGGTTGTCCCAGTGAGTGTGGTACACCTTTCTTTCGAAAGAAATAAAATCAATGCTTCGACCTCCTTTCTCCTCAAGTCTTTATTACAGGGGTCAGTGGGTGTACTTCCCATCCCACTCACCAAGATGAGAAATTGCATTTATTCTGAGATGAGCTGTGTTTATTGTTGTTTTCATTTATGTCATTGTAGCCATTGTATATGTTATTCTTTTGGTTCTGATTTCTTCATTCTACATCATTCCATATAAATCTTCCTTTGCTTCTCTGAATTCATTAAATTTCCCATTTCTTATGGCTCAGTAATATTCTACTATATTAACACCTCACATTTTCCACAATTTCTCCCCAATAAATGGGAACTAGCTTTTTTTCCCCTAGGTTTTTGATATCTCAAAAAGTGCTGCTATGAATTTTGGGTTTTGGTCTAGACTTCTTTTGTCATTGTTATGAGGAACTTGTGGTGAGGAAACTCCATTAGATGAGCAAATGTTCTGTAACTAATAGTTTTAATCAAATACCTGGAAAATTGATACCTTAAGTGACCTTCCCAGGGTCACAGAGGCTCTATGTGTCAGAGGCAGAAGCTGGGTCTTTCTGATTTCCAAGACTAGTCCGCTATGCAATACTCCATGTTGCCTCAAGCTCCTAAGCAACATTATGGTGTATATTGAACTTTTATCTTTTTTTGATCTCCTTGAGGCATATACTCAGTAGTTGGATGGACAGTCAAAGGATGTGAAGATTATAGTGATATTTCTTTAATAATTCCACATTGTTTTTTAGAACGGCTGGGAACTAGTTATAGTTCTACCAGCAATATAAAGCATTAGCGTACTTTTCTCCCCATGGTATAACATCTGCTTATTTCCATCATGTCTGCCAATTGTATGGGTGTGAGGTGAAATTTTGGAATTTTAACTGAGTTCACTTTTTATTGGCATTATGGATTTTTTTTTCTCATATTGGTGGTTTGAATTTCTTCCTTTGAAAATTGTCCATATTATTTAACTGCCTAACCATTTGGGAATAGCTCTTAATTCCTTACATATTTTAGCTATTAGAATTTGTCACAGATATTTAAAATTAAAGAATGGGGTTCTACTTATCTATAACGATTTTTTATTATCATTCTTTAAGAAAGAAACTGACAAGACTGGTTTCTATATGCAGTCTTGTCAGTTTCTTTCTTAACTCTCCTTCATGTCTTTTGTTTTTGTTTTTTTGTTTTGTTTTTTGTTTTTTGCAGGGCAATTAGGGTTAAGTGACTTGCCCAGGGTCACATAGCTAGTAAATGTGTCAAGTGTCTGAGGACGCATTTGAACTCAGGTACTCCTGAATCCAGGGCCGGTGCTTTATCCACTGTGCCACATAGCTGCCCCTCCTTCATGTCTTTTTATGTCTCTTTCCCTTACATGACATTCTATTTCCCATTTCTATGCTTTTGCACAGATGGCTCTCCATATTTTGAATGAACTTACTCTGTTTCCCCAGCTCAGAGAATCCCTAATTTTCTACAAAGTCCAGCTCAGGACTTCTACTTTCAAGCATCCTTCCAATTAATTATTAGCATTTTCTTCCTCTTTTTGTATTACTTTGTATATACTTCAAATTTACTTTCTATTTACATATTGTATGGATGTTGTATTCTTTTCTTGAAATATAAACTACCTGAGGGAAGGGAGTTTTATTTTCCCCCCCTCTATCTCCAGGCTTATTACAGTGCTTTGTACATTGCAGGTACTTAACAGATACTTACTGAATTGAATTCAAACTATGGAAAAATTATTTCATTCAAAGATTAACTTTTTTTGTGTGTGGCCAGCTAGTCCTAGAATTTCAGAAGAGTAAAACTCTAATACAAACAAGCAACTCATCTGCAGTAATTATTATAAAGAGTTGCTTGGGGAACCGAGAAGTCATGTGACTTGCCCAAGGATTTTTCTAGGCTCCAAGTCTCTACTTGCTGTGTTACATTGCTTCACTAAAAGGTACTTAACTCTCTTAAGTGCAATAACTTTAAGGGAACAGTATTTGAAGCAAAATTTGTATACACTGTTTCTATTAATTCACCTAATACAATTCATTTCAGATATCTGTGATGCAGGAATAAACCCATATTAGCTAACAATTTATTACCATTTCATTTGATAAGGAAAATTTTCATTACAAGAAATGAGGCTTTGTAAGGTAAGATTTGTATCTTCTTACCTAAAATTTGAATTGGAATGGATATAACAATTTTTAATGTGATAATTTCCTTAAAGAAGATATGTCACAGATTCAGTAGAAAGTTTAGTGACATTGAGAGGAAAGATACTTGAGGAAGTGGCCCCAATTGAAAATAGAAGCACTTGATAAGTTTTCATTCAAATGTGTAAGTAGGTAGGCTTAATAGACCAAATCCATATTGACTTGTGAAATTATGTTGACTTTCTAGGGGAAGTAGAAGTTGGGAAAGAACATTTATGGGTAAGAGAAGTGCAAAAACGTCAGATGAAGATTGCTATTTGAATATTGATTTTATTTGGAGGGGAGAGTGATATGAACCTGTTATTTTGCTATTATAGAAACTTTTTAAGGGAACTGCTGTTGACACAGACTGTCTGTGGGACTCTGGCCAAGACATTTAATCCTTCAATGCACCCAGACAAATCTCTAAGACTTTTTTTTTTTTTTGGTGGAGAAAATGCTGAACCAGATTTATGAAAAAAGTTCCTCAGTAGTATCTCCTAATATTGATAAAATCACAACCAGTTTTAAAATATTTTAGTTAGAGTTCACCAGAGACAAGCCATTCAGTCAAAGCTTTTGGGATATTACACAATTTTCTTTTGAGAATATAAGATGATATAATTCAAATACCAGTATAAAGTCCTCTAGTTCAAGGTATAGCTACAAAGACCTTCTTTCCAAATGTATGATAATGGGAATTTAGAGAACTTGAAGTCTCCTCAAATCAGACAGTCTGAACCAGATCACATAGGATAAGAGGAAATGAAGGGCTTGAGTTTTAAACAGATGAAGGAAAGACCCCCCCAAACTATGGAGATCACAGATCTCTTGAAGTGCTAAAGAACCACCCACTTTAAGCTGACACATCCAGTCAGTGGACCTACACCCATTACATTAACACTACAGATTCCAGAGGATCAAGCCTTGTGTCAGCACTAGGTATTGAGGAGGGGATTTGGGGTTCTGACTGGTTACTAATTTTCACTCTGATTCCAATTGTTTTCCCTTTCTCTAGTTGATCTGTAATTCATCTTTGCAGCTAAGACAGAACAAGCTTAGGTGAAAAAGTGGAAGGGACATGAGCCATGTTTATGCATGCATTCAAATAGAGGTGCATAGCCCTGCAACTTTCCCTACTTAACTGGCGATTTCATTGAACTCACTGTAATGTAATGCAGCACCTGAGCCTTTACAAATCACCACTGTGATGTTACTAGTAGCTATTTCTGGTGTGGTCATTTATAACCAAAGGTTTCAGTTGAAAATTTCATTTCTCCTCATGCAGTAAAATGCTAATATGATCATTCCTCCCTCCACCCCTTAAACAAACAACATGATATTGTTTTGAGAAACAAAGCTCAAATACAACTGCAGATAAGTTACTTGACCTCTCTGAGAGTCAATTTTTTCATCTGTGAAATGGGGATAATAATACCTGTACTATCTGCTTCACAGGATGCCCATGAAGATAAAGGTCAGGAGGGCATTTCATCATATTTCACTTGGACTATGGCAACAGCCTTCAAATATGTCTCCTTGAATTTAATCTTTTCCTATCCAATGTATCCTCCAAATTGCTATTCCTAAGGCATGGGTCAGACCATGTTACTCTCTTGTTCACAAAGGTTCACTGATAGATACCCTATTGCATCTAGAACAGGAGTTCTTAACTTGTAGTACACAATCCAAGGGGACTGTGGATAGATCTCAGGGGTCTAGGAATGGGAAAAATACATCTCTTTTTCACTAACATCTAAGTGAAAGTTAGCATTTTCTTCAATTATTTAAAATCATCATTCTGAGCAGGCAGAAATTCATAGGCTTTACCAGACTGCTAAAGGGGTTCATAACTTGAAAAAAGGTTGTCATCAATAAGCATTCATTAAGTACCTACTATATGCAAAGTTATGTACTAAGTTCTGGGGATACAGACAAAAATGAAATGCTTCTGAGTATGTTAGCATTCTGGAGGGTGTCAGTGGATAGAGCACCAATTCTGGCATCAGGAAGAACTGAGTAAAAATCCTGCTGTGTGACCCTGGACAAGTCATGAAACCCTGTTTGCCTTAGTTTCTTCATCTGTAAAAATGAGCTGGAGAGGGAAATGGCAAGGTATTCCAGTATTTCTGTCAAGAAAACCACAAATGGGGTCACAAAGAGTCAGACATTTTTGATATGACTGAACAACAACAAATTTACAAAATCATTTTAGGTTGAACGGAGAACACTAACACATGGAGTAATCAGTAAAGACCTTATATAGTAGGTGAAACCTGAGCTGAAACTTTATGGAAGATTGGAATTCCAAGAGGCAGAGCTGAAGAGGGAGAGAATTCAGGGCATGGGAATTCTCTCTAGAAAGGCACAGAGATAGGAAATAGACTGCTGCATTTGGAAAATACTAAGATGGTCGGTTTATTTGGAAAGCAGGCTGTCTTTCTAGTAATGGTAAACAAACCTGGAAAGAACCAGATTTTGAAAAGCTTTAAATATCAGAAGGAGGAGTTTGTATTTTTATCTTTGGGACAATATGGAACCACTGAAACTTCTTGAGAAGATGAGATCATCAGACATTCTCTACGTTGTAAGAATATTAATTTGGAATCTATGTGGAAGATGTATTAGGTTGGCAAGAGAGAAGAGGCATCAAAACTAATGAGGAGGTTGTTGTAATAACCCAGGCAAGAGGTAATGTGAATCTCAATTAGAGAGGTAGCAAAGTGAGTGGAGGGAAGGGGACAGCTATGAAAGTAAAATCAACAAGTCTTGGCAGTTCATTGCATATGATGAGCTAAAGAAAAGCAAAGGCTTGAGAGTAATGCTTATCTTGCAAGTCTGGGTAATTGGAAGGAAGGTTCCACTCTCAATAGAAATAGGTAAATAAGGAGAAGGGATGGGTTTAGGGTAAAAGCCAATGAGTTGTTTTGGCTATGTTGAATTTAATAAGCCTTTGGGACATACAGGTAGAGATGTCTTACAGGCATATACTCTTGTGGATCTGGAGCTCAGGATAGAGATGAGGGCTGAATATATAGATTTGGAATTAAGCCAGTCAATTACAGATCATCATAGATCTTTTCATCATAGAGATAACAAATGCACACTTTGGAGCTGATGAGATGATCAAGAGAATATAGAAAGACAACAGGCCTAGGATAGAGCCTGGAAGGACACCAATGCAAGGATAATGATCTAGCCGAGGAGGGTGAGAGGGAGCAGTGAGATAGGTAAGATGTTTATTTTTATTTTTTTGAAATTTCTCTTTCTATGGAGAGCTGTATTTTTTTGCACTTTTTTTTGTGGGGCAATGAGGGTTAAGTGATTTGCCCAGGGTCACACAGTTAGTAAGTGTCAAGTGTCTGAGGTCATATTTGAACTCAGGTCCTCCTGAATCCGGGGCTGGTGCTTTATCCACTGTGCCACCTAGCTGTCCCCTAGATAGGTAAGATGTAAACCAGGAGATTACATGTTCTCAAAACCCAAGGTGGGGAGAGTATCCTGGAGGAACGGCTCTTGCATCAAGGTTGAGAACGATTAGGCCTAAGAAAACACACAATGGATTTAGCAGTTAAGAGGTCACCCATAATTTTAGAAAGATTAGTTTTCAGTCAAATAGTGGAAGCTTGCTGTCTCCCTGCTGGGGTCTGAGAAGTGAGAGGCGAGGAAGTGGAGCCAATGAGCTTGGATAGCATTTCCATGAGTCTGGCTGTTTGATGGGGGAAAGGAATATAGGACAATAATAAATAAATGGCAAAGTTAAGGGAAGGTTTTTTAAGGATAGGGAAGATCTGAGTATGATTATAGGCATCAGGGAAGGAGCCATTAGATAGAGGGAGATTAAATATTAATGGTAAATAACTAAAGGGCAAACTACTGAAGGTAAATTACAATTATGTTCTCATTTACAGTAAACATATAGGTTAAGAATTGGTTCATGCTGATGAAATAATTGTTCAAATATATCAAGCCATTCATATTTTCTAATATGTCAACGTTTTGAATATTTTCACACATATAACATACCAATCCTGTTACAAAGGAAAATATTATTCTTTTGGTTTAGTTATTATGAAGGTCATGGAATCTTTAGGGCTTTGGATCGCTAGTTGCTCCAGTATGAAGGCTATGCCTACATCTTATGGAAAGCAGTGGGGAGAGCTGAAAAAAGTACTTAATTTGGCATGAGAGAGGCCAAGTTCAGCCTTCAACTCTGCCATTTAGTACTTGTGTGACCTTGGCTAATCACTATTTTTGCCTATTTTCTCATTTGTAAAACTGATCTAGATGATTTTTTTTGGTGAGGTAATTGGGGTTAAGTTACTTGCTTGTAATTTGGGATTAAGTCACACAGCTAGTAAGGATTAAGTGTCTGAGGCTGGATTTGAACTCAGGTCCTCCTGACTCCAGGGCTGGTGCTCAATCCATTGCACCCCCTAGCTGCCCTGATCTAGATGATTTTTAAAGATCCTTTTCAATTCTAAATCTATGAAGCAATGAAACTACTCCAAAACTTTTGAATTTTGATATGCAATACTTTCAAGATTCTCTTTTATTTATTCAATAAACATTTGTTAAGTTCCTACCATGTGCAAAAGAGTGGAGCAAAGGGAGACAAATGATTATTAAGACATGAGCTCCTTATCATAATAGAGTTTATAATCTAACAGGAATAAATATGAAATACTACACAATAAGTGATGCAAAATAGAATATAATGAATGCTTAGGAAAGGTAAAAGGTGCTCTTATACAAGGTTGTAGGAATATTGAACTGATTAGCACTTTTTGTTTTTTTGGCTTCAGCATTTGTCATGAATTTAGAGAACTGGCATGTTAAGCACAAAGTATACATAATGCCATAAGACATATTATTTAATTTTCTAAGAACTGATTAATTATAATGTCAGTACTGTAGGAATTGGTAAAAATCTGGACAAGATAAATGACTCACACTTACTTTTTTAAAGGAGCAAAGAATATCTGCATTAAAAATAAAACAAATTCACAACCACTCTTCCATAGAAACTTGGTTTTTTTTTAAAACTTTAAACCTTATCTAAGAGTTTACTCTATTATTTAATGGTAACAGTTTAAGATCAATCTTAATACAACGCTTTGGGGTGGGGTATATTTTAGTTATCAGCTTATCTCTCTCTTTTTTTTTTTTTTGGTGGGGCAATGGGGGTTAAGTGACTTGCCCAGGGTCACATAGCTCAGCTTATCTCTTAAAAGTATCTCTCTTTAGGAAACTGATAATACTTCAAATTTATATAGTGCTTTATAGTTTGTGAAGCGCTTTCCTAACAACTCTATGAAGTAAGTAATGCCAATATTATTTTCATTTTGCAGATAAGGAACCTGATGCTATGGGAGATTATGTGATAGCCCAAACCTAGTAAGTGGTAGATGGAAGAGGACTTCAGAATGGTCTTTCAACTACACTGCAATTCCTGAATTCCAGAACAGGGAACAGAACCTCTCTCTTACCTTCTCCAGATATCTTTCTTAATATAGGCTTATATTTAATTTGAGGGGAGGACTCTCTGAAACTGCTAAAGATAGCTACTAATAATGTAATTTTCCTATGCTGCGTTAAAACGCTTTATACTCTAAGGAACAACTGCTTAGTGCAACAGGAAGATTACTAACTTGTGATTATTTGCTCACCCCTTGTCTGCTTCAGACCATGTCTCTTGGGTCTGCGCATCTTTAGCACAGATCCGTTGCTTGTGTCTACAAAAATTCATTTCTGACAAGCATATTTCTTAGCCTGGAGAAAAGAAGACCTTTGAGACACAATTAAAGTATTCAAATATTTGAAAGGCCATCACTTGGAAGAAGGATTTGACTTATTCTGTTTCACCACAGAAGGCAAACCCAGCAGCAACAAAAGGGAGAAATAAAGAGACAAACTTAGCCTTGAGTTAGTTGGATCTTGAATTAAATATGGAAGGGGGTACCCTGGAAAGTTACTGGGTTTTCTCTCACTGAAGGCCATCAAAGCAAAAGGATGGATATCTGGCAGGTTTGTTGTAGAACAGATGTAGGGTACTATGACTTTAGCTGTATGGCTGGGTTTCACAAGGAAAAATCTGACCTCCCATTCACCCTGTTGCCTAAGGGGAGGTATGTGCGCATGTGCATCTTTCAGGCACACTGTTTTACCCTTAGCCTGTCCTAGACAGTTTTGGAGACTTTCTTAACAATAATTTCCCAGGGACATTTGGTGGAGTGTGAGATCCCAAGACCAGAATACTTGGATTGGTGACCATTATTTAACCCCTACTCTATGAGCACAACACAAACTCATTTGCTTCTTTTCCCATGCAAAAACATTTAGTGTATCCTAGTCAAGCATGGGGAAATCACACAACTTTTTGACCAATCAACCTCCTGTGCACATGCCGCTATACCTCTGATTCACACTTGCAAAGACAAAGAAGGCTTTCTGCCAAGTATGCATATATAATCTACATGTACAAATTTCAGGGAAGGTTGGGGGGTGGGGATTTGACAGGAATTCACATAACATCTGCGGGTCGTCCTGGACATTGACTCCCTGTTTGTAAGTTTCCTTTTTTTTTTTTTCTTCAGTGAGGCAATTGGGGTTAAGTGACTTGCCCAGGGTCACACAGCTAGTAAGTGTTAAGTGTCTGAGGCCGGATTTGAACTCAGGTACTCCTGACTCCAGGGCCAGTGCTCTATCCACTGCGCCATCTAACTGCCACTGTAAGTCTCCTTTAAATAAATTCTATCTTGTTCACTCTGGAGCTGCCAGTATCTTTCTTTGGTATCCCGTTTTTATCTTGGGGGTACAGGGGCTGTATACACCTGAGCCCCTGCCCATACCCAACAGCAGAGGTGTCAAATGCATGGCCTACTGGCCACTATCAGCCTGAACCAAATCAAAATGTAGTTCCCTGTTTGACGTTGATGTGTTGATACACTAATAAAAAAGAAATATATAAATGTCTGGTTTCCTAAGTCAATATGCAGTTGGCAGGGATCCTTTTTATGTTTTAGTGGCCCCCATTACTATTTGCATTTGACCCCACAGGTGCAGAGGGAATTCTTTTTCAGGTAGCAGTTTGCTAATGGTAATGGAGGTCCTTTCCAACTCAGATATTCTGAAATTGTGTAATATAGAAGCCAATGTACTATTTACTGAAGAAAAACAGCACAGACCCTTCCCTCAAGGAAGAATTTTTAGCCTGTTTGTTAAGGCTTACAATTAACTAATTACTAGCTTTTGCTGTTTGTT
Source organism: Dromiciops gliroides (assembly GCF_019393635.1). Taxonomy (NCBI): domain Eukaryota; kingdom Metazoa; phylum Chordata; class Mammalia; order Microbiotheria; family Microbiotheriidae; genus Dromiciops; species Dromiciops gliroides. The sequence continues at coordinate 479,884,825 of NC_057861.1, forward strand.
CATTTATAATTCTGTTGCTGCCTATGCTGGTTTTGTCAACTAGTTCACAAAAAGAGAAAAGTCTCACCCCGGATAATTCACAGAGTGAGGAAGAACAATTGCTTAATTTCATTCATTCTTTGTAGTGCAGAGTTTTAGACTCAGAATCAAGAAGACCTGAGTTTTAGTCCGCCTCAGTCACTTACTACCTTATAACAATGAGCAAGTTATTTAACCTTCCCTGCTTCAATATCCTATCTATAAGGTGGGAGTAATAATAGAACCTATCTTGCAAGTTTGTTATGAGGATCAAATTAGATAATATATGTACAGTGCTTTGAAAACCATCAAGTGTTATATAAATGCTGGTTATTATTATTCAACAAGTACTTATTAAATGCCTTTGATATGTAATATACCATATATAGGGCTATGAGGTGACGTAATAGGGAAGATATAATAAATAAATATAAATATAATAAAATAGTAATATAAATAAACTAATAATATTAATAAATATAATAAAATAAATATAAAAAACATATGCTTTCAGGGAGCTTAAAATTATGTTTAGACCATAAGTTATGCACACAAAGAAATAAAATTGGAATAAGAATGTTTTAAGTGTTTAAAGGAGCTTCCAGACTAGATGAAGGCAAGATTATGTCTTTTATGAGCTGGGCATTTGAGAAAGGCTAAATAAATGTGCACTAATTCTTTTTTTCAGCTAAGGTAGCCAGTACCTAACTCTAGCCCTGTCTCACTAGAATAAAGAGTTTGTTTTCTAAACCCTAATTATCCATAGACTAGCAAGAAATTTCAATTGTAGGAACACATAGGAAGGTTACCTGGACATAGGAGCAATGGGTAGAATTTATCAAGATGTAGGTTTGATGTAAAGAAAAAAACCCTGGACACAGAACTATCCCTTGGGCAGAGTAGATTGCCCTTCATTAGAACCGTTTGGGGGCAGCTAGGTGGCGCAGTGGATAGAGCACCGGCCCTGGATTCAGGAGGACCTGAGTTCAGATCCGGTCTCAGACACTTAACAATTATTAGCTGTGTGACCCTAGGCAAGTCACTTAACCCCAATTGCTTCACCAAAAAAAAAAAAAAAAAAAAAAAGAACCGTTCAGGCAAAGTTTGAATGATATTTTCTGGGCATGCTGTAGAGGAGATTTCCATACAGGAAGCCTTGGAACTAGATGGCACTTGGAGTCTCTCCCATTTCTGAGGGTTTGTGATTCTGTGTGATTCTACAGGGCTACCACCTTCTTAAAATGAGAAATATATAACATATTTACCTGATACAAAGTATTATTATTCTTATTGAATTACATTCCAGCGTGCCTTGGTTGTTTACTGTTCGACTGAAACAATATAACCACCCATATATATTACAATGTAAACTGAAAAAAATCAGAATATTGCTTTATTCAATATCCAACTTAATTTGTCATCTCTTCCTATTTCACTCTAGGCACAGACCAGCATTTTACTTAACTCTCAGGAGTTTTACAAAAGGGTAGATTACTTTAGCAATTTTAAGGTGTTATTTTAGAGCAGAATGAATAGTTTCAAGATGACTAGAATCATTTTGGTCTTATGAGCAAGAAAGAAGTCTTTAGAGACTACTTAGGACACCTTTCTCAGCACCATAGCTGAGATGGATGGCAAAGCTATTTCATGGGGGGGAATTAAGTGGTTGAATTCAAGGCCTTGCTGGCTGTCCAAGGCATCACTCTAAATTGGCAAGGAGCATCTAAACATCAAATCCCACTTTCCAATAGACTCTAACGACATGTCATCTGAATACTTAGGGTGGGAGTAGGGTAAGAGGTAACAACCAGCATCATCTATTCAGTAGCAACTAGGACCTAATAACTGGCAAGAAACTTTTAAAAAAGGAGATATAACTAATGACTGCTTCAGGTTTGATTCCGGAACACTGACCATCATTTAATCTGGACACCCTTTCTTGCCTACCAAAGGCTCTACTCATCTTGGTTCTTGTCAAAAGGGAGCTTCAAGAACATAAGCCACACAGGATCATAAGGATGAAAAGGAAAGACAGCCTGTTTTGAGTTTCACTTGAAAGAGGCAGATTTGAAAATGACTCAGTGAATGGGGGCCATCAAAGTAACCAGGTGTGTGGAATGTGAATTCTCTAGAGCCCAAAGCATTCAGTAAAATACTGAGCTTCTTTTTTACGAAGTGAATGTCAGTAGCTTATTATGATTTATATCTGTAATCATTTGAATTCTCCTTATCCAGGATATTTCCACAAATTTATCTGACTGGTTAGATCCTGAAATTTCTTAGAGTTGATCTCTTACCCCTTGATCCTCTTATGAGCCACCATCTGATTTAGGGACTCAGCCATTTTGGCCTCATCCAACTTGGTCACACAAATGTTACAGCATCAGTTTTGTAGTGACCATCCATGTCTGCAGGATATGGGGACTATTTCAGACTCAGTTCAATCTGTGGCAATATGAAGAGGAATTCCAATAATCCTGAGGAAGGACAGTAAAAACATATAAAATGCCTTACCAGGTTAAAGCAAACTGCTCCTGACTAATGTTCACCATGAGAATACAGAAAAGGTTATTGACAATATCAGTGATTACATATCACTTGCTGAGGGCCTGTGTTACCTGGTCTAGCATGTTGACAAGGTCAGGAACAGCTATAGCAATCAGCATAACAACTTTACTCAGCTCCTGATAATCTACTGTAAATTGCCAGGTGCCATTTTCTTCTTCATTGGCCATATAGTATTATTATAAGAAGACTTTGTGTACCACAGTACTCCATCCTCCATCTCCATCAGGAGGGAGGAAATAATTGCCTCCTCTGCCTTTAAGGCATTATCCCAGTAAAAAATGCATTCACCTTTGCCTATAATTGCCAAGTACACAAGGACAATTTATTCTCATTTTCCTTATACCGGCAATCCCACTTTTCTAAAACTGTTAAAAAGAGCCAAGGGATTCTTTTTTCTATACTTCTCCTTTCCCTGTAGCATCCATCATGCTAAACCTGCCAGAGGAGAGGGTAGTTGGGAGCTCCCGCCTTTTCCCACTGAGGGAGCTCCTCATGTACCTCTACATATACCAGACAAGAGTCTTGTATCTATCCATCAAATCACCTGAGGCTTCCTTTCTTATGCACCATTCTTCCTCTACTTCAAGAAATAATTTACCTACAAAGTCATTGCAAATAGCACATGCTGACCATGCCAAATATTCTGGTCAAGGTCTAACTCATGCTGGTCTCATGATTCAGGGTTAGAATACAATAAACCCCTGGGGACTATGAAACGTAATAAAATGATTTTACTAACCACCAGGGACAAAAAGGATATAATTCCTATGGTTAAAAAGTATACTAATTCAAATAAAATGCTACTATCCTCTGCTTCTGTGTTCAACATGGCAATTAGCCATGGTCAGAAAGGCATCCTTTAAAGGTTTTAAGAGTTCCACTAAAATTTCCCAAGCACCAACTCAACATAAGCTAAGCCTTTTATATCTCAGGGGGCACAAGGAAGCCAAACCAATTATTCAAACCCTAGTCCCCTAGCCCAACTAAATATTGAGAATGGGCTTCCTGACTCTTTAAAAGGAAACTAGTCCAGCACAAACAAAACAGGTGCTACTAATATCATAACAGTTTCTACATTTGCTGGGAAGTCCCCAGACTAGTAAAATAACAGGTAAGAACAAAAAACAAACAAACAAAAATATGTAAGGTTCTTTGCCAGGTGGTGGGAATAGAAAAACACAAATAAAAATGGCTCCTGCCTTCATAGAATCTATAGTCTATAATCAAATTGTTATAGTCACCCCTTTAAACTTTTTAAATTCTTATTAAATAATACATTTGACATTAGAAATAGAGACTGGACCTGTAATTTTCTTGACTTAGGAAATTCCTGGGATAAGAAATTCCCCCCTCCTCACTCCCAGCCCCTTATAAATGTATCTAAGTATCTTCTTTACAAATTACAGATAATTATTTAAAGCATAGGACGTTTATTGACTTGCCTAGGGTTACATAGCCTGTCTATCTCAGAGGCAGACCTTCAGCCCAGGTCTTCCTAGATTTGAAGCCAGTTTTCTAAACACTATGTCATATGATATTTATTGATTGATTTGTAATATCTCCCAGTTTCACTACCAGCTCTCTTTCATAATGCCTTAAACATAAAATATATTGCTTTTATCATACCCCTTTGCCAAATTCAACACATTTATCAAGCACTTGGACATCAAACTTAGCAAATCACAGTCCTCTTTGGAGACTCAAAGCTAATCACATTCTTTATTCTAACTTAGACATTGGTTTGCCAAATACCCAATAGATGCCTGTTACTCTCAAAATTGCTTTAGAGTGTTACTAAAAAAGCCTTCCTCCACCTTATCAAATGCGATTTCTTCCTGTGTGACTGTTGTTTCCTTCCCCTGATAACTAACAGCCTTTCTTATCCTAAAAATAATAATAATTTTATTTATACTTTCAAATGTGTACTAATGTAACTTTACTCAGATCAGCAGATAAATGTTTAACCCTTTCCATTTCAGGTGGTTTTAGTGTACACTTTATAACCTTAATTTCATATGAAAAAGAAGGTTTAATTTTTTTTAACTTCATTAACAACAAAAACCCACCTTAATAATAGTTGTATCTTTATTTTAGTCTTTAAAAGCTTTTTCTGGAAAATAACCTTAAGATGCCCTTAAAATATATTTAAACTAAGAAAAACAAGTTTCACAAATTATAATGCCCTTGCAACATATCTATGAAAAAAATCCTAAGCACTATTTTCCTTATTTTGAAGGGGAAAAAAAGCCCAAAGAAATAAACAGCATCAATTGGCACCCTCTTTATTCTGTGGACAGATCATTGGACTTGAAGTTCAAATCCATCCTCAGACACTCACTCATCAGCTATATGACTCTGAGCCATGTGACAATTCAATTCTATTCACCTCAGTCTCCTCATTGGTGAAATAGAGATAATAATAACACTTACTTACTTGTTATAAGGACAAAATGAAATAATATTTGTAAAGTGCTTTGCAAACCTTAAAGCACCGTATAAATGCATTATTATTGCATCATCACCTTCATCATCATTACATAGTACTGGTGATATGTATCCGTAGTAGACCCATCTCCCCTTAGAAGTGACATCTCATTATTGTATGAATCAACATGTTCTCATTACACATTTATCTTTATGAAGATGAGGAGGAATTATGCATATAAGAACCAGTGCTATATTCTTGCTGAATATCCTTTCTATGTTAATTTTAAGTAGATTTTATTATTTATTTGTTTATTTACTTACTCATTTATTTATTCATCTATCTATGTATCTATGTATCTATCTATCTTGAACATTATATGGTCTATTGGTATCTCATTTCATTATAAGCCATAGCTTGAACCACCTAATTGGCCACTCAGATCTGGTCCAGAATATCTGACCTCAGATAACAGGCCTAGAATGATTTCATGGCTGATCTTGTTTTTGAAGTGGAGGAAGAGCAATGCAGGTCAGGTAATGGTATGTCTAGTTAGAGCAGCTTGGTATGTTGTTTGCCACACTTTTGGCCATACACAGAAACTAATACCTTCAATGGGACAGAGAAAGTGGTAGGGAGGGGAATGATCAATAGGATTAGCAAATCCTTTTGAGAGTGTGAGCTTCAAAGGATAAAGCTAGTTTGTGAGTAATTTAAGGGATTAAGCAGATAAGATCTTCATCCACGTTTATTTGCCTGAGTGGTCCATGGCCCGGAGGGAACAGGGGAAGAAGTTCCTCTCATTTGAAATAAGCACCAATGGATAAATCTTGCCAATGCCTCTCCCCAATACAACATCTATCTCAACATCTATCAGATATCATACATGGGTAGAAGAGGTTTAAGAGGAAGAAGACTACTCTCTCTCTCTTTTCCTCAGCGCTTCCCGAGGAGGGGCAGCTCTCTCTTCACCGGCACCATGCCTGCCCTCAGACCGCTAGTGAATCCCAAAATCGTCAAGAAGACAGCCAAGAAGTTCATTCGTCACCAGTCAGACTGATATGTCAAGATTAAGAGAAACTGGCGTAAACCAAGAGGCATTGACAACAGAGTTCCAAGACGATTCAAAGGCCGGATCTTGATGCCCAGTATTGGTTATGGAAGCAATAAGAAGACAAAACACATGTTACCTAGTGGATTCAGGAAGTTTCTGGTACACAACATCAAAGAGCTAGAAGTGCTGATGTGCAATAAATCTTACTGTGCTGAAATTGCTCACAATGTTTCCTCGAAGAATCGGAAAGTCATAGTTGAGAGAGCAGCTCAGCTAGCCATCAAGATTACCAATCCAAACGCTAGACTGAGTGAAGAAAATGAGTAAAAATTTGCACATTTTTATTTGTGTTAAATAAACCACCAATGACAAAAAAAAAAGACTAGATAGGTTGGGGAGGGCAAGTTATACATGGATTTGAATACTAAACAGAGAATTTTATATTGGATCCTGGAGTTGGTTATTAGTAATGACATTAATGACAGCTGATGAGCCGGATATTCTGTTTTTTCACACACCCTTCCCCCCAACAAACTAATTTTGGAAATGTTTTTAGAAATAAGAACTGGACCCATGATTTTACTAATATAGATAACTACTAGATGTAGAAACTTCCTCTACCAATGCAGGTCAGCAACATCCCTAGAACATATAGCCTAAGAGAGTTTATCTGACTGGAGCCACACAATCAGAGCAGGATTCTTACTTTTCCTATAAAACTCCTAAGCAGCTCTGATTACTGAGCAGCCCTGAGCCCTGAGCTGAGTCAGCTGATCTCCAGTGTTCTCCATGCCTAAACACTTTTCTTGTCTTCCAGGTGTGGAGAGAAGCTGCTGGATTTTATACCTGCCTTTTTTCTATGTTTTCCCCTACATCTGTTGCTTTTTGCTAATATGCATGCTTTACAGAACTTCTATTTGAGAAAAAAAAATTAGCTTTACACAGGGGCACACCTTAAGTCCACCTCTGTTAAGACAAGACATAATGCAAAAATTTTATAACAGTAATGTTGACTCTCAGAAATTCAATTCAACAAGAACATTGCCTATCCTAATATCACTTTTATATGCTCCCTTTCTCTCCTCTGACACTGCCACCACTATGTTGAGACTCTTATCACCTCATACCTGGACTCCTGAAATACACTGCTGGATGGTCTCCCTGACTCATCTTTCTTCATTCTAATCCACTCTCCACTAAGCTGTTAAAATGATCTTCCTAAATAAAGCACAGGTCTGATGACTATGTAACACCGCCCCCCTCCATTCAATAAACTCCCTATCACCTCCAGGATTAAGTATAAGATTTTGTTTGGCACTCAAAGAACTTTATAACTCAGCCTCTCCACCCAACCTTTCCAGTCTTCTTACATTTCACACATCCTATGTACTCCTTGATCCTGTGACAATGGCCTCCTTGCTATTCCATCTCCTGCCTCTGGATATTTTCACTGACTGTCTCCCATGCCTGGAGTTCTCTCTCTCTCTCTCTCTCTCTCTCTCTCTCTCTCTCTCTCTCTCTCTCTCTCTCTCTCTCTTCATTTGCGCCTCCTGATTTCCCTGGCATCTTTCAAATCTCAGTTAAAATCCTTCCTTCTGGAGGAAGCCTTTCCCAATCTCCTTTAATTCTAGTGCTTCCTCTGTTTATCCAGTATGAAGTTTGTTTGTACAGTTATTTGCATGTTGTCTCCCTCATTAGACTGTTAGCTCCTTGAGAGCAGGGTATGTCATTAGTTTTGCTTTATATCACTATCCCCCCTACACACAGTAGGTTCTTAATAAGTGTTTATTGACTGACTAGAATGCAAAGTCCTGGAGAGCAAGATCTTTCTTTTTAAATTTTTTCTCTTATCTTGGTATCCCAGTACCTAGCACAACATCCAACACATTTAGCTTGTTGGGAGAATGAATTAAAGAAGAGACAAAGTACTTTCAGCAGGGGAGAGCCTTTATAATTGGGAGAATCGGGCACTGAGTCATGGAGTTAGTATGTCCATGAACTGAACTTTGAGAAGAACAATGGCTTCTGAGTAATTCTTAAAGATGACAAGCAGAGCTTTTAGGGCATACGAGAGACATCCTGGGCAAAGTCAAGGAGGTGGATAATGGAATTCTATGTGGGTGAACTGCTGATACGCCAGTGTGATTGGAATGGTCTTGTGTCTAAAGCAAAGGGGATCACTCCTTAATGAACAATATCGAATAACAGTTCTTCAAGCACTTGCCAGAGAATTCCATAATGAATTGATAGAAATTTAGCACTTGCCAAAAGGTTGCATGAGATTCTGCTAGGACCTTTAAGGCTCAACAAATTCTAGGTGCCAAATCACCCTAAGAAATACAAACCTATTATTTTAGGAAGTATTTAACCTGAACTTATAGAAATCTACTTTTCTCTTATTCACGCACAATAATATTTTACTATCATTAAAACTTGAAAAAAAAAAAAAAGAAGCCCGTGGCACTAGCCAATTTCCCTTACAGCAATGCAGACCTTGGAATTTTCTGCTACAATCATATCTGTTCCAGTTTAGATTGTGGCTCTGCCACTTATTAGGATTGAAGGGACAGGTCCCGAGCAGGAGACCAAGAAATGGTTGGTAGATGGGCTAGACTTCCTGCTATTTCATCCTTTTCAAAGGCTCTTTTCAGGCTGCATGGGACCGTACATAGAATGCCAGTCCTGGATTCAGGAGGACCTTGATTCAAACCTATATCAGACACTTACAAGCTGTGTGACACTGGGCAAGTCACTTACACTCTCTGCACCTTGATTTTCTCATCTGTAAAATGTTGGAGTTAGACTTGACCTCTAAGGTCCCTTTTAGCTCTAAGTCTATGTTCCTTGTATGGATCTCATATCAAGGTTAGGAATCAAAACATGTTCACATACTGTTATCCTTCCATCTTTCCTTTCTTTTCATTACAAAGTGGAAAAAGTAAACTTGGTTTTTAAATTTTCAAACTGGCTCCTACATCTATAATTTGTAAAGTCCTACTATAAGGCGTATTGTTATATCACCAGAAAGCTAAATAGCTAGATCCTATTTTCTTAGCTTCTCCAAAGTTTAAAAAAAAATAACAACATTCTCTCAGCTTTTAAAGAGAGATAATGACAGGATTGTCCACTTGCAAAATATTTCTTCACCTATTACATAACTGTAGTTAAAGATGTTCTTCATTATGCTATCCAATGTCCCCAGTATATAAAAAAGCACATGATATATTCCTCCCCTTCAATAACAGGACAATTTTCTCCTTTCTAGATAAAATGATTTGCTTCCTTTTATTGGTTAATAATAACTCCAGGGGCAGCTAGGTGGTGCAGTGGATAGAGCACCGGCCCTGGAGTCAGGAGTACCTGAATTCAAATCCGACCTCAGACACTTAACACTTACTAGCTGTGTGACCCTGGGCAAGTCACTTAACCCCAATTGCCTCACTTAAAAAAAAAAAAAAAGAATAACTCCATACATCGAGTAACTGGGACATGCATTTCTCTCCTCCTATTAATTATTTTTTTGGAAGGGAAAGGGAGAGAGGATATTTTTATTTTGAATTATTCTGTTTCATATGTATTTTTAACTTATATAAGCTTTCTAAAATTCTTTTTTCAAGAAAGAGGGGGATAAAGTAAATGTATAAATAACATTGACTTATTTTTTGAATGTGGGAAGGAAGACACATTAGGGGCTACATCTCGAAATGATGATATTTTCATTAATTGATGAAGGAGAAAGAAGCTATATTCTATCAACTTACTTGATATGTATCTTATGGATATGGTATATAAGGTATCATGTGGAAATCATGAAGGAAGGAATATAACAAAATTGAGCAATCTTTTTCTTAATGTTTTGGAAAGAGTCAATACATTTTTAATTGAAAGAATGATACAGATCGGTGTAACTGTATACCTCTACATTATTCAATTTTTCTTAATCACGCTTCATTGAAAGTAGGAAAAAGAGAAGGTAGGGAAGGAGTTTTGGGAAACATACCCAATATGTGTGTCTTCAGTTCTTCCTTCACCACTAAATACACATCTTGCTGCTAAAATATCACCAAAGCTAACATCTACTGGGTGTTCCACAGGATAAAAAGCCTGTCCATAAAACAAAGATAGAAATATGTTAAGAAAACAAATTGTATGGAATCCTGGACCTAATGCTTTCGGCTTGCTTTGAGAATGTGAAATGTTATTTTTTTCCATGGCTTGATAGAAAAGTTGATCCCAAGGTTTAAACTTAAGGACACCAAACTTAAAATTAAATTACATGCTATAAAATTCTGGGAAAAATTTAGAAGTTGATTATCCAAATCTGAGAAACTGATTTAAAGTTATTTCAGGGATAGATAAGTCTTTACCAGTATATTTAAAATCATGTTGGAATTTAACAGAACAAAGAAAGACTGAATATTGTAGCAAATTGGAATATAGGGTCTAGGAACAGTATACACAAGCTATTCAAGAGATTAATGGGAAAACTATCAGATGTTTTTGCTTATTTCCCCCCAAAGCTCAATTGCTTTTCACCTACCTGTGGCAACTGAGGACTCTGTCGACCTATCAATGTCCATTGTCCATTTCTTACTCTGTATCCACTTACTACTTTACCTACAACAAACACATACCTATGATGAATTATTACTAATACCTTAAATATGTTATCTTTGACTGACTACTTTTAAATTAAATACATGTCTCTTCAAAATAAAAAGAAATCCTGTCTATAGGTAAACCTTCCAGTGTAATTTTTGGTAAACTCAGTAAAAAATTCAAGTTATTCTCGAAAATAGGAGTGGTTAGTATCTTTCATTCAAGATAACTTTGAGAATGAAGGCAAACTATAGCTTATGTTATCACAATTAGCATAATGTAAAGAAACAAACACTATATTTAAATAAAGTTGCCCAAAGTTCTTACCCAAGTGGTGAGTGTGAACTCTATATGCAAAGAGGTGCATTGGATATTTTTTGTAATGGCATGATATATCTGCATTGATCACTATTAGAAATGAAAAGAGAAAGAAAAAATGTTATTATTTAAACAAGGCAAAGTCCTTATTTTTTTTGGTTAGAAAGCCCACCAAAGACATTTCTGTAACATTCAACGAATGAGGAACATTTTTCCAATCTTCTCTGAAGTAATAATTAATTCAACAAATATTTATATAGAGGCCTTCTACATGAAAGACATTGTACTAGGTATAGTAGAGACATCAAAGAAGAATAGGAAAGCATGCCAGGAACTTTCTTATCACATCAACAATTCATAAACAAAACTGACCAGGGTTGGACACCTAAAATGCTGTCAGAGTATTTGGCTAGTACTTTAATCTTGAAATTTATTCTGTGGAGAAAGTTAGCTTGATAAGATCTGCTTTGAATTTCACTGGTAAAAGATTTTCTTTTTATCAAATTAAAACATGTAAATATATGACTATATATTTCTCAACTATTGGAGTCATATCTTGGTATACAATATAGTGCTCAATATAACATCTTTCACATAGTTTGGGTTCCATAAAAAGTTTTAAAGTGAACACATGGACATCAAGTAATGAGGAGGTAGTTCTGGCCATTAAATTTAAAAAGATTTTTTTTAAACCAGTCCTAGGATTTCAGGGCAGTTGGGTGGTATAGTGTATAGAATGCTGGGCTCCGAGTCAGGAAGACTCATCTTCCTGAGTTGAAATCTGACCTCAGACACTTATTAGCTGTGTGACCCTGGGGAAGTCACTTAACCCTGTTTTCCTCAGTTTCCTCATCTGTAAAATGAGCTGGAGAAGGAAATGGCAAACCATTTCAGTATCTTTGTCAAGAAAACCCCCGAAATGGGGTCGTGAAGAGCTGCATGGACATGACTGAAAACAACTGACCAAACAAGGATTTCTGTGTTGTAGGTGAAACTCCCAATGAGAAAACTCCTTCTATGAAGGCAGATCAGCACTTCCTCTTCAATTTACAGTCTTTGATTGGTACACTGAGAAGTTGAGTGACTTGGTCAGGGTCACAAGTGATTATATATAAGGAGATACCTGAATTCATGTGTTTATAACTCTAAGGTCTGCTCTCTATATCATCTTGCCTTAATTTAAAAGATGCCTTAAAGTAAAAATCATGATAAAATAATTTAACTAATTATACTGCCTCTCTCTGAAAAAAAATTTCATATTATTCCATTTACCATCACAATATCCCTCAAAGACAGCAAAAGACAGGTATTATGTTGTCCATTTTACAGATAAAGGAACTGAGATTCAGAGAGTTTCAATGGCCTAAGATTAATGAAAAAGCTAATGCTGGACTTGCTAGTTTTCTGATTATAAGAAAAGACTATGGTATTATCTTTTCTATAGACTACTCTCAATTGCTCAGAGAAAGCATACCTGGCTTGTTCTTTTCTCAGTTTCTATAATCTACATTCTATTCTCTGCTCTTCTTCATTAGTACTTCAACAATTGAGTAGAAATGGTAAGAGAGATGGCACCAAAATTATTCCATTAAAGATGGTGAGAATATCAATAGAGGTTTGAGACATGTGGGTCTCACTTGTGCCTCAAAATGTACTGATTTATCTTCTTGAGTTTAACAAGGTTTAGTTTTACTCAGGAACAAAATTCACTCTAAAAGATAATGGTACTCTCAATGCATATTCCAGAGTTAAGGTCCAAAAGGCAATAAATGCTGGAAAGATTTGTGATTTGTGTCAGCATGGGGAATTCCTACTTCCATGCTCAACCAGGCAACAGGCAACAAAAAGCCAGTAAATGCAACTAGGCTTTTAATAGATAAGACTTAGAAAGTTGCTTCAAGCACATAGAGGATAAGGAATTTGCTTGGGTCACCCAGCTTAATCAGTTAACTAATCAACATTTACTAAGTGCGTACAATGTGCCAGGTACTAAGTGCTAGGGATACAACAAGAGACAAAAGACAGTCTCTGGCCTCAAGGAGCTTACAATCTAACGGGGAAGACAACTGGGAAACAAATACACACAAAACAATCTACAGACTGAAGAAGAAGGAAATAATTAAAAGAAGGAAATTAAGAGGAATTAAGGAATTCTTCCCATAGAATATGGATTTTAGTTGGGACTTAAAGAAAGCCAGTGAGTTCCATTTTGGGGGAAGAGAGAGGAGAGTATATTGGGGATGGGGAACAGCCAGAGGAAATACCTGGTGCTTCTGGAACATCCAGGAAGCCAGTGTCACTGAGCTGGATCTTGGACCAAGGCTCTAATGCATTTTAAAAATTCAATATTTAGTAACAAAAATTGTTAATATAACTTCACTCACCTTTCTCCCCTGGTGGTATGACAGTATCCACAGACATCATAAGATACATGCCAGCAATTAAAGGCTGCCTGTAGAAAAAAACGACATATTTATCAAAAAAAAGGACAACTACTAAATCTATAGTTTTGTAAAAATCAAATATGCTATAAAATATCAGATTAGCAAATGTTAATTAATAAAGAACTTTTAGATCATAGAGCATAACAAAAGCTGCTGTGTTTCCTAGATGGATGAAAAGCATGAAAGTGCTACAGTAAAGGAGATACCACATATAAAATTATTTTTCCCTCAAATAATTAAAAACAATAAAATAGAATTAAATTATGATTAAAACTTACATTTTAGAATATCTTATATGACACAAATGTTGTTAAAATCTAATAGTTTTTGCAGTTGGATGGGAGGAGTCTATGAAATGACCACTTCTCATATATATATTTTTTTGTGAGGCAATTGGGGTTAAGTGACTTGCCCAGGGTCACACAGCTAGTAAGTGTTAAGTGTCTGAGGCCGGATTTGAACTCAGGTACTCATGACTCCAGGGCTGGTGCTCTATCCACTGCACCACCTAGCTGCCCCTCACTTCTCATATTTGAGGTAGATTGGGGACATTTCTCACTGGAGTTGAAGAGGTTGAGAAATGGGGAGGCCAGGACAATTGAAGGGGGAGGGGTTGTTTAAAGAAGAGACAATTGGTCCCAGAGAGAGAGCATAAAGGAGGCAATGGGTTGTAAGGAATAAGTCATGATCATGAAGTGGAGAAAGGCAAAGATGATATTTTTATTTGTGCTCCACAGAATAAAATACTTCTGACTAAAGTAAATGTAGGAGACCCAAACCAAAAGAAATAAGAACAAGAAGCTACATCTTACATTTCTTTCTTTCTTTCTTTCTTTCTTTCTTTCTTTCTTTCTTTCTTTCTTTCTTTCTTTCTTTCTTTCTTTCTTTCTTTCTTTCTTTTACTGCCACATCTCTTCTGGTCAAATAGATCCAATACTTACTTATATGACAGGGCAAATCCCTCATTTTAATTTTAAAGTTCAATTCAATGAAAATTTTTTTCAAGGTCAATCAGTATACTATATTGAGAAAATACTGACTGATTATATGATAAAGAAAAGATACAATATTAAATACAGAAAAAGTTAAATCCGTCCTCTTCTTTCCCCACTTCCCTCCTAATGCTAATCCTTATGATTTGGTCAAAATAAGACCAGAGCCAGTGGTCCAGGTAGTAGTGGAAGACTTGGGTAAGAGGTCCTTAGTTACCACAATAATGCTAATTTTTTCCCTGAGCTATGAGTCAGTGAGGTAGGAAAAAGGGGTATGGTAGTCCCAGTGAAAACTATCTGATTTTAAAGTTTTAATTCACGAATATATTCTATATTTAAAAGCACTTACTGTAGACGTGTCAGGTGCAAGGTCACACCAGAACAATCCTTGTGGTTATCTGAAAACACAAAGACACACTATAAATATGACACATCAATAGAGGGATTTCAACATGATTAAATTTTCTTACCACATCACATCACATCACATCACACTTTACAGTTTATAAATTGCTTTGATATATATTTTCTTAGTTGTCCTCAGATATTTCACAAGTTGGAAAGTTGGTAATTGAAGTCAAACATCCACAGAGATTCAACTGTGATTTCAATTATTAGCTCTATGCAGGTGACTTTCCTGATTTTTTAAAACCATATTGACAAATGATCATGGGATATCTCCAACAGGATGGATGTCCCATAGGAGTTGGAAACTCAATATGTCTGAAATGGAATTGATTCTATTTTCCCCCAATTCATCTCTTTTATACATTTTCCTGGTCTTCTCATGAAGGACAGAAGGAGAGTTCACCTTTTTTTCATCCAGCAGACATAATGAACTAGGAAATCATGAGCTTGGTTCTTGGGAACCCTGACTGCCTTACTCACTTTGTGTTGTTTTCCTTGAATATATAACAATTCTGAGATGGACATGTCCAGTCTTGGAGGCAACCTTCTGAGTCTGAGACGTCAGGATTTCTAGGGTTCCTCAACTGAAGAAAATGTACTCCTTTCACATCCACTACGGCAATTCTTGGAGGAGAAGGTGACCCATTATTATGGAAGGATAAGTCCAGGCCCTAGCCTGACTCACAAAAGATATAGACCTAGACAGTGCAGAGCTGAGGTGAAAGGTAAAATGCCACTTCAAGCAGTGTCACAAACTTCATCAGGTCTCTGAAAGAGTACAATAATAGTTATGCTACTGTTGCTGTTTCTTTAAGTATTAATGTTCAGTTTAGTCTCTTGTATTTAAGATTTCTTTTGTGTGGAATGAATTAATAGTTGCCCAAAATCTGATCTACATTGTACACTAGGTATACTCTCTTTTCCTATCACCTCAGCTTTTGGAAGATCCTAGACATCTGCCAAAATAAGAACTTTAATTTTCCTGAGGTTGGCATATAAAAACCCAAAGAGATCATGTGGCAAAAGAACAACATCCTTTTCTCTGGAGGTTTGACTCTTATAAGACTAAATCAGACTTACACATTCCTGGGTGTATAGGGGAAGGGCTCTTTAATATAGAGGGTTAAGGCATAGTATGCCTATCTCCACTGGGACCAGTAGATTTAAAAACATTATACACATGCATATAGGCCTATGATTTTTTGGTGGAGAAGAATCATGGTGAAGAAGATTCCTTTATCAATGCAAGTTCTACTGTTTATAGTCTTAGAAATTTTACTGAGCGCTGAGGCTTTAAATGACCTACCCAGGGTCACAAGGCAGTTTCTGAGAGTCAAGATTGAATTTAGAGGTCATTCTCTTTCTACTACGTAATGCTGCTTCTTTGCCTTATATATCACTAAATATTTATGGAAGCGAATGCCTCTGATCTAGATGTAAACCTTGCCTACATCATTCTAGGCTATATTCTTCTACTGGGTTCTTCACCAGCTGACTTTAGATTATTTTCCCTTTTTTTTCATTAAATATGGTTTGCTCCTTGCTCACTCTATGCCTTTTCCCCTTTGCTAATTCTAATACTATTGCTGAATGATGAATATTTCTGACTCCAGGCCTAGCATTCTATCCAGTGTGTCACCTAGTTGCCCATACATATTTTATTTAACCTTAATTGTGTTATGTTATTTTTCCCTGATGAAGTTCTTGAGGAGAGGTACTGTTTCATCTTTATCTTTATATTCACCAAACTTAGGGCCTGGCCAGACACATATTAAGCACTCAACAAATACTTATTCATTTAAATCAAATAGAGACAAAATTATTAATGGCTTAGCTCTTATTTCCATAATCACTTGGAGGAAGAGACTAGTGTGATTTCCTTATTAATATTAAGTTTATAGAAAACAGCAAAAATATAGTTTTTAAATTGCCCATTGTGGATAACATATCAGTGGTTAATCTGAATTTTTGATGATGAAAAGTTTCGTGAAACAAATTTAAAACACATCTTTAACTACAACACTTTAAAAAAACCTATCAATACCTGTAACAATAAAAACTTACATTTTAATTTAGCTGAGAGAAGACAATTTTAATTTAGTTGAAGAAAGGTTTTTGATATAAGAAAACTAGTTTCTTTCTTTAAGTAATTTTTAAAATAACTATAAGTGAAATATACACATAAACCCTGATTAGATTTCCTTAGAGAATATTCCCTTTCACCCATAACTTGTTTGAACAAAAAATATCATCACATATGACAAAATATATTAAGTATTGCCATGGGCATTTTGATCTAACATACAAAAAAAGCTGGAATACAGATTGATTAATCATATTTGGTACTTTGGTAATAAGATAGCAAGATATTATCCATCGATATATTCTGTATTTGAGGTAATTTAGCATTTCAATACTAACTCTTTGGGCTGGAATTCAGAGCCTTCCAAATTTTTCCTCCAAAATATCTTTCTAGCCTGTGCTCAAAGCATTCTCATTTAAATGCTTTTTGTTCCTGTTAGACATTGCTGTTTCCTTTCCTCAGCACCATCTACACCTTTCAGTTTTTATCCTTTGTTCATGTCATTCTTCATAGTTGGAATAGATTCTTTTTTCATCTCTATTTAATTAAACTTTACCTATGAACCAGATCAAATGCCACTTAACTCTATGAAACATTGACTGTCTAACTGCTTTCCATACCCTAACACTCAAAAAATAACCTCTTTTTCCTGAATTCTTATGGTATCTTGAACCTCCCCTATGCATTTACCAAATTTGATTTTATATTATAGTTAATGATTTGCCCAGGGTAAAAACCAATTTCGAGTTTTCTTTGTGATCATAAGTCTTATGTACCCTACTAAATTGCAAATTTTCACAGATTTTTTTCTAAATAATTTTCTTTTTAAAGATAATTTTTTGTTTCCAAAGTTGGTAATTATGTCAGTTGTTTTTTCTTGATTATTTTTCTTTTAAGTTCCACTGATACCTTTTGTTGCTCCATCAATTATTTCTAGATACTCACTACCTCCAACAAGATGATATTTGCAAAGTACTTAACATAGTATCTGGCACAATGTAGGCCCTATGTAAATGTGATTACTATTATTATTATTATTATTATTATTATTATCGTTAATAATAATCCAATGAGCCCTCCCTTTCAACAAAGAACAGCCTAACAAGATCATCTGCCGTAGTGATTATACCTGATAGTTCAATTAACACTCCATATCAATTATCCCTCATGTCTCTGATGAAAGCAGGAAGGTATATCTACTCACCTCTTCACTGGGGTCAACATTAGTCAAACAACTTTGCATTCAATTTTGTTTTAGTGTTGTCCTTATCCACATGACTGTAGTCACTGAATACACTAGTCTTTTGGTTTGCATCACCTTACTCTTCTCCAGTCTAGATAATTTTTCTCATGCCTCTCTGAATTTCCCATGTTTGCTATCCTGGCACAATAATATTCTACTATATTCATATTCCACAATGTTCTTACCCCCTCTCCACAAATTATTTCCAATAAGACAAGTATGTGCCCATGTTAGTATGTCTCTGGCACATAGTGGACATTTAAAAATGCTTGTAAATGGACTGAAAGAAAAGAGTTTATTGTTGTTCTACATAGTTCTGCTATTATGTTGCATTTTTCTTTTTTTATGTTGAGAAAGACCAATACATAGCATAGCCAAATGCAGTAATTTTGTACTAATGGAGTCCCTAATGCTTATGGTTCACATAAAAATCTAAATGACTTGTGTTGGAGGAGCTTCTAGATGGAGGATGGGTGTTCCCATGTGGGGTTATGATTGCAGCTTCAGTCTGGTTATAGCTTTGATGTAAAATATTGTAGGCATCTTAATAAACCACTGAATCCATTTTCAAAGAGAAATGGTTTCACTATGCACTGCATATTAGCAACCTGAAATATAGTCACCATGCATTACATTAAAAATGATTAATTGGTGATCACACTCTGGATCAAGGATTTAGCTCCTCTGACCTAAAAAAAATCCTACTGAATTTAATTTTCCATTGTAATTGGAAAGTATCAAGGAACCACTGTCTAAAAGTCCATCTCCAACTGAGCAGGAATATACATGAGAATTGCCTCATTGAATCTTTTCTGGGGAAAAACCCAATCTAATAATATCTCATACCCAGTCATATAGCTTACTTGATCATATTCTACTATGATTTTTTATAAAGGCGTAAAATAGGAAGAAATTTGCAAATGAATTAGCACACCTCAGGAGGTATCTAAGAACTCTGTAATTAAGACTGAAATGTGCCATAACATTGAGAGTATTATGAATATTACCAATGATATTGTGTCAACCACTGTCAGTTGAAGCAAAATATGGGAGAAATCATAGGAGGAAGGGCAGCAAGTTTCAGAGGACATAGATTTATAAAACTATTCATTAGCCAATTAATAACATAACTGAAATAGTTCAGTTATTAAAGCAGTAGTATGAATATCTAAAGGCCCCTGCTTTGGCCCCAGGCTTCATTAAAAAAAAAAGAATTTTGAAATTTCTCCCAAATAGATTGTTGTAAATAGAGCATTAGACTTACAATCTAAAAGAGCAAATCCAGACTACCTCAGATGTTTCCTAGCTATGTGATGCTCTAAGCAAATCATTTAAACTCCCTGTGCCTCAGGCTCTTAATCATTAATATAGAGATAATAGTAACAATTCCCTCACCTTACTATTGTGAGGATCCAATGAAATAATCAACTTAAGGCACTTTGTCAACCTGAAAGTTATATAACAACTATTATTATAGGAACCTTCAGAGGAAAGGATATAAGTTCATTTCTTTTCATTAAAAAAAAAAAACACCACCAATATCCTTCCTCCCTCCAGTATCCCCCAAAAGCTTATATCAAATCAGAAGTCTTATGTGACTTAAAACAGTTTTTTTTTGATCAGGGCTTTACAAAAAGGTTTTCTACTCTAAAAAACCAATATGAATATAACTATCATCACTGTCGCTGCCTGGCTAGTTTACTAAATTAGCAGATCATAACATATACCTGGGATAGGCAATACAGATGGATAATGATTGGGTTTAGAACTGAAGAAGAAGAAGAGAGTGGACTACACTGAGTCTGAGCAACCTCATAGTGCTTTTAATGACCCCATCCTGTTCTCTGGGGCAAAGACCCATTTTTTGTTGTTGGTGTTGTTGTTTTAAATAGCAGTGTTTTGTTGTTGTTGTTGTATAGCTGTGAATCTTGGGCTGCTGCAGTCTCGATGGAATCAATGTAATTTGTTGTTTAGCTGATTAGTTGACTTTTTGTGACCTCATTTGGAGTTTTCTTGGTCAAGATATTACAGTGGTTTGCCATTTCCTCCTTCAGTTCATTTTACAGATGAAGAAGTGGAGTAAATAAGATTAAATGACTTTCCCAGAGTCACAAAGCTAGTAAGTATCTGAGCCCAGATTTGAACTCAGGTCCTCCTGACTGCAGGGCTGGCACTTTATTCACTCCACCACCTAACTGTTCCTAACACAGTAATAGGTCACCTGGAATGCAAAGGGAAGATCCATGGTAGGCATAGGTACCTATCATAAGGAAATGTCATGTGGTGAGAATACAGAATAGTGGGTATATAGCCGGCTGTTTCATTGGCACCTATTCAATGTAAAAACACATGGAGAAAAGCCTCCAGTATGTTAGGTGAATGCTTAGTAGAGGATCTATGGAAGAATAGCTCAGAATTGACTATGAAAAAGTAAGCATAGGGTTGCAATCTTCTCTGATGCAAGAAATAGATATATTGATGAGATCACAAATACAGTGAAGAAACAAATAAGTTGCCACTATGTTTCTACCCAAGGGCACCAAAGTGACTCAGTGGATAGAGTATTGGGCCTGAAGGAAGGAAGACTAATCTTTGTGAGTTCATATCTGGCCTCAGATACTTACTAGCTGTGTGACTCTGGGCAAGTCGCTTAACCCTGCTTGACTCAATACCTTATTTGTAAAATGAGATTGAAAAGGAAATGGTAAATCACTCTGCTCTCTTTGTCCAGAAAACCCCAAAGGGGATCACAAAGAGTTAGACATGACTGAACAACAACAAATATTTCTATCCTTCCAAAATGTTTTTTTTAAAATACTATCTCCCCACTTTCTCTAGGCATCTTCAGGGAGTATAAGGGCACAATACTGGAAGTTTCATTAAAAAAAATCTAAAGTAGTTAGCAACTACATAACAGTGTCTATTTACTGTGGCCGAAGGGGGGAAAATCATTTAATTTAAAGAAATATATTCAAAATCAAGAATGTCATATGTTAGACAGAGAATAGGTGAAAACTTAAGTGGAAACCTAAAAAGAATATTAATTTATTTAGGAAAATATCCCAAACTTTGGTCTCTCATAGAGTATATTTTGATGACTAAAATGAAAAGTTGAATTTTATAAATTCCACAATATTTCTCAAAAGAGTGCTGGTTTTATGTTTATTTTTGTAGAGAAAAATTAAATATTTAAATATCAATAAGTTCCTGAAAACTCCTCTGAGACAATTATTAATAATAGGGGTTTTGGGACTTCTGAGGCCCCTGCTGAGAAAGCCGGGCCTGACCTTTCTTAAGGTCAGCCCAGAATCAGGAAGTTACCTCATTCGAAACCTCACCTACCTGAAAGGCTTGTTCTCACCAGAGGATCTGTTCTCTGGGCTCTGACCTCAGCATGACTCAACGAACCACCCTCAAATCCAGTGAACCAACAGATTTGAGTGATGCTAGCCAGTTAGCTTTGAATAATGTGTATGGGCAGGCTCTGCTCCTGCCCACAGCAAGCTTGCACAGACACTCACTGTCTTTGGTCCAGGAACTTGGTGAGAGTAGATTCAGCCCTCTAGGATTCCCCATTTTCTCTCTTCTCTCTCTTCTATTTCCAAGCTAGGCTTTCCTATCTTTCAGAGCCATGCATGCTTTCTTTACTAATATTTAATATACTTTAATAAATGCTTAATGCCCCCAAACTGTTGCAGTAGCTTCTAATTTCTAAGTTACAAATATATGATAAACCCTGGCTAATTTTCTGGGAAAGAAATAGGACGACCACATATAATTTTACTCGCCACACTTCAGAAATCAAAATATACAGAATTCAACTAAGTATGCTGTTATACCAAAAGCAATGGTAGATTTAGAATCTTAATTGTGATCATGAGTACTAATATTAAATATTAATGTAGGAAATGAGGGATTTATGATGCTAGGACAATGTTCACAATCTAATGTCTTTTGTTTCTAAGTATTTTTTAATGTTATTCTTATTTTTAATAACTCATGTCTAGTGGAAATTATAATTCTCATTATTTGAATTGAAAAATTCTTAGGGTAATAATAGATAAGTAAACTGTAGCATATTCCACAGTGGAATTCTAGTTGGGAAAAATGAAAACTAAAAATAAAAAAGCAAAGGAATTTATTATACATTAGGACATTCATCCATGGTTTGTTTGTTTGTCCATTTTCCTAGACTTGTGATCTCATCAGTGTGAAGTACTCCTAATATGAAAAATTTCCACCCATGCAGAATGGCAACTCATTTTTAATTTATAGTTTTAGACATTTCCCTGGAGTACTAGAAGATCAAATGACTTTGCACATGGGCACACAGCTAGTATGAGTCAGAAGCAGCATTTGAACTTGTCTTCCTGATCCCAAGGTTAGACCTCTATCCAATCTATGATAATGCCCCTCTTTTTTGTTATTACTTTACCTAAAATAGTCAATTACAAACACAGTATTTTAAAAGCGGGATTTGCTATTCCAAATGAGAGGCCCTACAGTTATCATCTGTTCATATGCAAATTTATTGCATTTTAATTTGAATAGTGAATATATATGTACACAAGTGCATGCATATCTTTATGTGTATATATGCGCACACATTCACACAATACATGTATGTGTATATATGCATTCATGTGTGTATATATGTGTGTGTGTATTCACACACAAACCTATAAGGAGAGATAGAAACACTCAAACAAGGAGACCTATTTGACCTCTACCATGGGGTTTTGAGGCCTTAAGAGCCCTTGATATCTAGAGATATTCTGGCAGCAAGAGAATATTTGGCCAAAAGCATATTTTAGCATAGCATTTGGCATGAAGATTGTGACCTTTTAACTCTAACATGATGCTTGTCACAATGATGCATTACTGTTTTTGTAACTCCCAGATGGAAGTCTTGCCCCATGCAAACTCAGAAGCTTCAGCTAGCCTTTGCATCTTTCAGCGATGATTTTCAGTCTGCTCTAGCTTGCAGGTCACTTCTGATTCAAGAAAATTATTGCCTTCGGTCTCAAAGGGCTAATTTTCTCTAAAGTTCATTTAGTCTAGAGCTCATCTCATACTCTAAGTATCAAATCAGGAAATAAGACATAGACAAATACTGGCAACACAAAGAAAGATAAGTCAAGAATGTCACTGTTCCTCCTGATGCTATAGAACTTCAAGTCACAGAGAATTTTCAGTGAAAAGCTCTTAATGTCTTTAGTATTTTACATTTCACCTGGACAGCATTCTGCTATTAATACCTATTAGCCTTTTAGTATGGTATGTCTAGCTTGGTGGATAAATGTGGGCAATTTTCTCCCTCCACTATCATATTTAATTTAAAGACATTTTAAAAATTACATTTGTAAGGCATTTTCATCAGCCTTTGTTAGGGGCATACAATGCCCTGACAGAAGTCTCTCAACTTTATATTTTAAGCCACAGTCCTATGGTATGAATCCCATTATCAGACATTATCTTCTTAACCAGGTATTAAGTTTCCAAGGTGCAGTTTGGGAGACATTCAATTTAAGGTCCCTTATAGCTCTATATCCTAGGATTAAAATGGTTAACGAGGCAATATGAGATTGTGGAAAGAGTAAATTATAAAAGAAAAATATCAATATAAAACAATTATGGAACAGTTCTAAAGTCACCCTAAAAGCCAACATTATACCAATCACATAAAAATTGTTGATGGATTGTTCAAGGTAGGGGAATGGTTAGAGCAGGCTAACAGTAAGAATAGAACTTGTAGGAGAAGTTCTGAATTAAGACACTTCCCAAATGTGTATTTTAAGACCTGACTTTATACCTACCCAGTCTGAAAAGCCTAGTTCAGACTACTGAATTTGGGGACTAGGAAGAGACAAGGGAGGAAAAAAAACATTCTATCATAAAATGCTAAGGCTTAAAGGGACCTTAGAAATAATCTAGTCCAACACCCTCACTTCATAGATAAATAGATCCTGAGAAGAAAGTCCAATATGAAAGGCCAAGGAAATAGAATTTATGGTTATTCCTCTGTAAAAATGAAAATAGCTCAATAAAACAAGTAAGCCTGAATGTGAAGACAGAAAATATTCTTGACCAGCCTTAACCTAGGCTAGACTAAGTGATTTATGCTTGTGGATTAAAATGCAATATGGTACTTATAGACCATAAAGTGCAATAAATATAACTTTATTAATGACAATAAATTAAAAGATTTCTTTTTTTTAAAGGCTAAAAACCACTATTCATCTCCACTTCCACATTCAGGATAACATTCCCTACAGGTAGTAGGCACTCTGATAAAACTTCTGACACGAAATTCCTCCTGGGCCATTTATCCTGTGGATGACAAGGAAGCCAAAAAGGTTTCCTCTTCCCTTAGTGGACTAGCACATTCCTCATACCACTAGAACTGTATGTCTGTAAGATACTGGGTGGGGCTGCCAAAAAGAAAGGAGAAGGGAGAGGAAATGCAAAAGGGAAAGGAAGAGGCAGGCCATGGGAGGCTGGCAGGTAGGGGGGTTGATTAATCCAGGCCTCAGTGTGGTCAGGCAGCCTAACTATTGCTAACAATGTTCCCTAGAGCTCCACCTCCTATTTGCATTAAAGCAGTGGAACAAAACAAGGATAGCACTGTTAATTAACTTCTATATGGGGAGCAAATGGTATATAAGATTGTGCTTCTAATAAGATTAGAACAATTTCATAAGACAAACAAGCCTCAATGTATAGCAGAGAAAGAAAAGAGATATTTAGTGGCTTCTCTGTGGGGTAGGAAGTTTTAAATATATATACCCTATATAAAATAATAACAAAATTCATCTGGAAAAACAAAAAGTCAAGAATATCAAGGGAAATAATG